>NC_090448.1:294467615-294770645 GCF_031143425.1 Pleurodeles waltl | reverse complement strand
CCCAGTGGGATGCAGTCCCCATTGGACTTGTCACGCCCTAAGAGCGGGGATACCGTACACGTGGGCCACGGGCCACCAGCCAAGAAAAGAGGTAAATACTTGGGGAGACCCAGGGCTGGGGCGGGTCGGTCCAACCCAACCAAACGCCAGGCGAAGTTCTCTAAGCAGGCCAGGGAGGAGGTTACGGCGGGGGGGCTACAGGGACCTGCCCCCCAGGCAAAGTGGGACCAGTTAGAAACAGGGGACTTAGATGCCAGGATCCGCGAACAGCGCAGGGCCGTGGCAGAAACTGAGGCCAGATGGACGCAATTATGCAAGGACAGGGAGGAGCCAGGGAGGCGACACGAGGGTAGCAAAAAGGTCAGAGAGGTCACGGACAAGAAGGGGGCTCAGACAGCAGGGGTTAGCGAGGGTACCTGGGTTTGGATACCACAGGCAGGAGAGGGTAGGTTTCAGGAGGCTGGTGCGGCTGAGGGGCAGGTTGGCTTGGAAAGCCCCGGTGGTTCAGGCAGCCACAAGGGGAGAGGCAGCACAATGTCAACGTTGGAGGTTGACAAGAGAAAGGTGGCACCAACGGGGCGCAGTACGGCCCTAGTGCGTTGGAACGAAGCTATAGAGGGGTCTACGGCGGCCTTCTCTACACCGCAGGAACGGGGACATCAGCAGGTTGGCGGACGCCATGTGGGTCAAAACACAACAGAACCACCGGCAAACAAATCTCAAGCATATATGGAAAACAAAAGAGGTGGGGAAGAGGAAGATGAGTTGGATTTGGTTTATGACGAGGAGGAAGGAGAGGGGGAAGATGGACAATGGCGTGATGAGGATGTGAGCGGGGTTAAGAAAGGGGGGGGGGCGCAAGTGCGGCGCAACCCTGCCTCTGCTTTTCTGTTTCAGGATGACATCATGGACGTAGGGCCGCCAAGTACAAGGCTAACAAGGTCACGCGGCAGAATGACACGGCGTACACCGCGTTATGTCGACGAAACAATTGGAGGTAAGGGGAGATGGTGGTCAGTCTGGGGTGACGGGGGAGCAACTAACAAGGTGACGCGCACAAGCAAATCAATAGGCGTGGGAGATGGGTCAGTATTAGACAACTCAGGGGAGGTCGTAGCACAGAAGGGCGACATAAACAAGGACAAAGAGACTGCATCCACCAGTACTACAACGGCGGTTAGCCCGCCCACAGGGGAGGGCAAGAACGCAGAGGATAAAGAAGGGGGAGCGCACAAGAAGCGCCTTCCGTACATGGGTTTGGCCATGCCTTTAGGGTCACATGTTGCGGGAAAAACCAAGGCAAGAATATGGAAGCACGAATATGTGGATGTTTTCAAACTATTACATAGGGACATACAGGCCAAGGAAGGCTCCAAGGAGGAGGAGTGGGAGTTAGCACGCAGGCCTAGGGTTCCCATTACCATGGACAATTGGACGTCCGCATTTTTGATTTTCGCCAGTATATACTGCGAAAAATACCCAGACCGGGCCATCGCGCTCTTCAAATACATGGATATCATTAGAAAGGCTCAGATGCATTTTGGGGGTTTTGCATGGCTAAGTTATGACGAGGAGTTTAGGGCACGAGTGAGCATCAACCCCGAGAAACCATGGGGGGACGTAGATCCGGAGCTATGGATGCAATGGATGGCATCAGCACAGGCAGCGGCATCCACCCATACGGCGAGCGGATTGCCGGTAACATATAAGCCCTTTCAGGCGCGCCCCGCCTTGGGAGGGGCGGAAAATACTACAAAAACGCAGGCGGGTAACTCAGGGGCCTGTTGGAATTTCAACAAGGGTTTCTGTTCAAGGGCTCAGTGCAGTTTCAAACATGACTGCTCCAAGTGCGGGGGTCGTCATCCAGTCATACAATGTTTTTCCCTCAACAGCCCAGCTGAGCAATGGAGGGCGACAAGAGGAAGAGGATCACAAGGTGCTCCTGCGCCAAAAGGGGCCTACGCCAGTTAGATTAGAAGTCTGGTTGCCATGGCTGCACAGGTACCCGGACAAGAATAGGGCCAGACATTTGGAATGGGTTTTTCGTGAAAGTTTTCAGGGTAGGTTATCAAGGTCCTCGGCAGAGGCGATGGGCAGACATTTTGCGGTCTGCAAAAGAACAGCCGCATGTAATACGCGACAAAATAGACAAGGAGGTAGCATTTGGGAGAAGAGCGGGTACATTCTTCGACTGGCCACCGGAAAAGACTGAGGGACTGCTGTCAATCATGACTTTCTTGGGCATAGAGCTAGATGCGGAATTAATGGGGCAGGATGGCCAGCATCAAAAGGAAGGAAATTCTAGAATGCCTAGCAGATGGGCGAACTATGCACAAAATGGAGTTACGGATGGCACAGAAATTACTAGGCTATCTCAATTTTGCGTGTAGAGTAGTGAGGGGAGGACGTACTTTTTGTAGAAGACTCGGACTGTCCATGTCACAGAAATGTATGAGTTTTGCGTTTGTTGCATCAATTTATACGGCAAGGTTTATCTCTTAATGTTATCTTTAAAGCTGCACATACCCGGGGTATACAACGAGATTGCAGATTCACTATTTCATTCACAGTAGCGGCGTTTCGCGACCTGGCGCCAGGAGCGGAGCAGACCAAGACTACGGTCCCGGCAGAAATTTGGGAGTGGGGGGTTTGAGGATCTCGGGGTCTGGTGGTGATGTCTCTAGCAGTCTATACGCGACGAAGTTACAGGCTGGCATGGTTGGGGTTTTCAATCTTTTGCAGAGTTTTAGGGGCAATTTCTGGGCTCAGGGGCCTGAGGGTTTGGAAGCACGGGCCTTGCGGTTCACGCTGTTTTTGATCAAGGAAGGGCTATCCCCGGCCACGATAGGCAGGAAATTAGCAGATTTTTCATTTTATGGGCCCCCCCCCCTTTTTTTTTTTGTTGGGTACGGATCCGGCTCGGGATGATTATTGGGAAGATGTTGAAAGGATGGGGCAGGTTTAGGGCCGGGGAGGGAAGTAAGGCAAGAGAGCCCATTATTTTGGGATACTGAAAGAATTTTTGCATGTTTTGCCAGTATGCTGCACGGACGAACACGAAGTAGCACTCTTCAGTTTGTGCATGGTCTGGATGTTTTTGGGGTATTTAGGGTATCAGAATTGTTCGGCATTAGGCAAAGAGTGCGGCGTGAAGGAGAGGGAGATCTGCATGCATTAAGGGACTGGTCGGCAAGTAGGGGATTTTGGAACGCACTCCTTTAGGATTGGGGCAATAACAGCAGCAGCTCATTTAGGATGAGATTGGGCTAAGATTGAAGCAATAGGTAGACGAAATCCAGATGCTGCGAGCGCTATGTTAGGCCATAATGAAACCCAGGTTGGGGGGGGGGTTTAGAAGTACATCACAGTTGTTATAGTGTTTTTTCTTTACAGGGTGTGGCCGGACCGAGGAACGATAAGACAGTGACTTGGCTGGTCGGCCATTCATTCGTACATGGGGGCAGCAAAATTCGCTGAAAAACAGATCTACGGCAGATCAATGGGGACTGCCCAGCAGACACCACGAAGTGCGTTGGTGGGGAAAGAGCGGAATTAGGTGGGGGAGTTTACTCCCAGTTTATCACAGGGAATTTGCCGCAGTGGGGATGCCCGGATTTGTTGCTGATACACTTGGGTGAAAATGGTTTGGTGAGGCAACCAGGGCTCATATTTATACAATTTATGCAAAAAGATTTGGTGCTATTGAAGCAAAACCTGTGCGGGACATGTCTGGTATGGACAGAGTTTATACCCAGGCGGGTATGGAGAGGGGCACTCAATCATGGAGCCCTTGAGCGGGCTCGGAAAAAGTTGAATAGGGCAATGAGGGTATTTTGCTGGGCCCAAGGGATGAAGGTGCGGAGGCACGAGGATATTACGGAACATGAGGGGACAGTGTTCAGAGATGATGGAGTACATTTATCGCAATTGGGAAATGCGTATTATTTGATGGGTTTTGAGGCCGATGCTAGAGAAGTTATGCGGGGAGAACCTGTGGTTTAAGAAATGAGTAGCAATCAGGGGGCAAACGGAGATTTGCCGGGTGGGGCAGAAAAACGCCACATGGGTTTTTCTGGGTGGCAGGAAATGGGGGAGGGGGGAGAGCCAGATGCGGGCTTGTTCCCCCCTTCCAGGGGGAAAAAGGAGGTGAAGGATCAGAATGGGGAGAGGTTTGTTTACAAACAAGGAGGGCATGGAAGGAAGAGGGGAGTGTCTAGGGGAGGGGATTGGAAGAAAGCTATTAGAAAAGAAGGATGGGCATGAGGAAGCTTTTAAGTTGAAAGTTGGGCGAGAGGGATTTCATACAGTTCTAAGTTGTTGTTGTTTATGTAAAATCCTGTCCTAAATAAATGACCTTTTGCACTAGAAATGAGTGTCAATGTATGTTTGTCCCGATGGGGGGGCCCGCGGAGAGAGAGACTCGCTCTAGTCTCTCCGCGGGTCTTTTCGGGACGACAGGAAGGGGCGCGGGTGCGCCTGGATTGGTGGACAGGTAAGTGGGGGTGGGCTTTAGGGATGGGTTAAAAGGGGGTAGAGGGGTGGGGTCGGCCTCTTTCCAGGCCGACCATTACAGGGAGGAAGTTTTGGACCACCCACCCACCCTGCATAGAAGGTAGGCAGCAGTGGAGGGTTTGTCAAGGGAAGGCGTGATTAGGTAGGTAGGTTTAGGTTTGACGTCAGTTAGGACAGGTGCGGTGCATAAGAGTTGGCAGGAAATGGGGGAGGGGGGAGAGCCAGATGCGGGCTTGTTCCCCCCTTCCAGGGGGAAAAAGGAGGTGAAGGATCAGAATGGGGAGAGGTTTGTTTACAAACAAGGAGGGCATGGAAGGAAGAGGGGAGTGTCTAGGGGAGGGGATTGGAAGAAAGCTATTAGAAAAGAAGGATGGGCATGAGGAAGCTTTTAAGTTGAAAGTTGGGCGAGAGGGATTTCATACAGTTCTAAGTTGTTGTTGTTTATGTAAAATCCTGTCCTAAATAAATGACCTTTTGCACTAGAAATGAGTGTCAATGTATGTTTGTCCCGACACAGGATTTTACTTCACGTATTTTAAGCCACACTGTTACTGATATAGACCACACCGCTTCCAAGGGACTCCTATTTAGGCATCTTAGCCCACACCCCTTTTGTACTTTTTTTCTTCCCACTTAAAGCCCAACCAAGAGCACAACATAACATGTGAGGGTCATGAGTGTTTTCCGAGTTCAGGTTATCTAGTCATGGATGTCTTGTATCATATGGTACAGTCGTCCATGTTGTGGCAGTCTGAATGTCTGCTATGGCATACTCTATAAATAGTCTGCCATATCAGTCCACCTGCCCCATTTAGCGTTTGGTGTTTCGTACCCACAGATTGTCGCAGTGTCCCTGCTTCCCATCCACTTCTCTGTTTGACACAATAGCACATAAGCTGTGCTGTTATGCGCGACTTTGCGTGTCATTTTCTAAATAGCTTTTGAGTCTGCAGATTGCGTGTAATTGCCTCTCGTTGTGTCATTTGGCTCACGGATGCAGTTTAGGTCTACAGGCTGTTTTATTGTTCCTAACTGTTTTGTGACAGCTGGGTATGTATTTCTCACAACCTTTGTGCATGTTGTATCTACAAGTCTAGCCTGCCTATAAAGGTTTGCGTGATATGACTCATGGCTGTTTTGTTTCTGTATGTTGTAGAGTTATATTTATCTGTTTGAGTCATTTGACGCACATGAATATTATGTTGGCTGGCTGTGCGATTTAACTGTTTGCTCCCCTTTTTGTGTAATAAGTGACAGACATGTCCCTGTTGGCGTCATTTGGCACACGTATTGGGTGTATCAGTTGTGACTTGTGCTTATCTGCTTGTCTTTATGGATCCTCAGATATGCACGCGTTTCAGGCTTCCGGTTGCCCCTCTGTGTGTGTTGATACTACCGATTGTGTGGTAGCGCCTATTTGATTGCGTGGAATTATGATATGCCACAGAATGGCTTCTTGGTTCCAGGTCAAGGGATCCTGCCTGCTAGTGATTATCCTTTGGAATACTGTTTGTTTTGTTTGAAAGTTCCATGTTTGTGGCCTCTGCTTGTCATGTGGTGCACCCGCGGCTTGTGGGTTCTTTCCTGCATTTGTGTGTCTACATGTTGTGTAGTTGTTCTCGCCAGTATGTGTTTTCATAATGCACACTTGCATGCCCTTGTTTCACTTTAATCTAAAGCTGCTGGGTTCGCGCAAGCCTTCCTCGCCTCCAGAAGGCCCTCGTGAACTTACTCTCCAAACGATCCGTTCCATTGTGCCTCAGGACAAAAGGCAGTTTCAGCGATTTAATGGAGAAGTGACTCAGAAAATACCTTTTCTTCGCCCCCACTCCCTGCAATTTCTTGGAGTCGGCTTCATTGCCGAGATTTGCAGATCTTTTCTTTGCCACAGCTTGAAGGGGATCAGTGCTCGATCAGTCACAAAGACCGCCTTACGTATAAATAGAGCGAGATATCAGACGCGTATTGACCGCCCTACAGGGTTAATGTGGCAGCCTGCTCACACCATAAGGTGACGTTCGTCGTCTGTTGTCTCGCCATTAGCGCTCACGAGCTGCCTATCCGGAGGCATAGTTCTGCAAAGCAATGCGCGAGCCCGGGCGAGCAGCGGGACAGCCCAGCTGTCTTTTGAGACAGGCGGTAGGAGCCGCGCTCCAGCGGAGGAGATCTCAGCATGTAAAAGCTGTATCGATGTCTAAACGTTCAGCAGCGTTTCAAGTTCCTGTAGCCCGAATGTTCAACTGTATTGAGAAAGCTGGAGCCAATTGCGTGTGCACGAGTCTTGGTGGCTTTAAGTGTCAAACAAGATCTGTATTCAAACTTCTTTTATGGATTACATGACAATGGGTGGTGGCTGGAGGCAAACGGGAGTAGTGGATTGGGAGGGCTTGAAGTTTGTGGTCAATTAGCGTTAGCGAGGAGTAGTGGTAGCTACCCCCGGCCTGCCTTTGGTACCTCTGGCAATGCCCTTGCTAGCCCTTGTCATCACTCCTGTGGGAGAAACAGAACGTAATCAGGAATCTAAGAGCCCTGTGTACTTTCCTTCATTTCCACTATGCTCTGTTTTCCTAGCCACACAGCAGGACATAAGTGACTGCTGTAGGGCTAAGGCTGGGTGTATCCCTGTGATGGCAAAAGGATTGTGATGTCACTTCCACTAACTAAAGTTCTGGAGTGAATTAACATCCGTGGACGTGAATATATATAAGGAAAATTACTGGACGCATGCGTGTGACCAAAGCACTGGTGGTCCAGTGGTGACAGTCGTTCACTGTATCCTGTTGGATGGTCCCTTGTGGGTCTTCAGTTCTATGATGTAGGCTCAGTGAAAGCAATGAGGGGTGCTCTTAGATCCAGAATTTTTTTTTCCAGGGAAGCATGGCAATAACATTGAAAGCCCTAAACAGAGATGCTGTGCATGGTGGTTCAAGGTAGGAAAAGGAGGCTGGTACATGTTTGGGAATGTAGATGGTGATGTCTTGGCAAGATAGGGAACTGCTAATTCTACTGTAATATTTCTATAGCTCTTCCCATCCCTATGTGGGGCACTGAAAGACTTGCCAACATGGGTTGCACAGTACACCAGGTTGAGTGTGTTGTTGGAAGGGTGTTGCCTTTATCTTGATTCTTTCTGGAAAGTGTTTCCGTGTCCTGCGTAATGACCACTGAGGTGAGACATGATCAGGAGAACTGCCCTAAAATTATCCCTTATGTAATTGTCATTGTGAGATGTCAAGCCGATAACATAGTGAGTTGAGATCTGCAGTGGTTGGCTAAATTAGAGTCCTCTGGTGGCCAGAGGCACGTGGCAGATCTCTTCAGTTACTCCGTGCTTGTTCAGTTGGTGGTAGTTGGTTTGTTGCTGTAGACTGATACAGTACTGGGTGACAGACATGATCTGTAGTTGCTCTGTCTTTTTTAAGTGTACTGGGATCAAGCAGTGTAAGGGATTTATTATGCAGTCTCTTTGAACTACTAACAGTTGCATGACTCCTACGTGTTACAGCATTAGTATTAGTGAGGATCAGTTAAGGTGATGTATGACTTGACATTTCTGTATATATTTAGGAATTGCTGAAAAGAGCAAAACGGGGACGTTTAATTATGGTTCTTGTTCTGGGTTTGAGTGGGCACTGGGTGTGGTGGAGCAGACAGATCGAGAAGTCTCCTTGAAGCAGAGTTCATGATGTTGTAAAAAAAAATGCTTGTTGGTTACGTTTTACAGGACTCAAGATTGATCACAGTGTCACTCTGTTGAAATTATAGCTGATTCTATGACTCAGGGGGCTCAGTGGAATGCATCATCTGTAAGGATCTGTACCTGGACCCACAGTCACAGGGTGAAATGGTGCTGGGGTCCACTCAGTCTTTCATTCCATTAACAGTTAGTAAATGAATCCTAGGTGACTAATAAATACATTCTTTTCTGTGTAGAAGTCCCTATCATAATTACACTCTCTTACATCAATGAGAACGCATGCATTGGTATTACTCCTTCTAATGATACTCAGTTTCCCCAAATTGGAATATGGATGGCTGAGGTCCTTGGAGAATTTGAATAATCTGCACATCACAGTCGATCTCAGCATCAAGTGTTAAACTCGCTAAGCCATCTTTCTAGTTAACAAGATGGGAAGTAGAGGAGCCAGCATGGGAAATGTGAGGGGATAGATGGTCATGACTTTGGCAGAGTTCAGCATGAAGGAGAATACATTAGTCTTGAGGCTGATGGCTGTTATGGAGTCCATACCAGTTCATAGAGGTCATGGATGAAAGTGTGGAAGTAAAAGAATTAGGCCCTCATTCTGACCTTGGCGGTCTTTTCGCAAGACCACTGAGTTACCGCCGCGGTGAAGACCGCCGACCGCAGCGGTATGCCGCTGTGCGCATTCCGACCGCTGGGAGCGTTCCGCCGGAAAACCGCCAGCAGCCACACTGGCGGTCGGCGGGAAAGTGGAGACTGGTCAACCTCCACCGCCACGCCAGCAGAACACCGCCCACAGAATTACGACCCACATTTCTGTGTGGCGGTCTTCTGTTGGCGGTCTTCTGTTGGCGGTCACCTCCCCATGGCTCCTGTCGCCTCCCGGAGGACCAACGCACAAGGTAAGTTGATCGTCCGTGAGGGGAGGGGGTGGGGGGGTGTTGTGTGATGTGTGCGTGCATGGGGGTGTGCGTGTGAGTGTGTAGAGGGGGTGTGTGAGTGCGTGCATGCGGGCGGGGGGTGCTGCTGTGCCTATGGGCAATGTGTGTAGTTCGGCGGGTGCGCATGTCGGCATGTATGTGTGCGGGTATGTGTCCCCGTTGTGTATGTGTATGTGTAGGGGGTGTGTATATGTGCATGTTGGGGGTGTGTGCATGTCGGGATGCGTGTATGTGCATGTCGGGGTGGGGGTGGGGAGGAGGTTCGTACCACCTCTGGGGGGTGGCAGGGGGGTGGAGGGTGTGGGGGGAGGACTCGGGGGGGCAGTGGGGGGTGGGGGAGACCCCTATCAGTGCCAGGGAAGGAATTCCCTGGCCCCGATAGTGCCTACCGCCATGGTTCGCATGGCGGTTCCCGACCGCCAGAAACCGCGGCGGTAAGCAGGGTCATGATACCGTTGGCGGTCTTGGGTCGACCGCCGGGCCGGAGTGCGCAGACTCCAGCCCGTCGGTCATGACCGCCGTGGCGGTCGGAGTGGGGAAGTGGCGGTCGATCGCGGCGGTGACCGCCGCGGTCAGAATGCCATTTTTTTGACCGCCGGTCTGTTCGCGGTCCGACCGCCGCCTCTCCGCCGACCGCCAAGGTCAGAATGAGGGCCTTAGTGTGTTATAGGTAAAAAGGACCAGAGGTGAGTGAAACAATGGGAAGATCTCACTGAAACAGGCATTGCAGTGAGAGTAGTGGATATATAACCAATGGTTGATCCTGGAGGACTCTTCCCAATCATGTTTGGTGAACTGTGGGAACATAAAGGGGCAGTAAGGGTGAGGCCTGAGGGGTAGCAGCAGATCAAGGTGTCCTCAGATTATCCTGAAGTGTTCGGTGGTAGACACTGGAAGGCAGCAAACAGGTGAATGGGTTTTAGGACAGACAACACAGGTTATGATGTGAGATGGTTGTGAATTTGAATACATAGATGATCACACTCTCATTTGAGTGGAGAATGGAAGTAGATCGAGGATTTAAGAAACAACATGGTGTGTGATATGATTGAACAGCAGGCATACACTGGCTTTTGATAAAAAGGGACGCAAAATTGGTGCTATTGTCTAGCTCAATAAATGTGCCATCACTACCATCTAACCTCTTCTCTTGGCCCCACTAAAAAGTCAGCTATCAGTTGTCAAAGCTGCAGGAGAGGGCCTATACCTCTAGCATTGGACTACATTATGAGGATTCTGATTCACTGTATCAAATTTAACATTCAAAAGAAAGTCATAAATCAACTCCAAACCATGTGTAAGACTTTGTTGTGCCGTACTGAAGCTAAGAACCAGGCAAAGCATGAGACTATTGCCCAGGTGAGAGAATTTATACATCAAAGAAGAGAGGGGGACAGGGAGGTTAATTGCTCTAGTGTGCAATCTCCCTATTCATAATATTGCAGTAATTAGGTACACGCACAGAACGCATGGTGTCTCAGGTATGGATTAATTCAGAAGCAAGGGCTCTCATGTTTCATCATTGGGCTCGCTCCACGTCAGACTGGAACTGCAATGTCTGATAGGACCCTTGTAGGGGCCTCTTTGCCAGAACTCTTGAGAAACAGAAAAGTAGCTGGAGAGAGAAAAAAATGGTAAAATTGGCTCGGTCACTCCCTAAGAAACCAAATTTATTAGTAAGAGCAGGTGCTGGTCAAGATTAAAAACATCCTGATGATGTATGTTTCAGTTCTCCTAATTAATATGAACTGATGTGAGTAAGGGCCAGATGTAGGAAGCCGGCAAATTGCGACTTGCAATTTGCGAGTCCGAGCGACTCGCAAATTGCAAGTCGCAATTTGCTATGCAGAACGGTGTCTCAGACACCGTCTGCGAGTCGCTATGGGGTCGCAAAGACCCACCTCATTAATATTAATGAGGTGGGTCGCAATTTGCGCCCCCATAGCGACTTTGGGCACTCACGGGGATGGAGGCCTGCTGGGAACAGCAGGCCTCCATGTCCGTGACTGCTTTTAAATAATGCAGTTTTTTTTTCTTTCCAAGTGTAGCCCGTTTTCCTTAAAGGAAAACGAGCTGCACTTAGAAAAAAAAAACGAAACCTTTAGTTTCGGATTTTTTCAGGGCAGGTAGTGGTCCCTTGGACCACTGCCTGCTCTGAAAAAATATTTGGGGGTCCACTCACAAAGGGGAAGGGGTCCCATGGGGACCCCTTCCAGTTTGTGAGTGGGTTACCATCCACTTCAAGTGGATGGTAACTGCGACTCCATTTGCGACCGCGTACGCGGTCGCAAATGGAATTGCATACCACTGCGAGTCGCAAATAGGAAGGGAACATCCCTTCCTATTTGCGAGTCGGAAATGCATTTTGCGAGGCGGTTCCGACTCGCAAAATGCATAGCAAACACACATTTGCGACTCGCAAACGGCGATTTTCGCCGTTTGCGACTCGCAAATGGTTTGCTACATCTGGCCCTAAATTTTTACTCTCCCTTCCTTCCATATGTTTTGAACACAGTGTACTGTTACACCAATATTTTCTGGAGAAGAATGTGTCTAGTCCTGATGAAGCACCATGTGATCTTGTTGGACGTGGTAAGGCGCGAAACATGTTGACTTTCCAGAGTGGTTAAAGTAATTGCACTTGTTCCCTTCCTTACTTAGAGTGAAGGACCATTCTTTTCCATCACACTACATTTGTTTTCAATCTTGTCCGGTCAGACATTGCAGTAATCCATACCTGATACACACTACATTCTGTGCGTTATTTTACCTTATGTGGAACAGTGTACCTAATTACTGCAATGTAGAGAATTTGTACCTCAAGTTAATTCTACTGCTTTTTAGACCTTCTGTGCACCGACAGAGCACCTGCTGGTGAAGGGATAGCCTCTATTTATGGATAACCTCTATTTAGACATGCTTTGCACTGAGCTAATGTTAGAAAAGAAGGGTGAAACCTCAATTAGTTGTTAATCCACATTAAGGAGTGGTGACATATTTGAGCACGTGGGGATCACACAATGTTTTTCTTTTTTATATTATATTCCTCATTTGTGGAAACAGAAATACGGCAAGGCTCCTCCTTTGCATATGTCGATTTCTTTACACCACTCCTAATCCATTGCTATGCCTTCATCAATCCTGATCACAGTTTCACATTCTAAGCCCAGCTCTAACTCTTCTTCTCCATAGCCCCTTCTATAACCATTCCTGCATGAGCACCTACTCTATATTTTTGGCTACTCAGCACATATCCAGCATCCCGAATAAGACTAGTTCTATCTCCTCCCATAAAGATGTGTCTTAATTTGTGAAACCTTGCCCTATGTCCTCCACTCTCAAGCCTTTCCTCTACCACCTATTCCTGAAGCCCCTGTTCTATATCCTTAGATATTATGTCTCTGCTTTTTCCTCCTTGTCTCTTCTCACGTCCACTGAGGTCATGTTATTTTTCTGAACTCCTGAACACCTGCTCTATCTCCTCCTTACCTGAGAGCAAACTTTACCTTCACTCCTGATGTCCTACTCAACCTACTCTTTCTTAGAGACCTGCTTTGTTTTCTCACTCATGGAGCCCAATATCCTTTCCATGCACATGAGCTGCTGCACCCCCTGCCAACTAGAGCCTCCATGCTCCTGTGTCTATGCTCCACCACTTCACTCCTGATTTCATCCCCTATCTCTTCATCCAGAGGGTATGCTTTATCTACTCAGTTCAGAAGCTTCTGCCCAACATCCTTCATTCTTGAGCCTGAGCTTTGTCCACTCCTTGCCTGAGCCAGGTATACCTTCTTGCTCCTGAGGCTCTACTCTGAGTCCTTCTACACTTTGGGACCAATTTAGATCTTGACAGACAGAGTATGCCACCGCCATCACAAATGTGACAGTACCCTGTCCATCAAACTCTCAGTCCACCTGCCCTATTTAGAGTTGGTGAGGCCCTCAGCTTTCTGTTGGCAGTACCCCCCTGCCTCCTTCAATTAAGCCAACTCTGACAGCCTGAAAGAGTGCTGGCAATTGAAGTAACAGCATAACACTGCCCATCCTCTTTAGGGCGGATGGTATGATGTCATTTTCTTCTCTACATCACTGCTAGGAAAAATCTGGCAGTGAAAGAAAAAAATAAAAAAATGACCTCCATACGGAGCAAAAACACAACTTGGGACTTTAATTTTGAAAAACAAAATGTTTGGCGGGCAGCCATCAACACAGACGATGGCCATCCACCAAATGTTTGGTAGCCTCAGAGGAACCGCCGTGACGGCAGGTCCTTTAAAGTGCAGACATCACAGCTGGGCCGGTTGTAATCTCTTAATTTGGTGGGTGGCAGATGAAACCTAAATCAAGTCCAGCACCTTTGCTCTTCCACCTGTACTTTTGAGACCATACTCTCCACACCTGGGCTCATGCTCTCCTTCTTCCCTTCTAATTCCCTGTTCTACCTCCTTGCTGCTGAGATCTGCCCCATTATTGTAACATCCATGGTCCTGCTCTAATTCTTCCACTCAGGGACTACTCTGTGTTCTACTTTCTCCGCTCTGAACCATGCTTTCTCTCACCTTAGCACCTGAACTCCTCCTCTACCCCTCCCAACATTTGAATGGCAAGTATAGCCGCAAACATAAAACAAGAAAACAATGTTTCAGACTAAACTTAGCAGCCACAGGCTTTCAATGTCAATAACAATTTTAAATTAAAAAATAATCTAATCACCGCAGTAAATTAAATTCGGCAGGCAGGTGTACTTTCGTTTTAATACACATCACAGGAAATTATGCTTTTCATTTGTCCACTATTGCTCAGGATTTCTGTTACCTGAAGACATAGTTTGAACACACAAGGTGGACTTATAAATAATTGTAGCAGAAGCTTTCTTTTTAGGCTGGTCTGCACATGTGATTTAGGGAAAATGCCATCATTGGCTGATGTGGGCTGACCCTTTGCTCTATGCTTTATGCTGCAGTGGTCAGAATCAAAATGTATATGACATGTGAACAGAACAATTGATGAAGAGGTCTGACCCCAAACCCCATTATGTGTATGTTTTTATTTTAATCTTTTTAAATTACATGGAGCTGCCAAGCACATAAACGCTTTCTCTTACCACACCTAAAAAAACAGAATTGCTTTTAAAAACTTAGTTGGGAAATGTGTAATACTATTTAATGCCTAAACATAATCGAGGGCTTCAATTTGCCAAGTATATCTTTCTCTCACACTCATGTCTCCATCACTTCGGGGACAAGGAGGACAGGCACCTTAAGTCATTTGTGGAAATGTCTGTTATTCCAGACTGACAGCAACCCGCCCCCATCACCTCCTGTGCTTCTAGCTGCTTCCAGCTTCATTATCTGATGTATCACAAATTATGTAGATCTGGAAGCACGGTCCTGCAAACAAATTGAGCAATATCCTCAGCGCGCCATCACAAGTGCTGGAATAAATTTGGCTTAGCACTTTATATCTGTTATCCAGCCTGCGAGGATGAGTTGTTAATCAGCGCTGAGGTGAAGTACTCAGGCGCCAATGTAATTACACCATGATAATGCTTTCCACACTTGCAGCACGGGGCTGAGGACTCCGAGCTCGTATTAATAGGTCTCATGCATCAAGGATTGCTCTGTGTTCTTATGCCGGTAGCCACATCGTTAAATGTGCTCTGTGCGCGCCTCAAGAGTCTGCAAATTTAAGAAAGAACTTGAAAACTGAACTTTTCCAACTCACCTACAACTCACGGGGTTTACAACAGAGAATATCAGATTGCCCTGAACCATAACTCTCTACTTCTCTTCTTGTAATTTCTCCTTATCTAACTAGCACACTGAATTAACCGCAATGCTACACTCAGCAGTCTACAAAACTCCTTAAATGAACAACTCTGCTATTTTAGGAAACTCTACAAATTGTTCAATACCTAGAGCTGAGACTAGACTATTCCATATCATGCATAGGTTCAGTCCCCTCTTCCGGAGGGGCTGTGAATGTTGTGGTAAGGCATGTCATTGTCAGCATATCACTTAATGTAAACATTTTATCCTTAAGTATCCTCTACAAAAAAAATATCACCTACTGGATTAAAAACAGAAAATCTATATTAAATGGAGTGATATTTTTGTAAATGGCATTTAGAACATGACATTCATGTCACACCATATTTCTATATGAGCTATTCTAACCTAGAACCAGCAAATAATTTGAAACTACATGTGAAATGTTAAGTCTGGGGGTTTGAGAAATTATAATATCAATTGCGACATTTTAAAAGGTGACAGACTGCATTGCAAGGATTTGTGGGCATTATTCCTAAAAAAAGTATAGTTTACCAATTTTTAAAGAATATTTTCTTATTATATCATCTTGTGGCAATAATAGCACTCTATGGATTGCTGTAAACAACTCTGATCTGGCTTTCTGATTTAAAAAAAAAAAGACTAAATAGTACTTTGAAAGTGCAAATATCACATACATTTGCTAAAACACATAGGTTCCTAACGAGCAAAAATCAATATATACTTTATTTGATCACTTACAAAGCTGAGCATAAAAATTACACATGCATAAAAAAGACCTATCACAGTTAAAACCAACAGATTTAGCTAATTCATTTTCTTCTATCTGCCATTAAAATTAGTACAAAAAGACTATTAGTAATAATTCATAGATGAAATACCATGAGCCAAAGAGTTAAAATCAATAAAAAAAAGAGAAAACATATTAATGTTTAACCCTTACGATATATCCAATATTTTAAACTATATCAAAAATTCAGCATTTACGAAAATGTACGGGAGATTTTAGAAATTAACCTACAGCTGAACATAACTTAGTGCAATCGAGTTGTTATATCAATGCTGGTCTGCAGCTAGCACAATTGAGCTTGTTAATCAGAGACACCACAAATATTTTTGTGTAGGGCTGGTAAAATTTGCAAAAATAGGTAAAGTGTAATAAAGACTGAAAGAAAACCTCCCCTTGCACCAACAGGTACTGATTCTTGATGCCGTATATTGACCCCATAGACACAGTATCCACTTGATGTAGGTCGACTTGAACGGGGTCAACAACATCCGTTCACACGTGTTGGTGACCAAATCCAGATGGGACTCCACCCCCTATGTTGTTTGAATTACACAGCATACTCTCACAGATGCCTTCATTAGTTACTTTACTTCCATCCTAGCCCTGCTATCAGCCATAAAATGCTCTCTGAGCCACCCTTTATCCTTCTTCCTAGAATGATAGGGCTGTCAAAGATAGATGGATACCCAATGGCAATGGTGGAGGCCTTACTACAATATAGCCAAGGTATTCTATCGCCATAGTCACATGAGAGACAATCTTTAATTATCTCTTTATTTAACGAGGCCTGCTTATTGATCCAAATAGCACCATGTTTGTAAAGGGGCTAGCTTATTCAGGTCATCAAAATATTCTTGTCTCAGTTCCTGACGGGTCGCAAAATGTTAACTACTCAGCGGAACACCCAAAATATGTTGACACACTGTTTTGTCTTCTACTTGGATGCAGCCCACAATCTTGTATCCCCAAATACCGGCATCATCTGCTAAAACGGGGATGCATTTTTACTTAGAAATTCCCAAAAGAGGACTACTGGGCTTTTTCTCTATGGTGGAAATGAGGGAAAAAATGGTGTCAACCCATTGCAAAAAAGCAAATTTTTTTGTTCCTAAAGAAGGGGCTCAAGTACGGAAAACAGCCTAAACCACAACTCACGAACAACCAGGTGCGTTGTCCACAAAAGCGGAACAACGCTTTCGCGAACAACGACTCTGTTGTTCCCTGCCTTGTCCGCGCATGTCCTGAACAACAAACATGTGTGGTTAAGGCAGGGGAAAACAGACTCAGGATTGGAGAGCATGCGGTCAGGTAAGTGGAGCAGGGTTGGGGGTATTTTTAGGGGCGGGGTGGGGGTAGTTTTAGTTTTTTAGGGGTTGGGTAAGGGTAATTTTAGTTTTTAGGGGTGGGGTAGAGTGGGTCGGGTGGTTTTAGGTTTTAGGGGCGGGTGGGGGGTCAGGGCAATTTTAGTTTTATGGGGCGGGGTGGGGGGTCGGGGTAGTTTTAGGGGCAGGGCGGGGTAGTCGGGTAATTTTAGGTTTTAGGTGCAGGGTGCGGGTCGCTGTAGTTTTAGGGGTGGGGGTCAGGGTAGTTTAACCTATTGGGGCGGGGTTGGGGGGTCGCAGTAGTTTTAGGGGCAGGAGTGGGGGGTTGGGCTAATTTTAGTTTTATGGGGTGGAGGGTCAGGGTAGTTTTAGGTTTTAGGGGTGGGGTGGGGGGTCAGGGTAGTTTACTTAGGGGCGGGGTGGGGGTAGTTTTAGGTTTTAAGGTCTGGGGTGGTGGTCTGGGTAGTTTAGGTTTTAAGGGTGGGTGTGGGGTTGGGGTGATTTTAGTTTTTAGGGGCGGGTGAGGGTTTGGCGTAGTTTAAGTTTTAGAGGTGGGGTGGGGGGTCAGGGTAGTTTTAGGTTTTAGGGGCGGGGGTTGCAGTAGTTTTAGGTGCAAGGGTGGCAGTAATTTTACTTCTTAGGGGCGGGGTTGGGGTGGGCAGGGTCGTTTTAGGCTTAAGGGTCGGGATGGGGGGGTCAGGGTAGTTTTAGTTTTTAGGGTCAGGGTTGAGGGGTCGGGGTAGGATTGTTTTAGGGGCGGGAGTAGGGTATCGGGTAGGATTGTTTTAGGGGCAACGGTGGGGGGGTAGTGGTAGGATTGTTTTGGGGGTGGGGGATCATGGGGGTCGCATGCTGGAACCATGCATGCCATTCCACACATGCTTTTACCAGGCATGCCTTTACAACGAAAAATCATTGTGAAGGCATTCGTGGTAAAGGCATTAGTGGTAACAACGTGGTTATTGTTCCGACTGCGTTGTTCAGGCATGTGTGGTTCCAGCATGCGTTGTTCTTTCTTATATCCCTCAAGTACAGGCATTGTCAAAAATGATCCCCAAATAGTGAAATTGGTTAACTTTGTCAATTGATCTATCCTTGATGCTACTAAGAGTCTTCACATTTATAGAGCTGCAGACCATGATAAAGGTTTTAGAGTAATTTGTCTCCAAATGTAGTCATTTCATGTAGTATTTACTACAGGAACATCCATCCTCTTCTTGATCACAACAGATTCTAACCCATTCTCATTAAGCAGGAACAAAATAGGTACCAGCACATCCTTGGCATACACCCCACCTTAAAGTAAAAGGGTTTGTAAATTCACTCATTTCCCTATACCTCACTGTGGTAAAAAGATCAGTATGTACTGCTCTCAAGAAATCCACCAACCCGGCCTCAAGACACACAGGTGTTGGAATATCCCACAGTTTAGATCTGTTGATAAGGTCAAATGCCAGGATAGGTCCATGAATGCTAGATAAAGCGAGCAGAATTTAACAACTTTATATTACTCACAAACAAGTGCAAATTTAAACATTATTCAAGAATTCCAAGACCTTTCCTAAAACCATATTGGACCACAGGTAGAACATTATTCTCTGCGGTCCAAAACCAAAGCCTATCTAAAACAATTCCACCAATAACGTTCATAGTGGAACCTATTAAGGAAATAGGGCGAAAACATTTCGGCTTCTGAGCGGTCCTTTTTTTTAAAGACTGGTACAATTATTGTTGAATGCCAAAAACACAGAATGGCAACTTTGCACGCAGCATTAATGGTGTTTGTAAGGAGGGAAGCTCAAAACTCAGGATTTTTCTTTTATGGATACATAGGACCCCATCCAGTCCTGCAGCCTTTTCTGATGGCCTATTAATTATGGCATCCACTACGTCTTCCAGGGAAAAGTATACTTATAGGAAACGTGGAAGGGTCTCTACTGATAAGACTGTGAGTACCATCAGCAGAGCAGTCAATCATAGGGATGTGATGTCTCCACTCTTCCGGGCCAATATTCAAACGTACCCTTATCTTCAGACTATCGGAGGATGTTAGCCTTAACTAACCTCCAAAAAGCCTGAGTATCTTTTAGAATACAAAAATAAATCAACTTTTCCCATCTCTCAGTCTGCACATCTGCCTTTCTTTTTTTAAGAGCCTTTTTGCTTTACCCATCTCAGTTAAAAGTCCTAGAGATTTCCCCGTCAATTTAAAGTGCCTTATTTTTGCAGCCAAATAAGACTTCAGACTAAGAAGCAAGTCTTGCTGTTTCTCGGCCCGCAACAGATGGTAAAACAGGTAATCTATAGCACATATATCCATCAATATAAGCATCAGGCATTATCTGTGTTTCCTGCAATAAGATAATATCAAACTTGCTAATGAAGTTTATCCAGTCCTCTGACTGCAATTTGGAGGCTAGATCAGCTATATTTTAACTTAACAATTTTAGTTCGGATCAGTTGGATGGAGATGACATACTTACTTGCTACCGCCCTTCAGATGCTAGACAAGGGCAAATCGCTGTGCAGGGTCACTTGCCCCAAAATAGATCACCAAACACATCCACTGTTCCATGCATTCCCTTAAAAAGAGGCAAATCCTTATTGATTTCGCATTCCAAAGGCATCAAACACTAACTGGTAGGAATTAGTGCAGTCCCCTGATTTGACAGGGAACTGCACTACTACAAAACGGTCTTTTGAATGTCAACTTACAACATATTTTCCTCAAAAAGCCTAAAAACCATAGGTGGAACAGGCGGTTCTGAAAACGTGATTTCTCAAAACAAATAATTGAAAAATATAAGAAATACACAAATCTCAGAAAAAGAGGCACTGGAGCTAGCCATGATTTACAGAATAACAAAACATGGGCTTCAGCAATTCTAATAGAAACCCTTTGTCTAATTTTCTTAGTACAAGCGACTAGTGATAGCTCTAGTCAGCTGTAATAACGAAATAACATAGCTGCTCAACTACAGAAAGTTATTACTGATGAGTTTGTCACAAAGCCTGCTGCCAGAACCAACTGCCACACTGAAAGCAAGTTCATAGAGCATCATTACAATTGCAGTTTACACAAACAAGGGAAAACGAAAATCGACGTTCCATTTTTCTTGTCTGCTCTTCTTAAAGGAACATCAATCAGCAAAAAGTTGATATTTATAACAACATTTTTTTTCCACTCTTAAGGTCATTTCCAGAAAAACAAAAAAAAAAACTCTGCATGTATCTATACATCATGGTTCTCACCATTTTCTTAATCTGATTTACATTAAAGTGAATCAAATTTTTTTGCAAGACTTTTCTAATTGCTTTTAGATGAGCTTCATTTTGCATTTCTACTTTAATCTTCATGTCTGCTACCATACAATCTCTTTCACATGGAAGAACAAGACACCAGGGGCAGCTCCTCCACTATGGCGGAGGGGCGTCACCCCGCTGCTGAAAGCAAAAAAATAAAGGGATAATAAAAGTATTTTATTACCTCTTTATTTTTCTGCTTTTGTAGGGCAGGCTGGGGCCAGCATCATTCACATCAACAAGCGGAGGAGGAGTGGTGGTGCGCTTCTAAGTCCGCATGTTAGTTTGGCTGGCCATCTGAGGTCGGCCAAACTGACATGCGCACTTAAAACTCCTATGTTGCCCAACCGGTTGGAGACCAAGCACAGTGTCCCACTCCCTCCTTGAGCAGCATTTCTGTCCACTCAGGCCAATTCAGGAACTTCTAGGGGAAGAAGACGAGAGGCGGCTGGAGTGGGGGAACATGGAGGCGGCAGGTATGATTTTGTTATTGCACCCCCGATCCACACTCTTACCACTGTGCCCCCACTCCACACGCTGCCCCTACCCCTTTGTGGCAGCAGCCGCTACTGCAAGACACCAAAGATACAAGTGATTTTCAGGAATGGGTGATACTGTGACCGTTAGACTTTTCATCCTGGGCGTGGTCTCCCTTAACTTTGTGCCTCTGTTTCCCAGGTTGTTGATGTGTGCTGGACTCAGATTTTGCTGTTTTTGTTACTCTGGGCACTTTACCACTGCTAACCAGTGCTAAAGTGCAAGTGCTCCTTTTCAAAATGTGTATGTAATTGGCTTATCCGTGATTGGCATATTTGATTTATTAGTAAGTCCCTTGTACAGTGCACTAGAGGTGCCCAGGGCCTGTAAATCAAATGCTACTAGTGGGCCTGCAGCACTGGTTGTGCCACCCACATAAGTAGCTCTGTAATCATGTCTCAGACCCGCCACTGCAGTGTATGTGTGCAGTTTTATCTGTAAATTCGACTTGGCAAGTATACCCACTTGCCAGGCCTAAACCTTCCCTTTTCTTACATTGTAAGACACCCCTAAGGTAGGCCCAAGGTAGCCCCAAGGGCAGGGTGCAGTGTATGGTTAAGGTAGGACAAATAGTATTGTGTTTTATATGTCTTAACAGTGAAATATTACTAAATTCGTTTTTCACTGTTGCAATGCCTGCCCCTTTCATAGGTTAACATGGGGGCGACCTTTAAATATGATTAAAGTGTAGATACCCTTTTGGGAGTGGATGGACATGTGGAGTTTGGGGTCTCTGAGCTCACAATTTAAAAATACATCTTTTAGTAAAGTTGATTTTGAGATTGTGTGTTTGAAAATGCCACTTTTATAAAGTGAGCATTTTCTTGCCTATACCATTTCTGTGACTCTGCCTGTTTGTGGATTCCCTGTCTGGGTCAGTTTGACAGTTGGGCTGATTGCACCTCACACTAGACTGTGACACAAATGGATGTAGTTTGCATTTCCTGATGAGCCATCTGTGCTAGGAGGGAGAGGAGGAGTGGTCACTTACACCTGAAAGGGTTGTGCCTGTCCTCACACGATGCAGTCTCCAACCCCCTGGTGGGTGTCTGGGGCCTAGCCTGGGCAAGGCAGGATTTCACAATCAAGAGAGACGTTGCTTTGAAGTAGGCCTATTTCAAATGAGAAATTGGGTATAGGAAGGGCACCCAAAACCACAGACCTTAGAACACTTCTGGAAACCAATAGGAACCTCTGCCTGGAGAAGAGCTGAAGAGCTGAGGAAGAAGAGCTGCCCTGCCTGTGACTGTGCTTTGTGGAGCTATGCTGCAGTTGCTCCTTCTGCCAGAGTAAGAGGGCAAAGACTGGACTTTGTGTGCCTTCCATCTTGTGAAGATCTCCAATGGCTTGATTTAGAGCTTGCCTCCTGTTGTTTGAAGTCTCAGAGACAGCAAAGACTACTCTCTGCCAGCACCTGGAGAATCTGGAGAGACTCCTTCTCTGTCCTGTGGTGCCCATCCAGTTACTGGGCCCTGAAAGAAAAGCTGAAAAATAAACGCACCACCGGCTTCACGGCTGAAAATCGACACTCGCCTGCAACGCGATCGAAGAATCGTCGCACGGAACTGGAGAAACGACGTGCAGCATCGCTGACGGAGGCTGGTGAGATTGCAACCCAAGCTGCATGGTTTTCGGATCATCGGGTGGCTGGATTTCTGACGCAAGCACCGCTGGGCGTGTAAAAACAATGCAAGGCCTGACCGGACCAGAGAGTGCTGACCGGATAGAAGCATCGCTCTCCTACGGAGAGAAGAAACGACGCACCCCACCGACAAAAGGAGAAACGACGCAAGGTCCCGCTCGTGAGTGGAATAGACGCATCGCAAGCCCTTTTTGACACACACTCGCCTGTGCGGGGTTATTTTTCACGCTAACAGTGTTAGTGTGTGTTTAAAACTTCATGAAAACTCTTTATGCTTTTTAATTGATGACTTGTGTATTGTGGATTTTTGTCGTTTTGGTCATGTTTTGTTTAGATAAATATTCTCTATTTTTCTAAACCTCTGTTGTGTCATTTTGTAGTGTTTTCATTAAGTTACTGTGTGTGTTGGTACAAATACTTTACACCTTGCACTCTGAAGTTAAGCCTACTGCTCGTGCCAAGCTACCAATGGTTTGCTGAGGGTGATTCTCTTTTACCCTGACTAGAGTGTGGGTCCTTGCTTGGACAGGGGGTAACCTGACTGCCAACCAAAGATCCCATTTCTAACACTGGTGATCAGCGGTTGGGATAGAACTTATATTTGAACTTGACATACAGTAATTAAGTGCACACTACTGTTTTGATTGCAGACCACTACATGACCACCTACTGCTTGTCTTGTGATATTTGATTTTTTCTCTTTTGCTTGGACTTTTCCCTACATCCATTTTTGTGGTAATCTTTAATTGACTTCTGAACTTCATTTAGGAACTTTTTTTCTGCTTTTTGGAACTTTCCACTTTTGTTGATTTTTCATCATGTCCCAATCTGGAGATGCATCAGTTGGAGCTGCTTTTGACCTGGATAAATTGGAAAGCTATACCAAGGCTCAGTTAAAGCAGTTCTGTAAAAGTTTTTACTGTCCCATTAAGAGCTCATCCAAGAAGGAGGAGCTGCAAAAGGCGATGAGGGCCTGGGTGACAGCCAAGAGCACTGAAGGGCACACAGAAGATGAGGAGGATGAGGAGGAGGACGGTCAGTCCATAGACAGTGGTATTGTGGGTGGGCCTGTTATGTCCAGGGAGAGGGTCTCCAGGGTAGGTAGCAGTGGCTCATATAATGGTCTGACCCCTGAAGAATTGCAGGACAGACAGGCATAGAGGGAGCACCAGAGGGAGCTGGAATAAATGAGGATGGCCACTGAAGAGAAAAAGTTGTTGTTGGCTCATGAGCTCAGTTGAGAGAGCTGGATCAGAGGAGCCAGTCTAGTAGGAATGGTGGCAGCCACATCATAGTGCAGCCTGAAAGTCAGGTGCACATTCCTAAAGATCTTGTGAAGGATTATAAGAGGGAGGATGGCATATAGTTGTGGTTTAAGGGGTATGAGTCGGATCTCCCTTTAAATCTGGTCCCTAAAGCTGATTGGGGGGGTGGGTCTGTGGAAGCACTTTGAGGCAGAGGGAGGGATACACTGACAGCCCTAGGGGATGCTCGGAATCTCAACTACTCTAGCATGAAGGATGCCCTACTCACAAGGTATGGTCTCACCCCTGAGCAGTACAAGGATAAGTTTAGATCCTACAAGAAGAAGGAATCCCAAACATGGGTGGAATATGTTGATTCTTATTGCTGGTCACTGATTCCCAGGGTAAGGATTCCCAACCTCCACAGTGGGAAGAAGCCATGGTTCTCCAAAGGGAAGCCAGAGGCAGGTGGTCCCCCACGTAAGTGCTATACATGTGACCAGGTGTGTCATGTGAGGGGGGACACCAAATGCCCCAAAAGTACACTGGCACCCACTGGTGCGCCGTCCCAGGGTGTGGCCAGTGTAGCGCTTGGGGAGGAGTTGGTTCCATGTGGGTGGGAGCCAGCTGAGATGACCCCTGTCTCACTAAGGGACAGTGAGATGGTCCAGAGAACCCTCGTGCCTGAGAACACTAAGAAGTACAGGCAGTGAGTAATCATCAATGGACAGAGGGTGAAGGCCCTGAGAGACACACGAGCCAGCGTGACTACAGTGAGGAGTCAGCTGGTGTCTGAAGAGCAGATTGATCCCCGGGTACTTCACCAAGTAGTTGCAAATGACAATTCAGAGCCCCTGTGCAGAGTGGCACAGGTTCCCTTTGAATGGGGGGGAGGGGGGTCTCAGGTTCCTTGAAAGTAGCTGTGAGTCCAACCATGTCTGTTGATTGTTTGCTAGGCAATGACCTGGAGGATTCCCCTTGGAAGGAGGTGGAACACAGGTCTTTCTTGGAGATGATGGGTCTGCCTGGGTGGGTATGCGTATCCACCCGGTCAATGACAGCCCGTCAGGGTAGTCAAGAGCCCCTGGAGCCTTAAACAGTGGCCCAGGGGACTGCCAAGAAGAGGAAGGGCAGGGGGCGCGGAAACAAGCCCCAGAAGTTCCCACGGTCCAGGAGGAGGCGGAGCCTGAGGGTGCCGCCCCGGAACCTACAGGGGAACAGGTGGCTGAACTGGGGGAGGTCCCTGAGCTGTCGCAGTGGCAGCAGGAAGGGGGGGCCCCAGGGAAGCATTCTGTGCAACGCAGAAGACATGCCCTACTCTGGAGGGTTTGCGGAAGCAGGCTGCAGACCAGGTGGCTGGCAAGGAGCCAGGATCACCCCTGATTTATTGGGAGGATGACCTCCTGTATAGTGAGCCTAAGGTTCCAGAGCCTGGGTAGGCCCGTGTGCTGTTGGTACCCCAGTGTTTCAGGACCTTCCTACTGGGGGTGTCTCATGATGTGCCTTTAGCTGGACATTTGGGGCAGGACAAGACCTTTGAGAGGCTTGTCACCCAATTTTACTGCCCCCTAACGTGCAGGCACTCAGATGCACAATGCAGGCCTTGTCGGACTTGCCAGGCAAGTGGCAAGAGTGGGGGAAAATGTAAGGTTCCGCTCCAACCTTTACCTGTGGTTAGTACTCCCTTTGAGAGGGTAGGTATTGACATTGTGGGGCCTCTGTACCCCAAGACAACCTTGGGCAACAGGTTCATCCTGGTCTTGGTGGACTATGCCACCCGGTACCCAGAAGCCATTCCTCTGAGGTCAGTCACTTCCCCTGTGGTGGGTCGTGCACTGATGGGGGTTTTTACTCGCATGGGGTTCCCCAAGGAAGTGGTATCTGATAGGGGTACCAAATTTATGTCTATGTATATGAAGTCTCTGTGGAAAGTGTGTGGGGTGGCCTATAACTTCACCACACCTTTCCACCCCCAAAGTAATTGTCCGGTTGAGAGATTCAACCACACCTTGAAAGGCATGATTCAGGGCCTGTCAGAGCCCTTGAGGTGGAAGTGGGACGTCCTCTTGCCATGCCTTCTGTTCGCTTACATGGAGGTGCCTCAAAGGGTTTAGTCCCTTTGAGCTCATCTATGGCCACCCTGTGAGGGGACCCTTGAGTCTGGTGAAGGAGGGTTTGGAGAAAGCTCCTAGTAACGCCCCCCCCAGGATGTATTCAGCTACATGCTGGCTTTAAGAAACCAGACTGCACGTTTCAGGAGTCTCGCACAGGAGAACCTGGAAGCAAGCAAGGAGGATATCAAACGGTGGTACGACCGGAATGCCACTCTGGGCAAGTTTCAACCTGGTCAGCAAGTGTGGGTGATGGTGTAACCTAACTGCCAACCAAAGACCCCATTTCTAACAGTGATCATTTATTATAAGGAATACAATACCGTCAGACATCTATTTTAAGGATACTGCAAATCACCTTGGAGTTTCATGACCCTATAAAGGAACCTGACCTTGGACGCTGTCCCTCTGTGTGGTAGCAGAATCTTTCAGTGACTTGCAGTATCATTAATGCACAGCAAGAAGTACTTTATCTCTTATATATGGAAGTGATGTTGCTCAGCTTCCAAAGGTGTAATACGTTTGTACTGCAGATGGCTTGCATCAATCGTATAGGTCAGGTTCTCAGAAGAATATCATAAATATTATTCAATTATCTGTTTTAAGTATATGTTTGTAAATGCTTCTTGTGGTCTCTGTGCACACTGTTGACAGGTTGCTCTCAGGATGCTGAAAACACACATTGCCACAAACCCAGGTGTGGAATCCTGTATGAAATCTCCTTGAGGGACATTTATTTATTTGTTTCAGCCAATTCCAATGTGTTTAAGTTACTTTCGCCCATGATTGACAGAGAGTGCAGCAGGAGGCCTGTTCTCTTTATGCCTGGCCTCACGAATATAACAACATCAAATATCTTAAGAAAATGCTGGTATCCTAAAGCATCTCTTTAACAGCACGCAGGTAAACCATGGTGATTTTTATGCCAGCATAATCTCTCATAAACCCCAATTATTGATTTATGCATATTTTCTACTGCTTATACTTTACATGGAATATTTGCTCACAGGAGACTTGTTGGAGCAGAAAATATCTACTGGTAACCTATGGAAGTATAAGTGTGCCATTGGCTGTGTGTGCTGCGCTAAAATTCACAGAGTCACCCTGGAAAATATGGAAATTATGTTGATCAAGTATCTTGAATGACTTTTTAGCCAAGAGTATATCCGATGTTCAAATTTCATGCAGATGCCTACTGTAATTTCCCAAATACTCATCATTTTCGGAAAATATTAAATATGTTGGCCATGGAAACAAATATTATTTCGTAACAGCTACTGAAAGGGCCTAAAACTCAACATTCATTTTGTAAATGGGAGTGGACTAAATTTCTACTCAAAACATACGAAAACAAGCAGAAGTCAGACAGAAGCGTTTTTAAACCACTCTAGTCGCTAGATGATCAATCAAAACAGAAAGCTGAATAATTGCAGAGTGATTTTGGTGGAAAAAGGGAACTCATGAAGGTGCACGTACACAGAGGTAAGGGAGAGTGCTGTACAGGGGCTGCTTTAGGTGGGGCAAAGCGGTGGGGCCGAGGGCACACAACAAAGACAACAAAATTAGAAATAAAAAAACCTTACCTGTGGCCAATCCTAAAGCTGCTATCATGCTGCTGGCAGCATGATAGTAGCATCAGGAGTGGCCTGAGGGCCCTGGCTTTGCACTTCCAGGTGGACTGTGAACTTGTGCCTGCTGTCTCCAACCCAGCAACACAGATCATGTGTGTTTGCCCGTCATGAGTCAGCCGGCTGAACACACATGCGCACTGAGGGGAGTGCACACCACTCCCCCTCCCTGTCTGTAATCCCCCATACTCCCTCATTGAAAAATAAAATAATAATAAACATTATTATATTTTTATTTTTCAATTTGCAGTTGTTGCTGCTGGCGGGGGGCGATGCTCCTCCGCCATAGCAGAGGAGCCGCCGCTGGTACTGCATACGATGTACACTTTCCTACAAAGCAAGATCACATAAAAGCTCTGTATTTAAGGGCAGTAGGAGCAGTTTTGGGCCCTGCCACTAGGTGGAACTGATAACCACAATGGCGTTTTGGGGATTTTTGCGGTCCCAGGCACAACATGTTTCCCCCCAGCCCCTGCCACCCCACTCCCCCCTGCGCGTTCTCAGTTTTATTGACAATTGGAGGCAGCATGGTGCCACATGAATTTTCGGAAACGATTCACATAATAACAGTTGGAAATGGTATATGCCTTTCTAGGGCCCCTAAAATTTCTTAAGATGCCAATAGGCAAAGCCAGAGAGATTTATGGGTAGGCAGAGAAGAAAGAAGCTGAGAGATTGGAATAGACAGAGATAGGGTAGATTAAGAAAAAGTTTATTTTCCTAGGGGCGCCCTGGAAAGGTGTGGGCCCTGGGCAATTGCTCTCTTTGCCCATATCATAAAACGTCCCTGCCATAGTTTGAGAATGGGAGCAAACCTGGACGTAGGGCTCCATGGACTAGAAACAGAGTTTATCGTTGTCTGTAGAGACTTTTTTTGCAATGAAATAAGGTACAGTCCTAGGCCTGAAGATAGGGAGTGAGGGGGACATGGCACCGTCATGTCAGCAAAACTTTTCTTAATACTCTGCCTCGCATCAAGCTTTGGAGTGCAATTAACGCGGTCATACCACATGTTTACCCCGTTCCGAATGTAATATGTGATATTTTCCACACACGTTTCAGCCATGTCCTACCGGTTAAAAACTGTGTGGGGAAACAATTTAATGCAGGAACTGCTGTTTTAGATGGCCCTTTCCAGCTTCCGTACTCTCCTCTTCACGGGTAACTCATTGACGCCTTCAGTATCCAGCACATGGCTGACTACGAATAACCCACAATGTTCTCAAATGTTGCAAATGCAAAGATCAGCAGAGCAGGTCACACTCCTTGCTCCGGAGCAGAGGGCAGGCACGGTAACAGGAACACGCAAAATCAAGCCGTTAGTCAGAGGCATGCCACGGAAAAAGATCTGCGTTTCATTAGTTTTGTTCCTGCGTGCGATCAGCTCCAGGCCTTCGCCCAAGGGGCAAATTATTCCACATCTTACAGGGCTGCGTCGACAGCCACTGCAGTCAGGCCCGCGTCTTGCACTCAAGGGGACGTGCTGCAGCATTTTATTTGCTGACCCAGCTGCCCTAGTTGTGGTTAGTGA
The DNA here is from genome assembly GCF_031143425.1 of Pleurodeles waltl. NCBI lineage: Eukaryota > Metazoa > Chordata > Amphibia > Caudata > Salamandridae > Pleurodeles > Pleurodeles waltl. The sequence continues at coordinate 294,741,592 of NC_090448.1, read as the reverse complement.
AGTAAGTTTATTAGTCTGCTAGTGTGAGGACCTAAGCACATTTTATCTGCCCCTCCTCCTCCGACACACAAGAATCATGGAATATCATTTAAAGGAATATACTCGTTTATTAAGCATGGCATGCGACACACCAGACACAAGGCATCGGTGCTGTTCACTCGTTCCCTTTCCCGAATAGACCAGTACTTTAGTGCAGTAATACTGCCACCAATAAGACCAGATACCGCAGGTTACGGTATTTACTGGGTGCGGTACTACCACACACATCATTTCCAGTCATGCAGCTTGTAATGAGATGTGAAAAAGTAACACTGCGTCTTGCTCACTTTTCAAGGTGCAAAGCACAGACTGCTATATTTTTTCTTGCATGAATTCCATTGGGTTTTACAAGGCGGCAAGCCTCCAGCATGTGGTAGTTTTTGCACATTTTGGAATTCTATTTGAAATGAGAGGCCCTTGTATTTTTTTTTTCATCACACAACCCTTGTTTCATGAGGAGAAAGGCCATCAGTGGTACATTTTCAGCTCTAACCATTGTTAGCCATTACGACGCGCACTTTTTTTTTAACCTTGTGTTCATTAATTTTCATTCAGGGTTAACAATTGCATTCATCAATTCTCATTCCTCAGATCATTATATGATACATCTGGGATAAATGAATACAAAGGCAACAACAGTAACAAACTTAAGGTCGAAGTGCATAAAGGCACGAAAACCCCTTATGACAGTGGGAGTGGGTTAGACGAATACATAAAAATAATACTATTGTTTATATTGTTGGACTTTCACCTAGAGGTAGATGCTTATAAGACATAAGAGACACAACTTAAAAGAAAAACAAATGCAAGATGAACAAACTTTTCACAGTGGAAGAGACCCCCAACCTTTTTTGTCAACCTGATGCAACTGTGAACATGGCTGCATTTAGCTCTGAAGATTATTCTTTAACAAGAAGTAGTATGCTACTCATCGAAAAACGCTTCGACGCCTCATCAGGGGTACTAAGCGCTATATAAATACGATTACAATACAATACAATATAAACTGTTTTGATTGAATTAAGAAAGGTTGATAAAGTCGTTCCCAATAGATCCCACACACCTCAACCTATGTAACCAGTTTTGCCAGAGGAGCCACATATAAGTTAAACAGAGTAGGACTAAGTGACGATCCCTGAGAGACACCGTAAGGGAGTTGAAATGGGGCGGCTATATAGTCCCCACAGCTCACAATAGTGGATCTCACACTCCGAAAGGAATGCAATATGCCAAGTACGGCATCTATCTTGTTGCACCTTGGGCACGCATATCACACCTGAGGAAAGATGCTAGTTAGTCAAGCTGATGTGAGATAGGTGTGATGTAAAGAATTGGAGTCGTTTAAATCTCACAGTTATTGAGACCTGGGCTTGTGCAGTGGTGCTGCTTCCTATTCACCATCAGGGAGCTCTACCCCTAGGTCATTTTCCAATTTCTCCCTCAGGCCACCCAGAGTTTTATATTGTGGTTGTCTAACTACTCTGAAACGTGATGTTACTGCTTGACGTTGTCCCTACCCCTGTGTCAACCTTAAGCGTAGCACCTGATCTGTTGTGTTATTGACGTGTCCCATACCCTTTTCATTGCCCTATACATTGCTGGGTGTGTCAAAAACTGTCCAACGGGAATCATTTATTGTTCTCTAGGCTCCTCAAACCTGCTGAGATGCCCAGGCTTGTTTGAAGTCCTACAATATATAGAACAACTCATAAAACATACTTAACTTCTCACCTACAAGTGAGGTCTACAGAGTCTCCAGGGAGGGTGGAATCAGACCTCAGTGGTCGGTAATCCCAGTGCAGTTAAGAAGATGAACATTTTTCGGAAGGCACTGTGGCGGCAGGGTGGGTTGAACCAGCAAAATCATTGAAATGTAACGGAGGGATTGGTCTTTTTAGGAGGTTGAAAATGCAAGTTTATTGATATGTCTTGTGATATTATTTTCCCGTCACACAAAGGTTGTTTCTGTTTATGGATCATTTGCTCTTTGTTTTGTTGTATCATTATCATTGGCCTAAAGCAAGGCCTCTGGAATTACGTGATTTTGTGGATGAAGCATTTTCTGAATATTTATGGATTTGCCACATTCTGCAGCTTTTAACCAGTTCAAACGGATCAAAAGTTACTTAAAACGTAGAAACACATGTTACCTACCGCAGAGTGAAAGACCGTCCGCAAAGGTTGACTGGTCACATTTCTCTATGAAGTTAAACTGATACTATAGGCGTGTATCCTTTGCTCGGGCCCTGTTAACATGTAAAAATGACAAGATATGTAAGTAATACTATCATAATATGTGCTGTTAGACCGATTCATTTGCCTTTTCTAGCAACATAATTTAGTCAACCCTGACGCATAATTTGGTCGCCCGCGCGGCATATTTCTGGTGGCCCTGGTCTAAAATGCTTGTTAGGCGGAGATGAGGCAAGCAGGGGACACTGAGGGGAGTTCAGTGTTTTTTATTTTTTTATTTTTTTAACAGCAATGGATGAGGGATTAACGCTGAAAGGTATCGATTAACCCACTGCCCTGCATGTTCACTGCGGGCACGAATCTATTTTAAGATCACAGGGGTCAGTTACCCCTACATTCTCTCCATCACACCCGTAATATTAAACATAACAATAACCACACTTTGTTGAGCTTACAAAGTTTAAAAAGAAGTTAGCAACTTTGTGAGTAGCTCACCTTTGCTAGGTCCCATTTTCCTAGTCGAGTCTGTTTTGGGGGAGCGCAGGGCAAGCTGAAGATGGCTCTTTGGGTTGAAATCTGAAGGCAAATGAAGAGAACACACGTAATTCTATCTCAGGTATGTACTTTTTTCTATATTTGTAGTTCCTTTACGCACCAAATTTCGCCTGAGGGAAGCCTCGGAAGAACGCTTTTTTTACGGGACAGAAAAGAGATACACATTTAATTGAAATAGAATTACCTGGAGGTAGAAGGAACTTACTGTAGCAAGGATGGAATCTGCCTGAGGTTCTCGGCACTCGAATGTAAATAATAATTGTGTTAAAGTCTTGTAGTGAGGGCCACTGGAATTATTATATTCTGTGGCCACGGCGTTTTCCACTTTATTATGGATGTGACACATTTACTATACAATATATGTTCTGCTGTATAATCTGCAGATATAAAGGAAACAAAAAAACATTGTTTATGGTTCAATTTGATCAAAAGTTAGTAAAACATGACAACACATGTTCCCACGTAGAGAAAGGACCTTCCCAGAGGTTGACTGGTTATCTTTTAGTTGTTTATTACCGTATTTGGTTATTCAACTGGTACTAAAAAGGTAAAATGTTTGCCAGTCCTTCTTAGTATGTGTACACCACGGAAAATAATGAAGCAAAACTATAAAAAAATATGGCACATGTTGGCACATAATTTTCCTTATCTTGCCAAGTATTTTAGTCAACCCTGCTGAATAATTTGATCATCTCGTGACACACAGTTCCAGTGTTCCTCCTTGTAGCAGAGCAAAAGTACTGAGGAACTTGCGGTTCTGCTGGCAAGGCTGGACTAAGGTGTTTCACCAGGACCGGAGTCTGTAAAAACCTATGCCTTAATGCACCTGCTTGCAATTTTCTGGGTTGACGCATATTTTTCTTCCAAGAAGCAGGGCAGTCTGTAAGTCCACTGGGGATCGACCCATTTTGAAGTTACCTTCACACCAGCCTGTGGGTAAACTGATGGCTTCTGGGACCTGAATGATAGCCTCAATAGCAGAGATCTTTTAATCTGCACCCCTGGGAGAGAGAAAGCCTACTCATCCACTCTCCAGCAAAATATGTATGATCCTAGATAACGTGAATCCAGTATTTCTTCCCCTCAGTGTGCAATCGGTTGTGTACTGTGTGTAGCTTGTTCCACCCGTGCCAGGAACAAAGAAACTGTACAGGATGAGTGATATCCAAGGATAACATGTGGAATAACTTGCATAGAAAGATGGCTACCACCCAGAATGACTTGGACCTCCTATGGCCTGGATAACTTCCATTCACAAGGCACCAGGATAACTTCCTTCAAACTACAAGGTCTGGGGGGCTCTTGGTCTATCCATCTGATCCTTGCTAACCTAGTCTGTCAGCCACACTATGTGAGCTCCATCCAGCTCCCGTCCTTACAGTTTTCTACTAGTTGACTGGTAGAAAACTGAAGACCTGGGCACAGCTTATCTGACATTACTTAAATCTAATACATCAGGATGGAAAACTGTACTCTGTCCTGATTTACAAAATGAATGTAGCTCACCATATGGGCTGGCCTGAGTTTCAGCAAGTGACAAAAAGGAAAGAATGGGGGGGCGTGATCTGGCCACAAGCGTTGATGGGCGCTTGAAAGGAGGGCTCCGTGAGGCGACAGGCCTCGGGCGGGGAGTGGGGGTGCTGCGAGATTGAGGAACCTCCCATTACGCAGCTGAAAATCGATCGGGGGCGCCGCTGCTGGAGGACCGACCCCTGCACACGGAGCATACCTGTGGCCCCCAATTAGCGAAATCCGCTCGGATGCTGCATATGAATGTGATTGGAGCTGCGGTCTCCCGCATTACTTCAGCCTGGCGCCGCCCACGGAGGGAAGGAGATGGCGCCGGGCAATTTCGCGGATGAAGTGCGCTGCAGTGGGGACACGGAAGTGTGTCGCCCTTACTGCCTGGGGCATCACCTCTCCCCCTCCCCTCATTCTACTTCCCCTCCACTGGGGGGGGGGCTCTCCTCCGAAAACGGGGGCTCCTGGGCTCATGCAGAAGCAGTTCAACCGGGGGACAAAAGACAGTGCCAGCTGGACACCCCGGACATTCTCCCATTGGTGGAAGCACGCCCGGACAAGATCTGCGCCTTGATCACAGGGGTCACTTCTGTCCGGTACTAGAGGTGACCAAGAGGACTCTGGCGACCTAAGAGGAGGAGCACGCAGAGTCGACCCCCATCCCTTCCACACCAGTGGACGAACTCGCAGCGGATCACTGCTCCCCCCAGTTTCCCCTCCCCCTTTGCACGAGGCCTAGACAAGAATATCCCAGGAGTGTCAGACATTGCGAGGGGGGTGAAGGCCAGAGGCCTACCTCCTAGATGGCGAGGAGCCCTACCCTGGGGTGATCCTTCGACAATCCTTATTGGCAAGCACAGGCAAAGGAGGGCATGACAGCTATGGTGACACAGCGGTGACTTCTGACTCTGGCTCCCAAGTCTCTCGCCCTCCTGCCCACTGTGGCGATATCTCGAGGGCCCACCAGACTTCTCAGGAACCCCGCACCATAGCGACTGGACAGTGTGAGTGACGTGCACAACCCCGCCCTCACCAAACGTAACTTGCGGAGGGAACAGCACTTGTCAGGAGCAGGTCCATGATATATTGCGGGGCGTGTGCTCTCATTCACACAGGGCGTTAAAATCCCAGCACAAGGAGAAGGTGGCTCCCCTTACAGGACCTTCCCCCCTCCACAGACGGGCACCTGCCTACTTTCGGGCCGAAACCTTCCTCTCTATTTGGACACGGGCGTTGCCACAAGCTTCACCCAGCCTCAGCTAGCCGCCAGACGCACTTCTAGGAGGGCGGAGACCCCCCTCCTCCTTCATATCGTTGGCTCATCACCGGACAATGGCCCTGACCTACACCAGCACTAAGTGAGGATCACCCAGGCCTCCATATCATCACACTATGGTCGTGACGCTGGGCCAGCGATGCCAGGCGGCAGGTCGTCGAGTAAGAACCCAGACAAGCCGGCGAGACAACTTCTTTTTTCTGAAGCCTTACTTCACTCAAAAGTGCCACCCCCGCCCCAGCGGCGCAGCAGACCACCCGGCACCTCACCATGACAGATCCAGCACAGGAGTCAACCATGGATCGTATCCTCCAAGAGATCTCAGCGGTGGGTCGAAGATTGGAGGGGATGGACAATGCTATGGCCTCACTGACGGCGGAAACGAAATCCATATGCCTAGATATTGCAGGCTCTCAGTCCCAAGTGGCGGGGCTAGAACAGCGTGTCACAACGGTGGAAACCCACATTTCTTCTTCCGAGGATTGGGACCATGAATTCCTGTTTCTCCGCAGCAAGATGATAGATTTAGAAGACAAGAGCCGGAAAGCCAACGTCTGATTTCTAGGATTCCCAGAAACCATTGAGTGTGTGGCTATCCACTCTTTCTTGCGGGAGACCTTACCCAAGCTCACTGGCATAGCCTTCGACCCTCCCCCGGAGTTTCAAAGAGCGCACAGACTAGGCCCCAAGCGACCCCATGCAGCCATCTGCCCCGACCGACCATAGCCTGCCTCCTGCGACACACACAAGCCCGCCAACTCCTGCAGAGAGCCCGCACCCACGGGCCCTGTTGGATGGACGGACAGGAGATCCGGATATCAGCGGACTTCTCCAAAGAGACCAGTGAGCACAGGAGGGCATTCCTGGCCCTCCGACCCAGGCTTCATCAGATGGAGGTGAAATATGGCCTGTTCGTACCAACGAGAATGTGGATCACAAAAAATGGTGTGTCTAAAGAATTCTATGACCCTGGGGACCTACGCTCTTTTCTGGACGGCCTCATGTCCATGCACACCACCACTCCGACCCCACCTCGGGATCTACCTGCAACAACCCAGAATGCTTTGTTCCAGAGCCCCGCCCCCAGAGGTTCAGACCGGCATCCTGTAGACCTTCATCCCAGGGGAAGGGATCTGGAGAGACTTATGAAAAGCCATGATGACAGGGGACAGGCGCTACACGTGGTGGCGATTCACACGCAAGTGACAGACAGGGACAAGTCTTGCTCCCCCTTGAAGCCTACCATGGATCCCACCTGAACTTAAAGCTTCCCACTGCGCTGCATGAAGTTGAGCAGCTGGCGGCCCTGGCCCCCCGGGTTCGAACCAAGCGAGTCCCCACCGTTTTGCTGGCTGGATGAGTATTAATCCACATCAATGCATTGTACTTGTTGTTTCATTGTTGTACTGTAATGGACTCCTACAGGTTTGATAGGGATGACAAGCAAGTCTGTTAGGTTGTTCAGCACCCATCGGGACTGTTGGAGTCCTGGACCTCACATGCCTTTTGACTTTGGTAGCCCCACAGTTTGTCTACATTCCGAAGATAATTGTTTGATGTCTTAATGCATCTGTGTTATAATGTTCACCTGGTCATACTTTGCACTTCTCTCACCTCCTCTCCCCACCTAATCTCCCCTCACTTCCCCCCTCCCGCACGCATGCAGCAGTATTGACACTACAATGGCCCCCACCTCCCTCTCTATCCAGAACCACACGCTGCCTGTGGGCAGCCTGCCGCGTTCACCGTGGTGCTCTTCGTCATGCTGGCCCTCCATCGGTGCTGCGCTGCACTACACCGAATCCCATCAGGTGCTGACCCACTGAGTTATTACGGCTCGACGACCATGGGGTCTTTGTATCAATGAGCCTGGACGGCTCTGCGCTGCGCCTCCTCTCCCGGGCCGAAGGCCTGCTTGCTAAGTGCTGGGGCTCCTTGGGTTCAGGCTTAGACCCGCAGATTAAAGTTTAGGACTTGTGGGGCTTTTACTCTGCTCCATCCCCTAACCTCTCCCCCCCTTCCTCCTCTTCTTTTCCTTCTCTCCCTGAGTTGGGGTCTGCTTTGCTATTCTTGTACTCCTTGGGTTCGTTTCAACCACACTTCTCCCGAACCTTTTCTTCTTTTTCTTTTTCTCCCTTATCTTCTCTCTTTTTCTCTTCTCTCTCTTTTCTCTCCTTCCTTCCCTGTTTCACCCTCCTCCCACTTTCTTGCTCCCTTCCCTTCTGGTGTCTTTCTATATTCCTTTTCTCTTCTCTTTCTACCCCTTCTCCCCCCCTCTTTCCTATATACCCCTCCTCCCTCCCACTCTCCCCACCTCTCCAAGCCAGCCCCCCTCCTCAGCAGCTAGGTTCCCTTGGGAGCTCCATCCCCCCCTCTGCACCTCCACCCATACACCCCACCCGTAGCCTCTACGGCTTTCTACCAAATAGATCTCTATCCTACCCTACACATTTGCTCCGTTCCCCAACCTTACCCACCCTCGCTGCAACCTCTGGACCTCCCTCATGGATGGCCATTCATCATCAACACCCACCCCACTACAGGTAATTTCTTGGAATGTTAATGGCCTCAACCATTTCATTAAACAGAAGAAAATACTCTCATATCTCAACTCTAAACGGACGGATGTGGCTCTTCTCCAAAAGACACACCTTATCAGGGTTGAATCTGACAAACTATGTTGAGACTGGTTAGGGACAGTGGTATTCAGTTGCAACCCTTCCTCGCAGGACACAGGGGGTGGCATTTCACGAAAGTGTGGAGTTGCGATCTTACTACGAAAGAGTCTACCTCTCACTGTCACCAAGTCATGGGTTGACCCGGAGGGGCGATACGTGTTCGCCAAGCTGAAATTAGGAGGCTCTTTGCTATGTGTGGGCTCCGTCTACGCCCCAATCGGTTCAAAAAGCCAGTTCTTTTTGCGCATCAATCACCTTCTGACGGAAATTGGGGCCACCCGATATATAATTGGGGGAGACTGGAACCTGACCAGAGACGCAATACTGGACAGGACCAGGCCTCTGGACTTAACTAATAACGGCAACAGGGCTCTACAGTACCATATAATGCAGGACAATGGTCTGGTAGACCTTTGGAGGCTGACACACCCGGCTGATAGGGAATTTACTTTGTCCCTAGTTCACGGCACTCAGTCCCGCTTGGACTATTTTCTTATCTCACACAGCATAGTGACACACACACAGGACGCTCATATACTAGATGGAGGTTTGTCGGACCACTTCCCGATTCTTCTGGCCGTCCAGCTGGGCCTGGTGTCCCCGGGCCGCAAGCCATGGCGATTTGTTTTCCAACGTTATCAAACACCACACGGGGAAGGCACAATTGCAAGCGCATGCATCCACCTATGTCCGAGACAACCCTGGCTCAGTGGAATCCAAGAGGGGCATATGGGCGGCAGCCAAGGTGACTATACGTGGACACATGATGCATGACGCCACCCTGGCAAACAAGGACAGGAAGGCATGACAAATGACCCTGGAAACCAACATCAGATGCCTAACACGACAATATACGGACAAAAACTCCCTGTCCACCTGTAGACGACTGGAGTGCGCCCGCATGGCCTTGAACGAGCTATTCACTTCTCAGGCCAAATATGTGCTGCAGCTCTTGCAGGGACGACACTACGAACAGGGGGAGAAGACTGGTGACCCTAGCTATACTGGCCATCAAAGCTTGTACGGGAGAGGCACTCACGCACCTGCAGGAGATAGTCAATGAATTTGCGACCTTTTACCGACGCTTCTGCACTACAGAATCGCAGTCCTCGCCTGCTCAGATCGAGGCCTTTCTCAACAACATTACTTTACCCTTGCTTTCTGACGAGGGACACAACTTACTGGACGGGACATCACACAGCAGGAACTCATGCCGGTTGTCTCTGATCAACCCCTATCACAAATCGCCTGGAGAAGATGGATTCCCTGCGGGATTCTATAAATGGGCGGGGGGAGGAAACGCTAGATGTCCTGCACGAAGCGCTGACAGAGGCATGTCAGATGGGCTCGTTAGTTGCGATCTCCAACACTGCCATAATTGCAGTTATACCGAAACCAGGTCGGGATCCTCTGCTTTGCAGTAGCTACCGACCCCTATCCCTCCTGAACAGTGATGTTTAGATACTGGCCAGCGTCCTGGTGAATTGCCTGCGTAAGGTAATACCATCTTTAATACATCAGACGCAGGTGGGTTTTGTGCCGGGCTGAACCTCAAGAAATCACCTTCGTACCCTTTGCCATGTACTTTGGGAAGCTAGGAATGCGCTGAGAAAGTGATTGATCGCATAGAATGGCCATACCTATTTACAACATTGGCGAAATTCGGCTTAGGGGACCAGTTTATCTCCAAAGTTCGTCTGCTCTAGGAGCACCCTACGGCACGGGTCAACTGTGGGGTTTCCTTTCGGATCTCTTTCCCGTTTGCAGAGGAACCTGGCAGGGATGTCCCTTGTCTCCCCTTTTGTTCCTGTTGGCGCTAGAGTCGCAGGCGGCTGCCACACACGCCTCCCCCTTGATAGCAGGTCTCCCTCTACCAGGCGGCACCTCTAAACTTTATTTATACGCTGACGACGTCCTACTAATCTTAACCAACCTGGAACGCTCTTTGCCCACCCCGATGGAGATCATAAACAACTTTGTACCCCTCTCCGGTTACCGGATGAACTGGGACAAAAGCGATGCCCTCCCCCTCTCACGGATGACGACGAAATCCGCGCTACTGGGCTTCCCATTCCGATAGACTCCAAAAACGCCTCAAATATTTAGGAGTATTAGTCAATCGTGACCTAGAGCGTATGGTGGTAGACAACATTGACCCCCTCATTGCGAGCTTGAGACATGACTTCGAAAAATTGACCTATCTAGGCTCTCCATGTGGGGCAAAATACAGGCAGTAAGGATGGTCACAGTGCCGCGCTTCACCTATGTTTTAGGCCTCCTACACCCTCAGACACCTCTCTCCACACTGAGATCGATTGATGCAGCAATTAGGGGCTCTGCACGCCTACGAATGGCATCAGTCAAACTGATGGCACGCCGAACCCATGGGGGAATGGGGCTCCCCTCGGTGGAGCATTACACTCTGGCCCTTCATCTGCCGCCACTGGTTGCTACCCTGTCCGGCCCCTCATAATCACTGCAGTGGATATCTGTGGAGAAGGAGCTTCTTTCCCATAGTGGAGGCCTTTATGAGCTCTATTGCACAAATCCCTCCCCCCCTAGTGATCTGACGCCGATTCTGAAGGCGACACGTGCGGCATGGCAGAGAGCCCGTCTCCTGGGGGTACACCCCTTCCTCTACGCCCAAGCCCCCATATGGCACAATGACAGTTTGCGGATAGGTGGTGCGGCTCTTAACTGGCCACAGTGGAAGGAGGCCGGCATCGATCATCAAGGCCAGGTACCAGAGGACGTCAAGCTCAAACCCTTTGTCAGGCTACAGGAGGAATTCCACCTTCATCACAGACAGGAATGGAGATACCTACAACTTCAGCACTGTCTGCACCAGCACACTGACATTACCCGATGGGGGCTGCAACCCTCACCCGTGGTTGCTTACCTGAAGACATGGGGGAAACACAAAGGCGTAATGGCTGGCTTGTATGAGGTCATCACAAGTCATCTATACTCGCAACCCGTCCTGGACAAATTACACCTACAATGGCAATCCCTCCTACGGCGGACCTTTGATTTGGAGGATTGGACAGATATGGTGAACGCATTGGACAGAAGCACACGCGAAGGCCGCTTAAAATTCTGTCTTTTCAGGATACTCCACGACTGGTACTGGACCCGGTGAAATTGCACAGGATCGACCTTCTTCCACATGCGGACTGCTGGTGCTGCACGGAGAAACACTGTGATTTGCTTCATATCCTCAGTGATTGTTCGTCGGTCTGGTCTTTATGGAATGCTGTGGAACGCACCTTGGCAGACTCCATATCGCTCCCAACCCCCTACCCCCATCTCTTATCCTACTACACGATATTGACTCTCTAAAGGCCTTGTCACGACCGCAACGAATACTACTACATACAGCACTAGCAACCGCGAAAATATGTATCTGCCGGCACTGGAGATCCGTTACCCCCCCAACCCCAGAGGGATGGGTGGTGGCGATGACTCGAATAGCTGCACATGAGAGAATCATTTACAACCTCCAAGACCAGGCAGCCCTCTTTGCTCAGATATGGGCCTCCTTCCTTTCGGACGCCCTGCCACTTGCGGCCTACCGTTAGCTTCTTTCACCATACACCCCCTCCTCCACCACCCATTCCGGCTACCTCCCTCTCCCCTTTTTTGCTCCCTCTCTCTTTCTTTCTCTCGTTCTCCCTCTTTTTCTTTCTCTGTCTTAGAGCCCACCTCAGCTTCTTCCACCTCCCCCTCCCATTCGCCCCTCTCCCCTTCTCCCAGTAGGTGGAATTACTTAGGATCTACTGTGTGTTGATACTCTGGGGACACCGCCACTGGCCACTTAGCCCCCCCGCCCAACCTCCCCCCTAAATCCCCCCCATTTTCCTCCCTTCTGTCTCTCCGACACCAGCACCCGTCTTCTCTCTTTGTCTCTATCTTACCTCTCTCCTCCTTTTTCTTTTTCTCTTCTCCTCCCTTCTCCGCTTCTATCCCCCCGTCACGGTAAAAAAGGTTGTCCCACCTCTCATCACAAAGACCTTTGTGAGTATCTCTCTAGGGGTGATGCAGAGCTACAGTACTGCTTCATTTTCCTCCAGTCTGCCTCATGAGATAGTTTCTGGGTTAGGACTGATTCTTTCTGCATACGTCCCCTCCTCATCATCTCACTCACAGCACCTGCTCAGTGACCTACCCACTCTCTCCTCGTACAGACCCTCCTCAGGTTCCTACACCCCCCACCCTCTTTGGAATGCCGCCCTAGTGATACACTCATACGCGGACCCCCCAGACGCTCTCTGCAGTTGACAACCCACCTCAATCTTCCCTTACCCCCCTTATTTGCAACCCATACCTTCCAGCGTGGGTCCCATTGAGAAGCAATTGCAATACCAAAGGAAGACTCCTGCCTCCCTACTGTCTGCGAATGCACCTCGGAACCTTCAAATACACTGACCCTCAATGACAGGAGAAGCCACGCACAGGGGTCTTATAACTGCAAGAAGCGAGAGCGCCCCAGAACGCGGCCCAAACATAGTGTACGATGTTACCTTTAATAGCATAGTGCCCCACGACCTGCGTCCCATACCTGCCCTTCCCCCTCCCTGAGGTACTTGTCCCTCCATCACTATCGTTAGTCACCCTTCCAGCCGCCACCGTCTCTTTTAATTTTTCATCACTGTTTGTAAATGCCATTGAACATATCTAGTCTACCCAGTTTCACATGAAACGAAGATTGTACGGCTTCTGAACTGCAATGTACAGGAATTATCATCCTTTGTCTATTTACTCTGTATCAAACTGTGTTCTTACTATTAATAAACAATTATAACACAAAAAAAGGAAAGAATGATGCATATTCCTTCATCCATTGTAAAGTTGTTTTGCCAAATGGGAGGAGCAGAATAATGAGAACGACGGGGAGCGTGGCTAAGATGGCAGCTGAGTCAGACGGTTAAAGAACACCTCCGCCTCAGGCTCAAAAAAATCCTGCCAGACATCGTCAATCCGGCAGCCACAAACATCCACACAGCAGTGGAAGACAAGCAGAAGCGGTCCAGAGCCGCTGGAGTTCCTTTCCGGCACCAGGGCCACTAGAGCTTGTAGCGGACTGGAGACTGCTCTGGGGCCTATGGAACGAGATCTGGGCCTGGGATGATGCGAGTGTCTGATTGAGCTGTGACAGCACTGGGCCAGCCCTCTTCTGTGATGTGATACCCCCTGCGGTGGGACTGCGCAAAGGTCCGAGACAGCGGCCTCATTGGAGATCCTCTTACCAGCCCAGTATCCCCATTGGGACCGTCGCCCCCCAGGGAGGTATTTTGACAGCCATTATGCACCGCATTTGCGCTTGGGAATCTGATGCAAGGACCGGCACTGGGATGAGGAGGCCATGTGGTGAGGGTTGGAGTGCGAGGGGATAATAATAGCCCCCACTCACATCTAAAAGGGGGTGGCAGAATCTAAGGGTGGACACAAGATAGCAGCCCAACCCCAGCGCTATTATCCTTGGACAAGCTATCAGAGGGAATACCACCTTCCCAACCACATTAACTAGAGACAGTACATGACGCCTCCCATTACTTCTAAGTGGTAATCGTCGTGAGGGGCAACTGAGAATCACACCCCTGCAAGTGTTGCACCCCACATTGATGGCATATGCCTTGCCATGCCTCAGAAGTTTTCCCATGCCCCAAGGTGACTCGCTGGCGGACAAGGAACAATCTGTAAATGAGGATCACAGAGGTCACACAGCCTGACACAAACATCTGGGTGGCAAAGGGTATCACCTAGGGAGCGCTGCTGCTGCTGAGTCCTGAGACTTAGGTCCATAGGCGAAGACTTGCTGTGCACATACTGTGAGCGGGAGTTGATAGGAAGGCATGATGGGGAAAGCTAAGGCCGCCAGATCATCGTCACAAAGTGATCAGGAGAGACTCTCCACACTGTTGTTGATGACCATGGCCCCACTGACTCTGCAACACTTGGAGGCCACCTACAATTGCACTCGGGACAATTCGAGAAAATACTACAAGCCATAATGGACACCAAACTGTCCCTAGAGAATAGAATAGACTCTGTTTCCCAAGATGTTAATTTACTCAGAGCCGACCACTGCAAATTATCAGATAGGGTAATGGAGGTGGAGTCGACCATAAAACTCCATGGATCCCACTGTTCTGGAACTGCAGGACCACGTGAAGCGACTAGACTCTGAAGTGAAAACCCTACACTGAAGAGCAAAGCATGCTGAAGGGAGATCTTGCTTTATTAATGTATAATTTATGTGATTCCCGGGGAAAGTGGAAGTTCAGAGCGCAGAACTTTTCCTAGAATATTGACTCAGGAACACAGTACTGAAAGGGGCAGTAGCAATTTTTTTCTCCATAGAACGGGCCCCTGGGATTCCTGGAGGTCCGCCGTCCCCAGGGTAGCACTCCGCCTGCTTATATCGCTTTTTCTTAATTATAGAGACAGGGACATGATACTGCAATGCTTTAGGAACCCAGGCCCTGAGCATTGCAAGAGGGCTCCCATCACGACCTACCCAGATTTTACGGAGGAGGTGCAATGCCAGCGAAACTCCTATGTAAAAATCAAACGACGCCTCCGGAACCATAACATCAAATACGCTCTGATGTTTCCTGCCAAACTTCGAGTCTCTATTGATGAAAGAACTCACATCTTCCCCATGCCTGCAGATGCCTGGACATGGATGTATGCTAAAGACATCGCCCAATCCCCAACGGGGGAAGAGGAACAAGGGGAATGGCTGACACCTACCACCCGTCGGTGGCCCTGGAAAAGATCTCACGCTAAACCTACTAAAATGCAAGCAGCAGCAGAACGCGTTAAGAGTGTTGCATGACACAGGTCTCCACACTGGAAACACTTTTGCGTCACTGCAGGATAGACCACAGATATATCCAGATTCAGACACAGGACCTCCAGATCAATGCTTCTAGATATGATTAAGGGCCCAGCTATCACCCCCCAAATGGCAGACGACCACTAAAGACGGTACCTAAATTACCCAAACTGAAACTCTCAAACAGGAAAATGAGGCCACCACTTGTGGGGACATGTCTTAAGGGCTCTTAATTGAATGGATGTTGGATGATGGGGGTCTGCAACAGAACAGCAGTGGCACTCCACACTCTGAACTGGCAGCGGGATAAGGCACTCATGCTGGCAATACAAAGTCACCTGTGCCAGGACTGTAAGTGTCCTAATAACAGAAGGAACTGGCGATGGCTTTGTCTTGGCTAACATTTCTCCTCTTACAGGGCTGAGGCACAGGCCCATAATGGAAGCTGACACATCTCCCCAGATGGTTTCCACATGGGCAGCCCTTACCCACAACTGTTATATGTTTTTTCTTTTGTCAGTATTGAGAGTAGTACCAGTTCTGTGGTTCAGTGTTACTGTTGGGAGGGGGGGGGTCACACAAAGTATTTGCAAACTGGTTGCACTACAGTCCATTGCAATGATCACACATGTATGTCACACAGATATGAAGACACATAACCTCATCGGTGGGAGCACACCAAGTTACATAACACCAAAAACCCTCTTAAATCATGGATACCCATACTATGAATAATACACAGTGCTATAATCTCTTATCATGGAACGTGCGCGGCATGGCCACACCAGCAAAGAGACACAGAATTCACTCATTCCTCAAAAGTTATATTTCCCACATCGCTATCTTACAGGAAACACATTTATTGGACAGTTAACTGCAGAAACTGAGGAAGCGTTGGTGAGGTCAGATATATGGTACTTCCTCCTCAGAATATGCCAGGGGGTTATGATATGGATAGCACCGGGGGTACCCTATATTCAGCATGCCCAGAGGGTGGACAATAAATTGTACTGGAGGGTCCACTGGATGGAAGACTGCTACTGATCGTGGGGGTTTATCCTCCCAACTATGCTCAGGGTGAATTCTTCAAGACACTCGCTACTGCCCTCCTTGGTGACCCATTGGCTCCTGGCCTTTGGGGAAGAGACTTTAATTCTGTACCCAGTGTGGAATTAGACCGTTCATCCCCTCCGCTAGAAGGTGCAATAAGCAGGAGAACCTCTAATTACTCGGAATCCTGGGCTAAGGATAACAGGCTACATGTGGCATATTGGCCATTCAACACAGAGGGAATACTCCTTCTACTCCCCAATACACAACCTTCACACCAGGATAGATTTAATTTGGGGAACCACCTCAAAAGGACACACAATTGCACACTCAGAGTATCTCACACTAACGATTACTGACCATTCCCCACTGCTGCTCACTATACAGTGGAGTAAATTGCGCTCCACCATACCTATGTGGTGACTGCAAAACGAGGCACTATTAGGCGCCCCAATCAGAGGGGAATTAGCCAGCTGTATTACACATTACTTGAGGCTAAATAATGGCTCCACTGCTTTGCGGGCCACGGAATGGGATGCTCACAAGGTAGTAGTAAGGGGCCACTGCCTTTCGGCCACATGGGGAGTATGTTGTGCATTACATAGGGAAGTCATCACACTGTAAAGGGACATGGGGGCTCTGGAAATAGATACTGCAAACTGTAGAGTGCCATTTGAGCGCCTTTGTGATCCAAGAAAACTATATGATGAGGCGGATTTGCGCCTACGTCTTCATGATTATCAATACCACCTAACTCGACTTCATGTTGACGGTGACCGCTCTGACAGACTTTTGGCATGGCTAGTCCATGAAAAACAACAGCATACCCCAATAGGAACAATCAGGCTAGCTGATGGCACAATGGTTTCTTCCGAGGCTGCCATTAATGACGCCTTTAAAAATTATTACACAATGCTATACCAGGCACACTTGGTACATGACTCCCAACAGCTGGAGCTGTTCCTGGATGCAGCACCACTCACAAAGCTCTCCCTGCTTAACAGGTAGGCACTTTAGAAGCCCCTGCAATTGGATGAAATCAAACTGGCTATCTCTCAAATAGCCCGCAATAAAACACCTGGCACTGATGGCCTACCGATAGAGTACTATGCCACATACTCAGCACATCTCACCCAACCTTACTGTCTGTGTTTGAGGAGGCGAGGACCCGAGGGGAACTCCCAGGCTCGCAACAAGAGGCACTGATAGTAATGCTACCCAAATCTAACCATGAACCCACAGACGTGAGATCTTACAGACCATTATCTCTCCTCAGCCTTGACTGTGAGATACTATGTAAGGTTCTTGCAAATAGACTTGCTCCTTTAATTCATACCTTGGTTCATGAAGACCAAACTGGTTTCATACTGGCCCGCAACACATTCCTTAATATACGGAGACCATTATGCATTCTTCATGACACCCCAACCACAGCATACAACAGCGTAGCCATATCTCTAGATATAGAAAAAGCATTTGACACCCTAAGACGGGAATTCTTATTTGCTACACTAGGGCATATGGGGTTTGGACAGGGATGTGTGAGATGGGTGCAGACCTTATATGCTAAACTACTTGCCAGGGTGAAGTCAGGGGGACTGATATCTAAGATCTTTCCAATCAACAGGGGAACCAGTCAGGGCTGCCCCTTGTCACCCCTGTTGTTTGCTTTCATGAAGGAAGCTCACACTGTTCATCTACGCCTGCGAGCTACGCAACGGAAGATCATGAGGATGTGAATTCATCATATCATATCGCTTTTTGCGGATGATGCATTGATCTACCTAGAAAACTGCAGGGATACACTACCTGATGTGATGTCATTACTGGATACCTTTGGAACAATATCGGGCCTCCGGGTTAACTGGTCCAAATCTTGCCTTTTCCCCCTAATTAAACTGCCAGCTTCCCTTAGGGATGCACTTCCTACCTATTGATTAGATTGGTGTTTGGACTTCTTTAAATACCTCGGCATTTAAGTGTATCACAAGATGGATGCCTTGAGAGAAGGTAACTTGCATCGTGCGCTTCGATAAATGAGAGGATCGCTTCTGTTTTGGAGCTCATTACCGCCCTCGCCCCTGGGCAGAGTGGCGATAGCCAACATGCTGATCCTACCAAGGTTATTATCCTACTTTGCAGCACTGCCTATAATCATTCCTAAGAGTTTCTTTCATGAACTGAATAGTCTACTACTAGGACTCAAATTGGGCAGAGAGAGACACCGAGTGGCACTTACAACCTTGCAGCGCACATTTCAGGACGGGGGTCTGGGTGCACCGAATTTTGAACTTTACTATGATGCATCTCAATTACAGTGGCCTGTGCATTGGTTGGGTGCTCCTGAGAGTGCGGAAGCGGCATGGGTGAGGACATACCTGGGAGATACCCCCCCTATACACTTGGCTATCAGAAAGTACACAAATGTGAACAGGAGACAACATTCTACTGAGAGATGCTCATACAAGCTGGTGATGATATATACAGGGCGGAATGTCTCCTCCCCCATACTCACCCCTGTTAGAAATGGGGTTTTTGGTTGGCAGTCAGGTTACCCTCTGTCCAAGCAAAAGCCCTCACTCTAGTCAGGGTAAGTCACACACTATCCAAGATTATCCTGTGCCCACCCTCTGGTAGCTTGGCACGAGCAGTCAGGCTTAACTTAGAAGGCAATGTGTAAAGTATTTGTGCAATAAATCATACAATACCACCATATAGCACCACAAAAATACACCACACAGTGTTTAGAAAAATATATAATATTTATCAGGATAATTGTAGGTCAAAAAGAATAAAGTTGCAATGGAAAATTGTAGAAATATCACAGGAAAGTGATATCAAGTGTCTTAAGTCTTTAGAATGTAACAAAAGTCTCTTTCAAGCACAAGTACCTGGTTAGGAGTGGAAAATCTCCTCAGAGGGCCACAGGAGAAGAGATGCGTGGAAAAAGGGTGTGTGCGTCGATTTCTCCTCAGCACACAAAGACTTGCGTCGTTCTTTTCCACGCGGGGAAGTCGGGCGTCGTTTTCCGGCGCACAGACAGTCTCTTTTCGTGGATCGCGGGGATTACCAGATGTCCCGGGTCTGTGCGTGGATTCTCTGACTTGTTTTCCGGCTGCGCGTCGTTCTGCGGGGCTGCGCGTCGAAGTTTCGATCTCACGGTAGGCGTCGCGTCGATTTCTCCTTGGAAGTCGGGCGGCGTTGTCCTTGCTAGGCCGTGCGTCGAAATTTTGGTCTCACGGCAGGTGTCGCGTCGATTTCTCCTCGGAAGTCGGGCGGCGTTGTCCTTGCGAGGCCGTGCGTCAAAGTTTCGCACTCACGGTAGGCGTCGCGTCGATTTCTCCTGGAAAGTCGGGCGGCGTTGTCCTTGCGAGGTTGTGCGTCGAAGTCTCGATCGTCCCGAGGGCGTCGCGTTGATCAGCGTCGTGTGCGGGGTTTTTCTCGCCGTGAAACAAGCTATGCGTCGAAATTTTCGGCGCACGGAGCGTCCAAGTGAAAGGAAGAAGTCTTTTTGGTCCTGAGACTTCAAGGAACAGGAGGCAAGCTCTATCCAAGCCCTTGGAGAGCACTTTCACAGCCAGACAAGAGTTCAGCAAGGCAGCAGGGCAACAGCAAGGCAGCAGTCCTCTGTAGAAAGCAGACAAGTGAGTCCTTTGAGCAACCAGGCAGTTCTTCTTGGCAGGATGTAGTTTCTGGTTCAGGTTTCTTCTCCAGCAAGTGTCTGATGAGGTAGGGCAGAGGCCCTGTTTTATACCCAAATGTGCCTTTGAAGTGGGGGAGACTTCAAAGAGTGGCTAAGAAGTGCACCAGGTCCCCTTTCAGTTCAATCCTGTCTGCCAGGGTCCCAGTAGGGGGTGTGGCAGTCCTTTGTGTGAGAGCAGGCCCTCCACCCTCCCAGCCCAGGAAGACCCATTCAAAATGCAGATGTATGCAAGTGAGGCTGAGTACCCTGTGTTTGGGGTGTGTCTGAGTGAATGCACAAGGAGCTGTCAACCAAGCCCAGCCAGACGTGGATTGTAAGGCACAGAAAGATTTAAGTGCAAAGAAATGCTCACTTTCTAAAAGTGGCATTTCTAGAATAGTAATATTAAATCCGACTTCACCAGTCAGCAGGATTTTGTATTACCATTCTGGCCATACTAAATATGACCTTCCTGCTCCTTTCAGATCAGCAGCTGCCACTTCAACAGTGTATGAGGGCAGCCCCAATGTTAGCCTATGAAGGAAGCTGGCCCCACAGTAGTGTAAAAACGAATTTAGGAGTTTTACACTACCAGGACATATAACTACACAGGTATATGTCCTGCCTTTTATCTACACAGCACCCTGCTCTAGGGGTTACCTAGGGCACACATTAAGGGTGACTTATATGTAGAAAAAGGGGAGTTCTAGGCCTGGCAAGTACTTTTAAATGCCAAGTCGAGGTGGCAGTGAAACTGCACACACAGGCCTTGCAATGGCAGGCCTGACACAAGGAAAAGGGGCTACTTAAGTGGGTGGCACAACCAGTGCTGCAGGCCCACTAGTAGCATTTAATTTACCAGCCCTATGCACATAAAGTGCACCTTACTAGGGACTTATAAGTAAATTAATAGTCCAATCAGGTAGGATTCAAGGTTACCATGTTTTAAGGGAGAGAGCATATGCACTTTAGCACTGGTTAGCAGTGGTAAAGTGCGCAGAGTCTAAAAACCAGCAAAAATGAGGTCAGAAAAAGAGAAGGAGGAAGGCAAAAAGTTGGGGGATGACCCTGTCAAAAAGCCAGGTCCAACATGACCCCCTCCCAGCCTAAAGCCAGGGTAGACTAATCAACACTCTGATGGACTTCCCTGCTTAAGGCGATAGAACATGGACAATGGCCCACTACTGCAGGGGCACTCGCCAGTTCTACGCCTTTCCGAACTCAGTGAGGCTTCTTTGTCTATACTCTCTGGGGCCACTGATCTGGCCCATGGGGAACCCTTCTCATCACCTGAGGACCCCATCTGTACAGCTCCTAACTTTAATTTGCTTACAGATGTATCCCAGTATGCAGACAGTATCACCATGGCCAACAAAGTGATGTGGCCCATTCCATTCCTTGGGTCTGACTTCTGTCCCCAACCCAGGGAAAACTCTGCCCACAAGGACAGAAACCAATAGATGCCACTGACAGCTGTCAGTGTTATGAGCCAGGCCCCTGGCCATCCACTGCTAGGTGGAGACCCGGAGGGGGGCCGTTGGCTGAGCTTCTCCTCCAGCTGGGGGGCTGGTAGGGAGCTCCCAAGGGATTCCTGTAGCATCCCAGAATGGGGGGTAGTAACCCCAGGGGTCTGGCACCCCTTCTCCACTCTCACCAGGTCGGGGGTGGGTCCCTGATACTGGTCCCTCAGCCCAGGGTCTGTACTCTGAGGCTGAACAGAGGGCAGGGGTGAGTCCTTTTTCCCCGTGCCTCCCCATCTGGGCTTCCATACCCTCCTCTGGGGAGTGGTACCGCCCGATATCTGAACTGTTAGGGCACCCTTGGGGGTCGGCCCTCTCAGCTCTCCTGACACTAAGGGAAACTCATTCCCCAGAATGCAGTCAATGGGCAGCTGGGGACTAACTATGACCCGCCTCTGGGTCACCTCCCCACCCCACTCTAGGGACACCCGGGCCATGGGGCGGAAGAAATCTTCCCCAATGGCTGGAGTCACTCTACACACCTGTCCGGTGTACTGCTCTGGTGACACTAGTCTCTCCACAATCATGGTAAGACTAGCCCCCGTGTCTCTCAGAGCGGTGACTGGGATCCCATTCACTCCCACCTGGTGGAAGTGACGACTCCCACCCTCAGGGATCACCAGTTTACCCTCTGAGTCCACCTCCCAACTGAAGGAGATGAAGGCATGGTCTACGACCTGCCCCTGGGGACGACATTCCCCTAAGGCCACATTGGCCACCCCTGTAGAGGTCCCAATATGGGGTGAGTTCTTTGGACAGACAGAGTCCCCCTTCCTGTGTCCTATCTGGGAACACTCAAAGCGGCGGGGTTGGAAATGGGATACTTTGGGCCACTGCCCACCAGAACCCCAACCCTGTTTCTCAGAGGGGGTATGGGAACCCTTTCTTCCCCCTTTACTCTGGAACTCGTCTGGGTCATCTCTAACCTCCCCCTCACTTTGTTGGGGGGAACCGGAACTACCCTTCTCGGGGTCACTCCCAGATACCTTTTTGGACACTCTGGTGCTTGCCCAGAGGTCCGCCTCCTCAGCAAGCTTCCTGGGATCAGTCAGCTTACTATCCACTAAGTGCTGGCGCAACTCTGTAAAAGTAGTATTAAGCATATGCTCTCTCAGAATCAAGTCATATAAACCTTTATAATCAGTTACTTTGTTGCCCCGCACCCATCCATTCAGTGCCTTACTGGAGAAGTCAAAGAAATCTACCCATGTTTGTGTGGTTTGTTTGGTGCTGTCCCTGAACCTCTGACGGTATCCCTCAGGGGTCAGCCCAAACTTGGCAAGTAAAATGGCTCTCTGAAGTGGGTATGTGTTTTGATCAGGTTGATCCAATGTGAGGAGTGTATCCCTCCCCAATGGCGGTACATAACCCCACATAGCTACCCCCCATTGCCCTTCAGGAACCTCATGAGCCCTTAGTGCAACTTCATAAGCAGCTAACCATTTATCTATGTCATCTCCCACCACAAAACTGGGCACCACATTTTTGGGTATACGAACCTTCTTTTCTCCAGCAGGTCCTGTCAGTATGCTGCCACCATTATTGCTGGATTCAGACTGTCTTGCCTTGATCTCCAGCTCCTTGAGACTCAGTTCATGAGCCAACAATAGTTTCTTTTCAGCCAGAGCTCTTTCAGCTTCCACCTGTTTGGCTGCTCTTTCAGCTTCCGCTTGTTTGGCTGCCCTTTCAGCTTCTGCTTGAATCTGTTTGGCTGTTCTTTCAGCTTCAATCTGTTTGGCTGCTCTTTCAGCCTCAGCTTGTTTGGCTTCTCTTTCTGCCCTTCTCTCCTCCTGTTGAGCCTCAATTTTCAATTTTGCCATTTGCAATTGGAACTCCCTTTCTTCTCTCCTTTCCTCTGCGGTCAGGCTTTGCCCAGAGACACTGCTCCCTGGTCTGGAAGGGTGCACAATTGCAGTGGTAACACCATCCACAGATAGTGAAAATTCCTCTGAGGGGCCATTTTCTGGCTCCTCTTCCTCATCATCCTCTAAATGGGCTTCTGCCCAGGCCCTCAGCGCCACTTGAAAGTCCTCCTTTCTGGAGGCCCCTTGGGTGGGTACCCTCAATGCCCTGCAGAATCCTCTTAGTTGTTTGACCGTATATGTATCCAACTGGACTAGGTCAAAGTCCCCTGTCTGAGACCCAGTCAGAGACATGTTGAGTGAGGATTTAGTTTTTGAAAATTGTCAGGAAAAAAAAACGGATTTGCAAAAAGAGATAAAAACCAAGTTGACCTTCAACTGTGGGTAGGTAGTGAAATACTTAGCTACTGTATGTCACTGCACAAATACAAGTCCTATCCTCACCGCTGATCACCAATGTTAGAAATGGGGTTTTTGGTTGGCAGTCAGGTTACCCTCTGTCCAAGCAAAAGCCCTCACTCTAGTCAGGGTAAGTCACACACTATCCAAGATTATCCTGTGCCCACCCTCTGGTAGCTTGGCACGAGCAGTCAGGCTTAACTTAGAAGGCAATGTGTAAAGTATTTGTGCAATAAATCATACAATACCACCATATAGCACCACAAAAATACACCACACAGTGTTTAGAAAAATATATAATATTTATCAGGATAATTGTAGGTCAAAAAGAATAAAGTTGCAATGGAAAATTGTAGAAATATCACAGGAAAGTGATATCAAGTGTCTTAAGTCTTTAGAATGTAACAAAAGTCTCTTTCAAGCACAAGTACCTGGTTAGGAGTGGAAAATCTCCTCAGAGGGCCACAGGAGAAGAGATGCGTGGAAAAAGGGTGTGTGCGTCGATTTCTCCTCAGCACACAAAGACTTGCGTCGTTCTTTTCCACGCGGGGAAGTCGGGCGTTGTTTTCCGGCGCGCAGACAGTCTCTTTTCGTGGATCGCGGGGATTACCAGATGTCCCGGGTCTGTGCGTGGATTCTCCGACTTGTTTTCCGGCTGCGCGTCGTTCTGCGGGGCTGCGCGTCGAAGTTTCGATCTCACAGTAGGCGTCGCGTCGATTTCTCCTTGGAAGTCGGGCGGCGTTGTCCTTGCTAGGCCGTGCGTCGAAATTTTGGTCTCACGGCAGGCGTCGCGTCGATTTCTCCTCGGAAGTCGGGCGGCGTTGTCCTTGCGAGGCCGTGCGTCAAAGTTTCGCACTCACGGTAGGCGTCGCGTCGATTTCTCCTGGAAAGTCGGGCGGCGTTGTCCTTGCGAGGTTGTGCGTCGAAGTCTCGATCGTCCCGAGGGCGTCGCGTTGATCAGCGTCGTGTGCGGCGTTTTTCTCGCCGCGAAACAAGCTATGCGTCGAAATTTTCGGCGCACGGAGCGTCCAAGTGAAAGAAAGAAGTCTTTTTGGTCTTGAGACTTCAAGGAACAGGAGGCAAGCTCTATCCAAGCCCTTGGAGAGCACTTTCACAGCCAGACAAGAGTTCAGCAAGGCAGCAGGGCAACAGCAAGGCAGCAGTCCTCTGTAGAAAGCAGACAAGTGAGTCCTTTGAGCAACCAGGCAGTTCTTCTTGGCAGGATGTAGTTTCTGGTTCAGGTTTCTTCTCCAGCAAGTGTCTGATGAGGTAGGGCAGAGGCCCTGTTTTATACCCAAATGTGCCTTTGAAGTGGGGGAGACTTCAAAGAGTGGCTAAGAAGTGCACCAGGTCCCCTTTCAGTTCAATCCTGTCTGCCAGGGTCCCAGTAGGGGGTGTGGCAGTCCTTTGTGTGAGAGCAGGCCCTCCACCCTCCCAGCCCAGGAAGACCCATTCAAAATGCAGATGTATGCAAGTGAGGCTGAGTACCCTGTGTTTGGGGTGTGTCTGAGTGAATGCACAAGGAGCTGTCAACCAAGCCCAGCCAGACGTGGATTGTAAGGCACAGAAAGATTTAAGTGCAAAGAAATGCTCACTTTCTAAAAGTGGCATTTCTAGAATAGTAATATTAAATCCGACTTCACCAGTCAGCAGGATTTTGTATTACCATTCTG
This sequence comes from Pleurodeles waltl, assembly GCF_031143425.1. Taxonomy (NCBI): domain Eukaryota; kingdom Metazoa; phylum Chordata; class Amphibia; order Caudata; family Salamandridae; genus Pleurodeles; species Pleurodeles waltl. Next base: position 294,716,306 of record NC_090448.1, on the reverse strand, counting down.
GCCATACTAAATATGACCTTCCTGCTCCTTTCAGATCAGCAGCTGCCACTTCAACAGTGTATGAGGGCAGCCCCAATGTTAGCCTATGAAGGAAGCTGGCCCCACAGTAGTGTAAAAACGAATTTAGGAGTTTTACACTACCAGGACATATAACTACACAGGTATATGTCCTGCCTTTTATCTACACAGCACCCTGCTCTAGGGGTTACCTAGGGCACACATTAAGGGTGACTTATATGTAGAAAAAGGGGAGTTCTAGGCTTGGCAAGTACTTTTAAATGCCAAGTCGAGGTGGCAGTGAAACTGCACACACAGGCCTTGCAATGGCAGGCCTGACACAAGGAAAAGGGGCTACTTAAGTGGGTGGCACAACCAGTGCTGCAGGCCCACTAGTAGCATTTAATTTACCAGCCCTATGCACATAAAGTGCACCTTACTAGGGACTTATAAGTAAATTAATAGTCCAATCAGGTAGGATTCAAGGTTACCATGTTTTAAGGGAGAGAGCATATGCACTTTAGCACTGGTTAGCAGTGGTAAAGTGCGCAGAGTCTAAAAACCAGCAAAAATGAGGTCAGAAAAAGAGAAGGAGGAAGGCAAAAAGTTGGGGGATGACCCTGTCAAAAAGCCAGGTCCAACAACCCCTAATCGCAATTGTACAAATTCCGGGTGGTACACAATTCCCCAAATCTCATTCCATTACTTCCTGGATAGAGGCAGGGCTGGAGACGGTAGGAGACTACTTCGAAGATGGCGCCTTAATGTCATTTGAAGCTATTATGGAACTTACCTCCCTGGGCCCGGTACATTTCCTCACTTATCATGCTATCTGCCGTTTAATCAGAGAAGCCTGGGGATAGGGGGATAGGGAAACTCTGCGCTCTCCCGCCCTTCACACACAATTGACAGGCATCGGCTTGAAAAAGTTAATAACTACTCTGTATAGAGCATGGAAACGAAGCCAAGCAGCCAGAGGCAGCACTTGATAGATGGAATGCAAATCTTCCACAGCCCTTGACACCCAAAATGTGGGCAGAAGCTCTCCAACAGGTAAAGAGGGTATCCTGTAACCCTAGATTTCGTTACACACAGTTCAGTTTTCTTCACCAGACATATTTATCCCCATACTGTATTCAATACATGCAAAAGAAGTGTTGCAGTTGGCTAACTGCACCTGACTAGAAAGTTGCAGCCGCCATTTTATTTCACAGGACAAGGTCCCTGGGAGTGAAAATCCAAATTGAAAGTGGCATAGGGTGCCAGGGTGAAGGTACCCTGACCCCAAGGTTGATATTGGTGTGTTTTAGGGGCAAGGAATAGGTTTAAAATAATTTATTGTCACCATGCGCAGTTTTAAAGAAAATTCACACATTTTTACAACTGTTCACAATTTATTTGCAAAATATTCGCAAATATGAAAACATTTTTAAAACCACAGAGCCATTCTTACACTAACTCTTTCACTCATACATGCACTCAGAGACTCAGGCAGCCACTTACACACCCATGCATACACTCATGCACTCACTCAGACCCACTCACAGACTCACACACCCACTTTCAGACCCACTCAGACACACACGCACCCACTCACAGATCCACTGACAGAGACTGGCCGTTTGGCCAACCTGTGCAGAGCACGGCCAAAGGCCATGTGTGGCGGAGGGTGATAAGGGTTATAAGGGTTTTCGCTGCAAGGCCTGGCTACTAGCCAGGCATTGCGACCAACCCCTGCAGCGCACTACCAATGGATTGGAATAACGTACAGTCATTAAAATGACTTTACGTTAAAAAAACAAATGTTACAGGGATGTTATAGTTAGGTTATGATTTTATTCATTCAAACCCATAGAAATTCAGCAGTTAGAGTTCTTCAAGTAACTATAACTCGCGCCCGAGAGTAATTATAATTCCCGCCTTTGCCATGCACGGCTAATTACTCCACATATTATATCATTGATGAAATCTTGTATGGCATCTTTCATATTATCACTGCAACACTTGCAATAAAATTATTGATAAGAAATCTGTGCATGGCAAGGGCCCGAGTTATAGTTACTTTGCACATTACTTATTGTTTCTTGCAAGAGCTCTAACTATAACTACTGAATTTCCATGGTTTTGTAAATTCAGTGATTCTGTATTCAGAACCCAACCATAAATATATATATCTTCCTTTAAATTATGGGAAAGACTATGTGATAAAGTCATGTGTGGTAAAGGTAATTGTTGTTTCATAGCAAGTTATGTGTACCAACACACACAGTAATGGAAACACTACAAAATGGACACCACATCAGTTTAGAAAAATATGTAATATTTATCTAAACCAAAAGAATAAGAGTCTTACTCCATAGATAACAATTGAAACATTGATTTTACACAAACTACCCGGTGTGCATCAAAAATAAAGCCACACGGGCAAGTGTGCGTCAGAAAAGTCAGCGATGCATCGATTCCTTACTCACAAGTGAGGCCGTGCGTCGTTTCTTCTCCAGTCAGGTGGGCGATGTGTCATTTTTCTCCCTTGCAAAAGAGCGATTCCCCAATTTCCGGACAGGACACCTCAGATCCGCACAGGTTCACAATGACTTTGATGCCCAGTGACAATGCGTGTGAAATCCAGTTGCACGGTCTTGGAAAACTGCACTGTGTGTGGTTTGCGTTGTTATCAGCAGCCGCAAGTGCCTGTTGCATAGTTTCTCCAGCTGTGGGGCATCGATCTCCCAGCTGCGATGCAGGTGGAGTGTCAATTTTAGCGACAAAGTTGGTGGCGTTTCTCCAGCTGTGATGCGTCGATCTCCCAGCTGCGATGCCACTGGAGCGCTGATTTTAGCCACGAAGTGGGTGGCACATCGTTTATCAGCCTCGTTGCAGGTGGTGCGTCAAAGTTTCCACAGCATGGCATTCTGTGCATGGATTTCAATCCTTGTTCTGCCAATTTCACCTCTCAAGGGTCCAGAGACTGGACAGGGCAACACTTTGCAGGGCAGGAGTCTCAGCAGAGAGTCCAGCTGCTGGCAGACGAAGTCTTGGATGGCCCTGAGACATCAAAACAGGAGGCAAGCTCAGTTCAAGCACTTGGAGATTCTTCACAAGCAGTAATATACCACAAAGTCAAGTCTTTGTCCTCTTGCAGCCAGAAGCAGGCCAACCCAGCAAAGCACAGTCACAGGCAAAGGGGCAGTAATCCTCCTTTAGCTCTTCAGCTCTTCTGCTTGGCAGAGGTTCCTCTTGATTCCAGAAGTAATCTTGAAGAAATCCAAAGTCTGAGGTTTTGGTTCCACTACTTATACGCCTTCTGCCTTTGAAGTTACTCAACTTCAAAGAAAGGTCTCTGTTATTTACAGGATCCTGCCTTCCCCGGACCTGGCTCCAGACACACACCAGGGGATTGGAGACTGTATTGTTTGAGGGCAGGCACAGCCCATTCAGGTGTAAGTGACCACTCCTCCCTCCACTCTAGCCCAGAAGGCCCTTCGGGATCGGCAGGCTACACCCCAGCTCCCTTTGTGTCACTGTCTTGTGGAGATTCACAAACAGCCCAACTGTCAGTCTGACCCAGACATGGAATACACAAGCAGGCAAAGTCACAGATTGGTTTAATCAAGAAAATGGCCACCTTCTAAAGTGGACTTTTCAAACTAACAATCTAAAAAAACACATTCACTAAAGGATGTATTTTCAAATTGTGAGTCCAGAAACCACAAACTCCATATTTAAACTGCAGTTTAAGGACATTTAAAGGTAGCCCCCATGTTAACCTATGCAAGAGATAGGCCTTGCAACAGTGAAAACCGAATTTGGCAGTATTTCACTGTTAGGACATGTGAAACACACCAGTACATGCCGAACTTTTAACATACACTGCACCCTGTCCATGGGGCTACCTAGGGCCTAACTTAGAGGTGCCTTACATGTAAAAAAAATGGAAGGTTTAGGCCTGGCAAGTGGGTACACTGGCCAAGTAGAATTGGCAGTTTAAAACTGCCACTGCAGTGACAGGTCTGAGCCATGGTTACAGGGCTGCTGATGTGGGTGGCACAATCAGAGCTACAGGCCCACTAGTAGCATTTGATTTACAGGCCTTGGGCACCTCTACTGCACTTTACTAGGGACTTACTAGTAAATCAAATATGCCAATCATGGATAAGCCAATTACACATACATTTGACATAGGAGCACTTGATCTTTGGTACTGGTTTCCAGTGGTAAAGTGACCAGACTATCAAAACAGCAAAAAACAGAGTCCAGCACACATCAACAACCTGGGAAGCACAGGCAAAAAATTTAGGGGAGACCACGCCAAGGATGCCAAGTCTAACAATTGTCATTTAAGTAATCTGTGAACAAGCACTGGTAAAGACAGGTCTCATTTGTGAGACCTATGGGTATTGCCAATGCTTACTTTTTTGTCCCAGATGGGTGGCATGTATTTGCGCACATATGTGGTGGCCATGTTGGAATAATTTTTTTTCTTCTGTTTTAACAACAAGTAATCATCGATGGTCACTGGGCATGCACGAGCTTGGCACAGGCAGGTGGTGGCCATCTTGGAATGGTTTAAAACTATTTCAAAAGTGTCCACCACCTATACAGCAACAGGAGAAGGTTAGAGGGTGAGGGGACTGAGGGGACTGAGGAAGCAAGTAGGCACTCAGGGAGCTAATAAATTATGAAGAGAACAAGAGGCACTAATGAGGAGCAAAAAATATGGGTCTGACACTCAAAGGGAGACACACTAGTTCCTCATTCACTGCTATGCAAGGTTAGAACATCGGCAGTTGAAGAATAAAACTTATCCAATCAAAACACAATGAGACTGAAATACATATTGGGTGGGATAAACACACGAATAAGCAGGAAATTCACCCAATCAGTAGCAGGATACAGATTTGTAAGAAAGCCAGTGATTCATACACAAGGGGTAGACAATAAGTCTATTTGCTAAAAATCTGCTCAAGTCGTTTGCAGGTGAAACTTAAAAAATATCTAGCTTGAATTGCAGGTATTGCTTGGGTTGTCCTGGTGAAATTAGAACATGACACGTTGACAGGTCTCAGTGGTGATGCTAAGATTATACAGAATCCTACACAGGCCCATCAGTTTCCCTTTCCTCTACAGTTCTGCGCAGTTTCTGCTTTTGAAAGATATAATTCTGCTTAAAATGTCACACTGTGGCTTCCTGTTCTTGGAGCGTTTCTGCTGAAACATGTTTTCTTCTTGCTTTTAATAAAGCAAACATCAATCCACCCACAGCTCATGGATATTAAATGTGAAAATCATCATGAAAATAATATTACAATTGCCACATCCATCTCCCCCAGGCCGAACATATCATCTCACCGTTGACTACACATGGTTCATCAAATAACACTTTAAGCTGATGGTTTATTTGGTACGCTGGGCAGCCGTCTTCCGCGTGCACTTATCAAGTAGCAACTCAGATATGAAAACCTTGCAAAAGGGAAGAAAATAGACGTCCATTGGCAATACATGTGTAATAGTACGTATTTGAAAACAATTTGCTAAAATATAGGTAGTCGAGTGGAAGTTCTTGGTTGCACTCCCATTAATTAAACTTAAAATGAGATTTCCATTGCAAGCATATTTTAAATTACTCAGAATTTGAAAGAGCTCCCTAGATAGTTGCAGTTTTGATAAATTCTGGCCATGTCAGAAAATAAAATTGGTTCCGATCCTCATGTGTTTTAGCAATGTTTAAAAACTTGATGTTTTCAATACACATGTTTGATGTATAAAAAGCTTACCCTTGTTAAGTATTTTATAATGCAGTGGATTTACCTGCTTAACTCAAGCTAATAATGATGTTGTTTGCACAAGCGATTTGCAGTTTTCCTGATCCTTGCCCTTTCAATAGTTGTGAAAGGTGACCCCAGTTGTTCTTCTACTTCACTAACTTGTATTTTGTATCCACATTGCAAGATAGTTTGCAAGCTCTTAAGAGCCAACCAAGCTACACGTGTCCCTCAGATTACGGACTCGGATTTGAATCACAATTTCATGCTCAAAATAGTATGCAGATTTGTTCTCTGTAAAGTTCATTCTGCACAGCTTAATATGCTTGATGACACTGTGCAAGGCTAGACCCTGGAAAATTCCAACACCTGCACAAACCCCTGATTGTTAAGGGGGTCAAAGTCACAAGTTTGCAGATGTCACACCCAATAATTACTCAATGCGATAAATTCTATACCCTCTGTTCAATTTCAGCAGGTGCTCCCACTAAGAATTTAAAGGGCAAATTCGTGTGCTCAGTTTTGATGGCGAGATCTAGGTAGAAACATTAAGTATCACATCCAATAAGGGAGTATTGGATTTTATCCTGTGAGAAAGTTTTCACATGCCTTACCGGCCTGCTCAGGATTAGGAGTGGACGATAAATACCACTCCGCCAGTGAAGCTGGCAGAATTTTGGCCACTCCTCGTTACGCATGAAGTTTCTGCCAAACTCTGCCAATCGCCGTGTGGTAGATTATTTTCTCACACGAGGCTTGCCAACATTAAGTGATAATCAGTGTCCCCTAGCGTGATTTTCGGGTGGTAGGAGGACACCCGGGTGAGATGTTTTCTCTGCGAACAGTCACAGGCGGTCGTAACTGTTTGCAGAGAAAGCTGCCACTCAAGTAGAAAATCTACTTGAGCGGCAGCAAAATCAACTGAAGTGGTGCTGTTCGTTTTTCAGGGCAGAACGAGCTCCCAGCGCCAAAAATCAGCATGAGCAGCGTGACGAGCTGATTTACGACCAGAACTCTGCAGAATCTGACAGAGTTTTCATGTAACTCTGCGATTCTGCCCACTCCTACTCATGATCAGTGGTTTAGCACCACAATATGAGATGGGCTAAATTGGGGTTGGAAAGTTATCAACTAGTAATTGCAAATACTGCAGGGTACAATAATTATCAGGTGAGATGTCTTGTTTTGATTTTGAAGTTGGGATGTGGGAACACTAAAAAGCAGTGTTTTTGCACAGTGATTTCTGCTGTTTTTCATTATTTCTTGGCATTATTACCCATCCACAGTTCACTGGATTTTTCCTGATGAAACAAAAAAGGGTTAAAATATCAGATGTGCAGGTCCAAACTTTTCTCCATGTAATGAGAATCTGTTTTATGGAAAGTTATGTTATGTTATGTTATGTTATTTTATAGAGATTTATATAGCGCCAAACTGCCAACGGCCTCGTAGCGCTTATACAGCCATAGTGATGACATACTGCTCAAAGAATTATTCAAAAGATTTAAGTTTTAAATAGCCAGGTCTTCAGTTCTTTTCTGAACAACAACTCTTGAGAATTAACTCTCAACTTGAGAGGAAGATTATTCCAAAGTAGAGCACCTTGGTAAGCTACCGATCTTCCTCCCCATCTGGCTTTCCTCGTAGTTGGAACTTTAGCCAGATTAGCTGATGAGGATCTAAGAGATCTTGCTGGAATATAAGGCTGAAAAAGAGTTTTCAACATTTCAGGTCCCTTATCAAATATAGATCTGTGAATGTGGCACAGGGTCTTGAACTGAATCCTTTCAGCTACCGGGAGCCAGTGTAAAGAAACAATTACTGGTCGTATTGCGTGATGTTTAGGGATGTCTAGTAACAGACGAGCCGCTGCATTTTGTACTCTTTGCAGTCTCTGAATTACATATTTCGGGGAACCAATGAACAACGCATTTCCATAGTCAATCCGGGACCCAATCAGTGCCTGGACAACCAATCTCCTCGCTGCGAAAGGTAGAATAGTTAAGACCTTTCTCAAGGTCCTTAGCAGAGCAAAGGCGGTTCCCGCTACTCTATTTGCATGTTGGGCCATTGAGAGAAGGGGATCGAGCCATACCCCGAGGCTTTTAATCAGACCTTTAGGGGGGGGAAGGGTCGATATTCCTCTCAGTAAGCTGGAGTTAAAAGGAGGAATTTTGTTTCCAAAAAACATAACCTCCGTTTTATCATCATTAAGTTTTAGTTTACTATCAGCCATCCAAGTTGCAACTGCCTTCATACAAGGGCCTAGGGCTCTGCCCATATCCGGATGGGAGTTGGAAAAGGAGACTATCAGCTGCGTATCATCGGCATAAGAAATTATGTTCAGTCCAAAGGGCTCGACTATGCCTGCTAAAGGCCTCATGTAGATGTTAAAAAGTAATGGGCTCAAGGCCGAGCCCTGGGGAACACCACAGCTGCTAAAAGTTCTCCTAGAGATACATTCTCTGTCAAGTACCTGAAAAGACCTTCCATGTAAGAAGGAGCAAATCCAGTCTAACGCAGACCCAGCAATTCCACAGCCTTGTATCCTTTCTATAAGGATATTTAAATCAACTGTATCAAAGGCCGCACTTAGGTCAAGGAGGATAATCGCGGTTTCCATACCTAAATCCATCCTCTTCCTTGCCTCTTCTGTTATAGCAATTAAGGCAGTTTCAGTGCCATGTTTAGGTCTGAAACCCATCTGGGTCGGATGTATAAAGTTATATTCTTCCAGGAATGAGGATAGCTGAGAGTGTACATGTTTCTCTGTCAGTTTGGCAATTAGGGGCAACAATGAGATAGGTCTATAGTTACTCAGTATCTTGGGATCCAAGCTGGTTTTCTTCAGGAGTGGCTTGACAATGGCTTGTTTCCAGTGATCAGGTACTATGCCGTCACTCAGAGAATTATTAATAAGATTCTTTATTATTGGCCCTAATACTGAGATTCCCAAGGATAGAACCTGGGGAGGGGCCGGGTCAAGTGGGGAGCCCGATTTTGTTAATCTCATTAGATTGCTAACTCCGTCCAGACTGATAGGAGTGAAGTTTGTAAAAGTGATTACCTCCCCAGCCTCATGATTTATTCTCTTCTGTCCTATATTAGGGGTGTTAGGAAATGCAAGGTAAATATTCTGGATTTTTTCCAGGAAAAAACTAGCCAACTCATCTACATGTTGTTGGGGGGAATCCCTATTTTCTACTTCCTCTCTTGGATGGATGAGATCTTTTAGGGCATTGAAGATCTCTTTAGGTGAATTAGCAGCCGATTCGATTTTTTCTGCATAATAGATCGCCTGAGCTTTTTTAATTTCCAGGTGATAGTTTCGAATCAAGTTTTTATAATCCTTTTTAATCCCTTCATTTTTGGTGCAGCGCCATCTCCTCTCTAGTTTCCTACATTCTCTTTTTTTCTCCAGTACATCGGCATTGTACCATGGCGGTGACTTCTTACGCCAGGAGCAATTAGACGAGGAAAGAGGTATAATCTCATCTAGGCTGTTCTCTATCCATTTATTAACAGACTGCGAAAAAACTGTTGTATTATTTGTATTTATATTCCCTGGTCTGTTTTTCTCTAGTGCAGAGACAAAATCTACGGATTTTAACCTATGCCATTTCCTACGGCGGGGGTGTGCACCCCTATGTGGGGTCTTGTAGTGCGTAAGATGAAGTTCCATTTCTACAAGGAAATGGTCTGACCATACAAGCGGGGAAGATAGTAAAAATTTTAAATTACAATTTAAAATTAAATTACAATTTGAAAGTACAAGTTTTGCAGACCATTTTGTTTGTGTCAGGAAGATTATATGCAACATAAATAGTTGAAAACTCATAATTTTCATAATAATGTACCAAAGAAAAATCCTTAATACATTATGCAAACTTGTTGTGTTTTCCAGTGTTTCTAAAAAAAAAAAAAAGATAACATTTTTCACATCAGTAGAGCTAACTGTAATTGGCTCTGGTTTACTATAATTGTCCCATCAGGTAAGTGACAATAGCTAAGTATGCATTTACTATTCATATCTCCACATCCTTGTACAGCCAATGCCTAGCTGTACCCAGCATTCGGCAGTACGCAGTGGGGGGTTGGCATAGAGCCTGGCCCTGGGGACCCCATCTACCAGGGCTGTTTTTTTTAACTAAAGGGAGGGGGGCCGCAGGACGCTCTTCCCCAGACTGATTGTTGGCCCTAGGGACCACACCCCCTGGGGCCAGGTGCACGTTTTAATGGTAGGGGTGCACACAACCCTCCTCCCGGCACTGATTTCAGCCCCAGGAACCTCATCCCCTGGGTCCAGTGCAATTTTTATGGGGAGGGGCGCACATGGCTTAATTCCCTGGACCAATTTAAGCCTTGGGCACCCCATTCTCCGGGTCCTGGCTGCACTTTGAAGGAGGCCCCTCTCCCTGGGCCGATTTTGGCCCTGGAAACCCTATTTGCTAGGGCCTGCTTACATTTTAAAGGTGGAGGTGGCACTCAGTTCCCTCCCCGTAACGATTTCAGCTTCATGGACTCTAACTCTAGGATCCGCTGCATTTTAAAGGGGAAGGGGGGACGTTGCCCCCCTTGCCGGTCTGATTTGGCCTGGGGGACCCATCCCCTGGGGCCCCGCTCAAGAAAAGCTGGGTGCCCTGGAGCCAGCTTTGTTCCCACCCCAGGGAGCAGCTATTAACACTTCTTCTTGTGGGTGGGAGCAGTGGCTTCCCTCCCCATAAAAACTGTCGACCTCGGGGACAGGATCCCCGATGCCCTATCAGGCAATGGGAGGCAACCTCCCTCTCATAATCAATGAGATTTACCCTGGGATTGGATTCCCCCGGGCCTCTAATGGCACATGACAGTGGGCCATGTTCCTCCCCCCGCTGCATTTGAACATGATTCTTTGCCACAGGGGTAGGCTACCCAGAGCTTATAATAAATAAAGGCCGGCCTAGCCACCTTTTTTTTTTATGCATTTTTTGCAGTTTTTTTGTTAATAATAATATTTCCCAAACTGCTGAATGGAATTGCACCAAATAACAAAAAGGGTTCTTTGTGGACCAAGAGCTACCTTTCCGCCAAACTGGGGTAATTCCATCGATCCAGCGGAATTAACATGTGGAAAACACATTTTGGGACCCCCCCTTTTTCTTAGCTCCCGCTTTATGGATTGCAGTGAAACTTTCCAGACCCCTGCTAAAGTAAGCGCCAAATTTTTAAAGAGATTTTATGAAAATTCATCAAGTTAAAAAATGCTTTTCTATGGAAAGTAGGTCCTAACTATAACTACCTAATGGCGAACGCCACTGAGTAATATATGTATATATATGTATGTATATATGTTGTCAGTAGGTAGTTATAGTTAGGATGTAGTTTCCATAGGAAGAGCATTTTTTTGTTTTGACAATAACTTTGGCGCCACTTGACAAATCTTAATGACATTTTCAAACCTAGTACAGCAGTCAGTTCAGCTGCTGTCTTGAAAGTTTTGGTTTGTTCCTTCAAGTGGGGGCTGAGGAAAAGGGGGAAGTCCCAAAACGCATTTTCCCATAGAGATTTTGAACACAACTACAGCCTGAACCGCTGGATGGAATTACACCAAATTTAGCAGACAGTAGCTCTTGGTCCAGAAAGCATGCTTTTTGTGATTTGATTCAAACCCATTCAGTAGTAAGATATTAAAGAATAAAGAAATATAGATATCTAGGGGTGTGGAAGATCCGACTGTCTCTGTGCTGATATCTGATTCGCTGCTAACGTTTCAACCGAGAAGTGTTTGCAGCCATTTTGGAACTCAACTTCTGCCGAGCCCCAAAGAAAAAAGGGGAAAAAAAGAAAAGGGACCAGAGCCCATAGCCTTGGTCCATGGGTCCCCCTTGGATCCTGGTTAGGGCTAAAAAGAATTTCATTTTTTTTTAATTCTCAGAAAAATCTGTAGATAGATTTGCAGATTTTTCTGAGTCTTTTTTTTTTTTTAAAGCGCAGTCTCCAGCACTCTTATTTTATGTGGCCCCCATGTGGCCAGTTTCTAGGGGCATTAGGAGCTAAAAATAAGAGGCGAACACACAGGGCCCCCCTCCTAGGGCATTTAGACATCTCAGGGACTGCCACCTCTGCAGGGCTATGTTTTATAACTATTCAGGGGGGCGGCGCATAGCCACTCCACACCCTGGAGACCACTACCTCCCTGGGGCTGCACTAATAGGGAAGCCTTGCGAACCCCACTGGGCCCCAGGTCTATGACTAGAAGGTATACTGGGGGTGCGTGCCCATCTCGCCCCAAGGCCACCACTTCTCTGGTACAACATGTTAACAAATGATTACTCCCAGCCCCCTGGGAACGCCACCTCCCCAGGGTTATATGTAAAATGTATGTGGAGGCTATGTGGCCCCCGCACTCCAGGGACTACCACTTCTACAGGCAATATATCAAAAAAATAATAGGGCGGTTCCTCCATATACCACCTCCCCAGGGCTACAAAACCATTTAAGAAGGGGGTTCGGCCTCCCACCTCCCTGGGGTCAATTAGAAAAGAAGGGCGAGGGCCGTGTGGCCCCCTCCTGGAGCCATACATGGCCCTGGAGACAGCCTCCCCCCCTGCCGACTCCTGCTGCCTCTTGAGGTGCCCACCCTCAGGAGGTAGCTGTTTTATTTTGCTCAGTGGGAGCTGTCACAGCTCCCGCAAAGCAAATGCAAGCACTCTGTTGCTCCCGCTTGCTGAAAGCGGAGTTTTCATCTTTTTCCCTGCCCGCTAACATGTGGACAGGTAAATAGATGAAAACATTGCTCCCACACACAGGGAACTGCTATTTACAGCAACTACCTATATGCAGGAGCACTGCTGGTTCCTGCAAAAGATTGGGGGCTGACTGGGACTGTGGAGGCCTTAAAGCTCCCCCCGCAGTTCCCATAAGTTTTATTGGGCTGAAGTTGGCCTAGTGAGGGGAGCCATGTGGCCACAGGGCCCAGTGGGTCCTTGTGGCCCACCCTATTAGTATTTTTAAAATATCCCCAGAGAAGTAGTGGCCGCGGAGGTCTGAGCCCCCCGCAGAGTTTTTAAAATGTAGTCCCGGGGACGTAGTGGTGTCTGTATATAATGTGTGTGAATGGTGAGAGCATACCTGCCGAGAAACTTGTGAGGATGTTACCCTGAATACAATTGATGATATACCCACTGGGGCACAATTATGTTAGTACCAGTTTGTACCATTAATGAGGACACAATTGTCTAGTTCGGTGTGGAGGATGTCACCTTGAAACAGGTTTCAATTAATCTAAGAGACTGTGCTGTGGAGCAATATTCCTTTGATATATGATGAGCTGCTGACAATTTTATGTGCACTCCATGCGCACTCCAGAAACCTTAAAGAATTATTTTGCACTATTTTTTTCTTTTCATTTTTTATGTTAATGTTTAAGTGAGTAGTGCTACACTAGCTGACAGTCTTTCTTCAGTAATTACGGTCACATGATTGGTATATACATTCACTAAAATGGTGCAGCGCGTTGTGTGAGCAAGGTCACATGGTGACCAAAACACATAATGGTACAAAGTTGCACTGATGAATTGTGATTTTGAATAAAGAAGATTACAGGAGAGTTCGGGGTCTGCGCTTGGTAACCTTGATGGATTTCTGAGATGTGGGTGTATTAAAAAATATATCTGTATATATTTTCACAAAAAAATCAAAGGTTACAGGGATGTTGTACGTTAGGTTCAGGGTTTACAAGCATAAATCTATAGAAGTTCAGCTTTTATATTTAGACTTATTTCAAGTAACTACAACTTGTGTCCTAAGGTAAATATAACTTGCACCCTTGCCATTCACAGTTTTTTCATGGTCCGTCAGGCTGCACTGTTCTCCTGCTTTCCCTGTGTGGTCTATTGTGCTGCTGCAACCACTGATGCCTTCCCTGTAAGGTCAGTTTGGTGCACCTGTCCATCTCCCTCCTGCACTCTGTTATCTTTGTCCATGCCCCTACCCTGTTCCTCCCGCCCTCCGTGATCGACTATACCATACTCATCAACATGTTGAACATGGTAAGAGGTAGATTTTGAAAAAGAAAACCACGGAATTGAATTTCCCCATTGACATAAATTGAAAAAGAGACAATGTTAGGAAGGTGATGGATCAAATAAAGTCCTTTTGGGCTTAAAAACATCAGGAGTTGCCTGCCTGAATCGCATCTGTTGTCATGTATGGTTTTACTGCCACTGCCTCTTTCTTCTGACCTCAATAGTCTGTAATATTGCCACAGCCTCTCTTGTCTGTTCTGCATGGTTAGTTTGTTGCTCCGTCCCCCCCCTTTTCCCCTGCCCTGCATGGTTTGTTGTGTTGTCACTTCACCTTTCACTTGCCCAGTGTGTCCTACTTGTTGCCTCTGTACCCTCCATCCTGCCCTCAGTTATCATAGTCTGTGCTTATGACCTCTGCCTCCCCACAATATTCTAATGAACAACTAGATTGCTAACCAACTTTATTTATTACAAAAGTGTGGCACACCTGACATCATCTTTATAATCAAACAGTAATACCTACAGTTTTGCCTTTAGAAATTATACAAATGAGGGGTCGTATTCTCTGTTGAAAAGTGGATTATTAATAAGGGAAGGTAGGTACCTACACTTAGTAATAGGCCACAATCTCACATAAGGTCCAGTCAAAGTCTCAATAAATTAATCCTTGTTCAACCATTTGTAGCTTGGCAAAAGCAGTTAGGCATAACTTAGGAAACAAGTGTATAAAGCATCAACGAAACAGTAAATAAGTAAAACAGAACACATAATATAAATTCATCACCAATTATACAACTAGGAAACATTCTTATCTTTAAAATGACAGCAAAACTAAAAGAAATCCAATGTAGGGAGCTGGAGTTATGATTTTTTAAAGATTGAATGTAAAAATGTGTTTTCTAGTGCCTCAAAGCAAAAGGCGCAACCACCGACATCTGGTCGCGATTGACCGGTGCAAGGTCAAAGTTTGAGGCTGACTGTGATGGAGCCCAAATCAGCCACACTGAGCGGGAGTCTCTCCTTTCCAGGCCAGCTTGTGATGCATCATCATCGGCTTAGTTCAGTGTGCGGTCCCGGTCAACTCCTGGAAGTCTCGTTGAGGGGGGAAAGCTCCAGAGCTTCAGGGTCATAAACTTGAAATTCAGGCCCGGTTGCGGTTCAGCGTCGCCGGTTTGACTCTCATCGACTGGGCAGTTAACTCATTTAGCTTTTTCACAAAGTTGCTCCAAACGTCTCCAAACTTCTGGATCTTCTTCCAGAAGTCCTTTTTAGGGCCTCACAGTGTCTCCAAATTTGGTCCAAGGTTACCAAAGCTTTGTGTTGCTCCTTGGGAACTGGGACTACAATTCACAGAATGCACCTGGTCAGAATCCTCAGAAGGCCACTGCATGCTGGAAATGGCTGAGGTCTGGTTTCTGTCCAAAGTGACTTTCCCTCGTTAAAAGACAAGTTTGGCCAGCCGGTCACCTTCCTGCTCTGCCATCTCCTACAGTAGTATTTCACCCACCAGATTCTTCCTTTGTTTCTGCCAGGTCCCCTTTATACCTCATTAGGGTAGCTTAGCACAGGCTGCTAGAAGCTGACCAATCAGGAAAAGGCACTGAAGGGCTGATTTAGGTAACTTTTGGAAAGAGTTCTAAAACTCTTTCTCTGTAATATTTCTAATAAATCTAAAATTGACAAGTTGGTGGATTAATTCTAACTAATAGTTAGATATCAAACATGACATATTAATCTCTTTCCTAACGGACATTAGACTTTATTATTTTGAAGTAAAGCCTTCAAATATTCTCCTACGGAGCTAATGCACTACAATTGGCCCAAACTAAATGGGCAGTTTTTCCCTTACCAGGGCTCATGAAACAGCTTTTACAATGTCCCTGCTTATATTTACACTGCACCCAACCACTGGGGCACAAAGGGCAGACTTTAGAAGGGATGTATATGTAAAAGTAAGGTAGTTTAAGGTTAGGAACATACTTTGAATTCGAACATCAAATTTGGTGTTAATATTATTTTAAAAGCAGCCAGCAAGGCAGACGTGCCTTTAAAATGACACCAGACACCACAGCAGTGCACCCAAGGGTGCTTTCACTTCACTAGGGTTCCTAAGCCTACATGCCCTACCATATACTAGGGACTTACAGGTAGGTTGTCAAAGTCACTTATAATTGTGGATAATTTTCATGCACCTTTTTAATCATGGCAATGGCCCTGGGCCTGGTTAACAGGGCCCAAGGCACAATCAGAGTCAGAAAATGCCAGTATCAGTTAAAGATGGCAGTCAATAGTAAGGAGGTTTCTGCAACAGCTCACGCTAAGCAAAAGCAAACAGCTACCTCCCGAGGGTGGGCACCTCAGGAGGTACCAGGAGCCAGCCGAGGGGGGTGGGGGTGGCAGTCCCCAGGGCAATATATGGCTCCAGGATGAGGGGCGAGCACCTGCCTTCTCTGTTAATAATTATGTGGCCCCAGGGAGTTGGTGGTCCCTGGGGCCTCGGGGGGCGTGCACCCCCAACAATTTTATACATTTAGCCCTGCTGGTAGTAGTTCCTGAGGCTTGGGGGGGGTCTGCATACCCACCCCATACATTTATAAATTGTAGCCCCAGGGAGGTGGTGGTCCTTGGGGCCCGGAGAGGTTTTCACACCTCTAGATATACACATTTGGTTTTCCTTTAATAATAATATTAATATCTCAAAAACTACTGCACAGGTTTATACCAAAAAATCAAGCATGATCTCTGTAACATAATCTACTATTCTGACAATTTTGGTGTGATTTGATAAAGCTGTTCAGGCTGTACACGTGTTCAAAATTCCTATGGAATTAAAATGGGAAATGCACTTTTTTGACTCAACCCTTTCTCGGCCCCTGTTTAATAGATGACCCTCAAACTTTTCATGCACAACAAGACCCTTGAAAACAGGTTTTCAAAAATTTTGTGAGGATTCATCAAACAGTGCCAAAGATATAGCCAGTCCAAAAATGCTTTTTCAATGTAAACTAGGTCCAAACTTTAACAACCTATTCAAGACTGGCATATATAGATATATAGATAGATATAGATATCTATGTATCTATCTATCTATGTATCTATCTATCTATCTATCTATCTATCTATCTATCTATCTATCTATCTATCTATCTATATATGTATAATTTATTTATATATATATACATATATATATATAATTTAGTTTTTTCACTTAAAAGGACAAAGGTTACTAAGACATCATAGTTTGACTCACATTTTAAATGTATAAAGCCATAGAAATTCACCTGTTATTGTTAGTTATCTCAAGTAACTATAACTCGTGCCCTAAGGTACCTATAACTCGCGCTCTCCACCATGCACAGTTTTTTCATCAAAATCTTTACTGAAGATATCACAGTGATGTTATCAAAGATGTCCTGAGTGCCATAATTTGTGCGATAATTAGCAGTGCATTACGAGAGCATAAGTTATAGTTACCTTAGGGCTGCACGCCCCGACCACGAAAACAAAAATCATTAGGTGGTGCAGCAGGGGATGGGGTCCCCGGAGCCAAAATTGGCCTGGTGAGGAGGGCCGTACAGCCACCCTCCCCTAGAGAAGAACATTCAGACGAGTCCCCCTTACTAAAAAAAAATAAGATATTGAAGCCAGGCCCCAGGGGATGGGATCCCTGGGCCCGAGATTGACTTGCGGAGTGGGTGTGTGCGGGGTTGGGTTGCTATAGGGTCTGGCCGCAGGCCAGGCCCTGTGGCCAACCCCACTGCGCATGGCCTAGGCTGTGCACAGCGTGGGTTCGGTTGTTATATGGGTTGACCACAGGTTGTGCAGCCAACTGCTGCCACGCACGGCCTAGGTTGGATTAACGTGTAGTAATGAAAATTACATTATTTTAAAAATATCCTTGAAATTCATTGAAAAAAAATATATATATACATATATTCACTGAAAAAAACAAAGGTTACAGGGAAGTTATATTTAGGTTCTGAATTTACTCATACAAAACCAAAGAAATTCAGAAGTTATTGTTAGACTTCTTTCAAGTAACTATAACTCGCACCCGAAGGTAACTATAACTCACGCCCTTGCCATAATTTGCCCCTAAAACACACTTATATCACACCCCTGGAGTCATGGAACCTTCACCCTGACCCCTTATGCCACTTTCAATTATGATTTTTACACCTGGAGACCGTGTCCTGTGAAATAAAATGGTGGCCACAACTTTCTAATCAGGTTGCAGCCAATTTTAGCACTTCTTTTCACACGCGCATTTGCGAAAATTCGTGAATTTCACGAAATATTTGTGAAATAATCACAAAGTCTCTGCGGCCAGAGACGTACAAATTTGGGTTTCCCTAAATTTCTCAAGAACTGCTGAATGGATTTACACCAAATAACCAAAAGCACACTCTGCATACCGAAAGCTACCTTTCTGCCAAATTTGGTGTAATTCTGTCCAGCAGTTCAGGCTGTAGTCATGTGTAAAGCTCCTATGGGAATTAACATGGGAAACACAACTTTTTTGACACCCCCTTTTCTCGGCCCCTCCTTGACAGATCACCCCAATTCTTTCAGTGTGCAACAAGAATCACTGTCACACTTTTTTTGTGAACATTTCGGGAAGATTTGTCAAACAGCGTGAAAGATACAGGCAAGTCAAAATCTATGGAAACATGGTCATAACTATAGCTACCTAGTGGCAAGTGCCACTAAGTAATGTATATATATATATATATACATACACACACACAAACACACTTGCCATCATAATACTTTTATTCTTGCTATGTCGGGATATTTTTGTCCAATTATATTTGTTTCGTCGATATTCTTGTAGAAATTGAAAAAATTTTATTCACACGACTTTTATTAACTTCTCATTTGCCTAGCAAGTGTTCCATGAGACCTAAGGCAAGAAAGATGGATGGTAAAAGCAGCTATAACTGTGGTGCACTGCAGTATGCCCCTCACAGGCCCGAGCTCTGGTGCCAGTTCACCTACTGAACTATCAATAGCCGCTCCCCTGTATGTATTGGGATGTAAAGTCTTTCTGTTAGGAAAGCTCAAGTTTAGAGCCATAAATAAGAGATAAATATATCTTACTGTATTTCTAGTTCAAAGCATCTCTGTGGCGAGCAGGATGACGTTGTTTGTCTTGTAACCTTATGCTTCAGTGGGAAAAGTTGGAAATAATTGTACTATGAATTAGGCTGCCCATGTGTAAAAGAGGTAGGGGGAACGTGTGTTTTGCTAATAGTTGTACCAATAAATATTTTCCAATTCAGATATTGGTCCTGTTTTCACCGAGAGAACAATCAAACATACTAAGTGAAGAACCTTCGTGAATGTTGCCATGCCCAAAGGGCAGGCTCATCAAACATTTTTTTAAAGGTTAAACGCTTCTGAGTCGGTGTGGTGATGATCACTCTCTCACGCCCAATGGTAGATATGTTTATTTTTCCTTTGTAATAATTCAATAACTGTCATGTTTGAACAAGAGGCGTTTAAGTTTTATTTTACCATCAAAATTTGAAAAGTTACCGAATTTTTCCATTCACGAAAGATCCCTAAATTATCTTGATTTTTAGCCGCACAAAGCTTTCCTCCTCATAGGGAGATACATGATATTCACTTTATTCAAGTCTAGGCTAGCTGGAAAATATATGCGGGTTTTTTCTCTATAACTTTACCTTTTGTTATACCTTGATAGCCACAGTGTAATTGTACAGGAGAACAGAGCGATTTTATTAGAGTTAAACTGATATTTAGCTTTTAATTATCACAACAGTCACACTTTTCATACATATTCCAATGTTTTCTATAAGATTTTTTTTTAAATGAAAAAACACAAGTTTGCACTCCCCAAGTTTGAAAAGGTTGTTCTAAGAAACAAATATTCTTGAAAGGTGACAACTCTGACAAGTTCTTTCCGTGACAATGTAGAGGCTGATCAAACAAAAGCAGATTGGGGATATTTCCAGCCCACAAACTCATTTCAGTGTTGGGGAAGATGGGGTATCCTATTGATAAGGATAAGCATTAATTTGAAAATACAGCAGAATTATTTCTTTGAAAGAGTGTGCAATAAAGTAGTTTAATCAACATGTTAAATGATGGGACAAGAAGCACCAGAGAAGTGTCCAGAAACAAGTGCGTGCCAACCCCAGACAGAGGTTAGAACAAGAAATGCAGCAGTGTGTACCACACTGTGCATTCAAAATGCCTCAAACAAAAAGGTAACCGTGGCCAAACCATCAGTCCAGCACCATTTTTAAATAGTAGGAGGCACAGAATAGTGTAAACATCAACCTGCCACCAGTACCAACCAGTGGCGGCCGGAAATGTTACCAGGGAGGGGGGCAAGGGACCACACATGCACACATACACACCCACTGACACATATGCATTCACACTCCTGCATCACAACTCACTCACAAATACACATAAATTCATACATACACGCACACATGCACCAAATATAAAAAACGCATAAAGCTTACCTTCACTGTAGAGTGGGAAGTCTCGGAGGTCCCAGGAGGGTTGGATCTACTGAGGGAAGGTAGCAGTCCTTCACTCGCAACAGAATGGGATGCAGTCAGTGAGACTGCTGAACCCACCCCACTCTGTGATGAAGAGTTACTAATTGATACTTGGCCCTGAGCACTTCTGGGTTTAAAACTGAAGCGCCCAGCTCAAAGGCAATCAGTAATGCTCCCTCTCATCAAAACGGGGAGGGCCTTGAGGCACATTTGCCGTGCTGAGGAATCATGCACATAGGGCTGTAAAATCGTCAGCCTGGCAAAGTTCAGCTCAGGCAGCCAGAAGCATGCACATTTAGCGCATGTCTAGATCCTGGCTGCCTGACCTAAGCAAGAAAAGTGTCTGTCAGGCTGACCTTTGTTCAGCGTGACTGACACTGTTCTTGCTAGCAAAAAAAGTAGGGGGTGCCTCCTCAGCCTTAAGGGCCATGGCTGTAGCCAAAACAATCTATGCAGACACATAGAGTCAGATTTATCATAGTAGTGCATTGCCCTTGTGAGAAGACTCCCAATAGAAAATTAAAATCTAATAATAATTACTAATATGTGAGATAGTTATTAGGTCACAAACTGCCATTGCATTCACTGCTTTAAAAGCATATTCTGAACTTTACATAACACGTTTTCATCTTGACTCACAAACTCGCTACCCAGGCAGATTCATGTAATCAAATGTTTCCTTCATATCTTCTTTGACTTATAACTGAATTTTACACCTACTAACCTGAAGTGCTCTGATGTGCATAGAAAAATAACCAATTTACTTTGTATGAATGATTTCACATTATGAGAATGATGGGAACGGAAATTAAAAATTATACACATGTATGCAATATTGTTCTTGCAGAAGCCAAATATGTATGGGAAAAGAAGGGCATGTATCTAGTCCCTTTCTTTAGTCAAGACATTAATTGTGTGAATCTGCATCATCTCAAGAAAATGTTTACAAATGTTAATAATTATAAGGACCCATAAAGTATAAAAAGGTGTCAGAAGGAAAGAACAGTAGTTGAGAGACCACAAAGACCAGAACCGCAGCTGAGCTGTAGAAAGACTGTGCAGAGCTGACTGCAGAAAGCTGATGAGAGCAGATGATCAGGTGCAAACTGTAGAAGACACCATTTTCATCTACCACCACCTCTGTGTAAGCTGTCTGGCTCTTGAGTTATTTGGGTATAAGATAGTTGTTCATTCCACTGCAGTATAGACTTAAGCATTGTACTGAGACAGAGAGGACTCAATAAAGTGTTGCAGAGTAGAAGGATAGTAGAAAGCACATGGAATTGATAAACATGGGAAATTGTGTTAGTGTAGGAAAGTGGATACTTTTTAACCTTTTTGCGAACTATTCCCAGACTGAACTGACAATGAAAATTGGCTTTTACAAGTATTCTTTCAGTTTGTAAGACAGAGACGAACAGAGTAGGGAGAGACTCAGGACACACTTTATTCGTGTTTCTGTAAAACCTTTTTGATTATTAATGATTAATACTGATTCTTATTATAAATGTACTAAAACTCTCCAAAACCTCACTTTATGTACTCCAAATTTCAGTCTTTAAATATTACAATTGTATGTTATAAGTATTTTTTCTGCAACTTATTAATGCTTAATAGGCACCTCAAAGAAAGGAGCATTTTGAGAGTCCAGGGAACGAAGAGTACGTGGTAGCGGGGAAAAATAGTTGTTCAATTAAAACTGAGATGGCGCTTCTTTAATGTGTGTTCATCTGACAGTTTATTTGGTAGCAGAGGGATGGTTGAGTGCTAGGGAAAAATAAGCTGCAAAAAGTAAAAAGATGTTAGAGGTTAGGAAGATACAAAATAAAGTACCCAGATGCCAGGAGTCTGATTGCAGTAACAGACAAGGTGTGATTCATGAGACTATTGCAGTTGTAGTTACAGAACCGGTGCACAAATTCAATGAGTGTAAGTGCTATTAGGGTTTATGTGTCGATATGTGTGGAAATTGAGAAGTTTCTTTCTTTTCATATGTATAATACTGTGTTAAGTAAGAAAAGATGTTATCGGACTAAGAAGTAGTTTAAGATCCTGAGATAGATAAATAAGGAAAGTAGAGAATTGTCTGCTAACTGAAGTGTAAGTTGTGAGACATCATCAACGGTACGCCAGAATAGGGAAATAATAAATCTTTGTGTGATTCTACTAACAGAAATTGGTGACTGGGGAACCTGACGTGCAAAGGTGACTCATCACTAATTGGGTGACTAATTGCAGGCTGAGAACTCACTTGAATAAATAGTGGATTCAAAATATTGGAAGGTTCTTAAAGACCTTACTCCTATAGACTGAGAGACTACTTTTTATTTATTTAGAAGAAGCAGACAAGTTTTAAAGAACTTTTGGATTCCTAGCTGTTTTCTGTTGAAATGGGAGAAAATTGTAAAGTATGGTGAAGCACTGCAAAGAGTGAGTTGTGATGAAATAGAGTGCTTCACTGCTATTGGTCGATTGATGTAAGAGTTGCACTGTGATTGGTTGAAGTTCAGCACCACAGACATTTAGTTGTTGAACATTGTATATACCTGAGAAAATACTAAATTAGACAAAAAGGGAGGTTGTATTTACATATACTGAACCAAATTCTTTTGTGAGACTGACCAACCAAGAGGCAGTGCTGGGTGCAATCCTAGATCCCCAACTAAGTGCTATTTCTCGCCTTGCTAACAGGAGCGATATTACTGTAAGGCGCCTAATGGACTTGGAAAATCACCAGTATAACAAGGCAGGGTAGTAAGTGGGTCAGGGCTGAGAGGCTACCCCACAACGATGGATGAGCGATCATGCACCTCACACCAATAGCAACTTATGTTAGGGCAGGTCCAGGATATGTGTAGGAGGTCTATAGTTGGTGCCTGGTATTTGGGGCAGGCTGATGAGAGGACTGGGATGACATGGGTCTTAGCACTGGGGGAAACGTAGGCTCTTCTGAGGAATTTAAAGTGGATAAGCTTGTGACGCTGATTGAGCGAGACAAATCGACTTTACCCACAGCATGCCTCCCAGACTCTCTGGGGCAGGGGGCATCCCAAATCCCTTTCCCAGGATTCCCTGAGCGCAGCAGGGTCTTAATACACAATGTATAAAGCTTGGATACCAATCTAGCCCCTGAGTCCACAGAAGCCACGAGTGAGAGTGGAGGAAACTCAGCCGGCGTCAGTGGGTATGTGGAATAACATGCACACAAAGCACTTTGTAGTTGGCATAGCATGAAATGCTGCCATTGTGTGACATCAGAAAAGCAGGAGTCCGTGGTGCAGGAGGATATGTGATCATCCAGAAAAACATCTCCAAAGGTATGAAGTTGGAAGATCTGCAGCGCACGATGAACTAATGCCTACTGTGTGATGAGTGTAAAAGGGTTATTGATTAGTTGCAAGGTGGGGGAGTACATTGAATCCTACTGAAGTAGACGTGCAAGTTTAAGCCAGGACCAGCTGGTTGTGGCAAGAGTCTTCATATCTCTACAATGGATTGGGACACCAACGGGCAGCAGGACACTCCGCCAGGTCGCGCTTAGGGATGGAATATGTAAGGCGGGCATCAGGATGGAACCAATGGTATGTATATTGACATTGCGCCACCAAATAGTACAGTTGGAGGTGTGGAACCCCGAGGCCACACGCACATAATGAAGCGCGAGGATCTCTAGCGAATGCAACGGGTGTCTGTTCACTATTATCAATCGAGTAACCAGGCCACTGAGTGTTGCAAAAAATGAGTTGTGTAGCAGAATTGGGATGTTCATGAAAAGATAGAAAAATTGCGGAAGGACCATTTTAACAAGTGCTGTCCGACCCACTATGTAAAGCAGCAGCTTCACCCACCTGTCCACCTGGGCCGTGAGTCTCTCGACTGCGGGCCCGTAGTTCAACCGTATCACCTGCTCCTTGTCTCTGTGGATGTGGATGCCTAGGTATTTCGCAGAGTCATGCCACCGGCGCAATGGGAACTCTGTCACAGGTGAACGAGTGATGTCAGTTAATGGGAATAGCTCCGGCTTGTTCCAATTTATACGACAATTTGACAAAACTATTTACCTCATCCCTTATTGGAGTGAGATTGATATCTTGGTGGCGAATGAAAAGTAGTATGTCATCGACGTACATAGTCGCCAGGAGAGGTCCACAAGTAAACTGCAGCACGTGCACCCACCACAACAAGGGATCAATCACCAGTATAAAAAGCATTGGAGGCAGTGGACACCCCTGCCGTGTTCCACGCACAAGAGGGAAAAAGGGGGACAGAACACCATTGAATCGTATAGCCGCAGTGGGTTGTGAATATAGCAGAGATATCAAATTGGTGTAACCACAAGGGAACCCAAGCCTGCCGAGTAAAGCATATTAGAAGAGCCATTCGAGGGAATCAAATGCCTTTTCGGCATCCAATAGAGCAATCGCACCAGCAACTCTGGAGATATTCTATTTAGCACCGAGAATACAGTGCGAAGATTGATGCTGGTAGAACACTGTGGCACAAATCCAGCCTGAACGGGAGAGATAATCTCATTCAGTAAGAGGGAGAGGCAGGTGGTGATCATCTTGGCCAGTATTTTATTGTCAAAATTTATTAGCGAAAGGGGTTGGAATGACCTACAGTGTAAGGGGTCTTTACCGGGGTTAGGTAAGAGTGTAATTACTGCCTCCCGCATGGTTGCATGGAGGACACCTGATTCTATTGCTTCAGAGTAAACTGAATTGAGATGCGGACTAAGTATCTCCTTGCACTTGTTGTAGAACACACGTGTAAACCCATCTAGCCCCAGGGCTTGATTCCCGCAAGCGAGTCAATGGCCTGTATCGCCTCCTCGACAGAAAAGGGTTCACTGAGAAATTGTTGTTGTGCGGTAGTCAGACAGACCATAGTGATTTCATTGAGTTATGCCTGCAATGCCAGACCAGGCGATGTTGGATGTGCTGCATACAGCCTGGTGTAGTATGTATAAAGTTCTGCCTGAATCTCAGAGGTACCAACTGCAATAATCCCCACCTGGCCTTTGAATTTATAGAATGTGGGACGCTGAATAGTATGGTCTGATCAGCCTGGCCAAGAGCCTCCCGGGTCTATCCCATTCACCATACCTACAGGCCCTGGCGTATCTGGCCATATATTGCATTTCCCTATTCATCAGGTAATCAAACTCATCAAACAAGAGTTTCCGACGGTGTAGTAGAGGGGCATTCTCAGCATGCTCCATCTCATGGTCAGTATCAGAGAGCTGCGCCTCCACAGTAGCCAGCTCTTGGCCTATTTCTATAAGGACACCAACGTGTGCAGAGATGCAAACGCCTCTGGCATGTGCCTTAAAGGCGCCCCATAGCACCGCCCGAGTGTTCACAGAGTCCTCATTTAACTAAAAAAAGTTAACAATTGCCTTCCTTAAAGCTGTGCAAAATGCGGCATCAAGTAATGCCATATCCAGAAATCTCCAGAATTTCCTGGCACCACGGGTTTCGGGGATAGCAACCGTGATAAGTACCAGTGAGTGACCAGACAGTGTGTGGGGCAGATGTTCAATTGCTGTGACCCAGTGTGCAATAGTTTGGGTGATCAGCCAGTAGTCGATACGCGACCAGGTGCCATGAGGTGCTGAATGAAAAGTATAAGCCAGGCCTCCACTGTCGAGCAGGCGCCAAGGTTCGTGAAGTGCCAAAGTGCTGCAAAGTGCCCCAAGCACCCCAAGAGAGCAAGGCTTAGAACTCAGAGCATGAGAAATAGTGTCAAGTCTGGGGTCACTTGCTAAGTTAAAATCCCTACCCATTAGGACGTGCTCTACGTCAAAACGCTCTATGTGTGTGTTAAATCTTGAAAAAAGTCTGGAGTGTTCATGTTTGGTGCATAGACGTTTACTGGTAGAAGCTTACGATTATCCAATAGCCCCATTACCATCACTATTTGACCATGTCGATAATGGCCTAAACTGTACAGTTTTATGCACCAATATGTCCACCCCCTGGGAGTAAGTGCTAAGCAAAATAGCGATGTTGGCCTCATGTGGATGCAAATGAGGGCATAGCACCATTGGGGAGATGAGTCTCCTGTAAAAAAACAATCTGCACTGCATGTCTGCGGAGCAATTGCAGCACCAATTTTCTCTTGCGGGGGGTGTTGAGGCCACGTATGTTTCAGGACATGAGTTGGAGTTCTAATGTGTTGCTCGCCGCTGAGGCATCAGCTCTCGTGTGTTGGGTATGTGCGGCCATGTACATAGCGGTTGGGAGTATCATTGCACTGCACTGCCAAACAACACAACATATCAACACCCATCCCATAAATGTAGAATAATTCTCCCCCCTCCCACACCCAGCCTAAAAGAGGTAAGTGAACCTCATAAAACACAAACCAGAAACATTTATAACACAAAACAAATGTTGTGGTATAAAACCATGGGAGCATGACAACGCATCCAGGGATAGGTCCATGTCAGTAGCAGGAATGTCGAAGTGGAATAAGAGTAGGCAGTCTTTTTATGTAATGCTGGGTAAAGCATGCCATATTGTACACCTGCAGAGTAGAGCGCAGCCTTTACATCTGAAAATTTCTGCCTGGCTTCCTGTACCCTAGGCATAAAGTCAGGAAAGAGGGAGACCATTGCTCCTTGATACTGCAGGGGGCCCCTCTCTCTGGCCAATCGGAGTGCGGTGTCACAGTCCCTATAGTTCAGGAGTCTTGCGATGATTAGGCAGGCTGGCGCTCACGGAGGAGGGCGAGGCCCCAAGGTACAGTGTGGCCTTTCCACCATGAACGTGGATGTAAAACTTTGTTGACCCGTCAATTGATTCTCCAAAAACAAATCCAGTTGGCCAGTGTTGGTAGACTCTGCGATACCAGCTATGAGCAAGTTGTTGCAGCGCCTCGTGCCTTTAAATCCTCATTTTTAATAGCCACAGTTTTCAGCCTCCCCTCCATTTTCTCAATGTGCTTCTTCAACGCTGCTGTGTCATCTTCAACAGCAGATATGCGACCCTGTGCACCCTCCAGGTACCATTGCTGTTTGTCCAACCAGGAGGTGAGCGAGTCGAACCTTGTGTCAATGGCGCAGAATGCATCCTGTAGCTCCAGCAAGATATACTCCGCTCCAATCACACGGTCCAGCCGTACAAAAGCCATGTCTACCTGCCTTCTCTTTTTGAAGGGGACCTTGCGCTGTTTGGGTCCCCACAACCCATAGCCTCATGGGGCCACACCACCACCACTTAGATCAGCCTGCAGAGGCCTCGAGCGCCAGCAGATCGCGCACTCCAACACCCAAGGCCAGGGGGCCAGGGCAAGAACTATTGCTTGGGCTCTCCGAACCACTCAATCGGGGTCCAACGTAGTAGAAATATGTGACAGGTGCATATTATGGTCCCAAATCAGGCCCAAATCCACAATATCCAGCCAGGCATTACTGCATCGGAACGCGGCCTTAGGCGGATCAGGTATGCAGCAGGGGCAGGGGCACCCCAGATGGTTCAACAGAGCAGTGTGGGGAACCGGTTATCCCTTCCCTCTGCTACCAAATGCCCCCTGTAACAGCAGCATGGCCAGGGCCCATAAAGAGCAGAGCTCACCACTGGTCTCACATCACGGACGCCGTGGCATCACACGCAGCCGCAGCACCAGGTCAGGCCGCCTGGTGGATATTGCTGTGTCGGCCAAGGGGCACCCAACTTTCCCTCTGCAGTCCTGCTCCGGTCTCGGGGGGGTGAGTGTTAGCCCTCGACCACCGCTACAGGTGGCACCACGCCACCTGCGGGCCCAGGGCCTCAGGCTCACGCAAAGCCCCTGTTGCCTTGGGGCCTGTGAGACTCGTGGGCCGATGGGCGCGGGCCGTGATGTCAGTCGCACCCCCGCCCAATAGTGCAGCTGCCGTGGCCCATACCATGCACTCTCACTCCCTTCTTCTCACAGCCCCTTTGTTGCCATGGACCTAGGTGCGTGGTGACCGCCAATCTCCTCGGTTTATTGGAAACCGCCACAGGAGCTTCACCGCTGCACGGCCATCTTGGTCAGCGGTGCGACCACGCCAGCCCTAGAAATACATTTAAGGGAGAAGGTGAGGAAGAAAAAGAAGGTGAAGGTGAGTCACAAAAAGAACCAAAATCTGAAACTGATTCAGATTCAGCAGACAACATATTAGAAAAAATGTTATCCAGACATCCACCTCCTCATGTAGAACACACCTTGGTGAATGCTGAGAGTAATGTGATAAGTGCTACAGCTACTGTAGATCTTCTGTTTAAAAAAAGAAATCACTAGCCAAAAGCAAACACTGATGGCTGTGAATGTACCACACGTAGCGACACAACAAATTCCACCACAAGTAGTAATCACCCAACCAATTTCAACACACCCTGTTACTACCCAGCCTTCGAGGCAGCAGGTAGTTATTAGAACATCTGCCCAAATTGGAAATTCTCAACTGATAGCTCCAGTCAAAGTGCCAATTAATAAGGTCACAAATGACTGGATTAATTACACAAGAGACATGACCCACACATGTTACACAAGCTACAGGGATCCAGCAGACTTCTGGGAACACACCAGTAATTAGATTTGTCCCGACTTCACCAAATTAACAGATTGTTGTTTGGGCACCACCTAAAAATATTATGGCTTAGGGAGAGGGAACATAGTTTGTCTGTACGACACAACCTGCACCAACAGAAGGAGCTACAAGGGAAGGATGGGATCCTCAATGGATTGAAGAGGTGATTCAGACTTGTGCAAAAATGAAGGGTGCAGAAAAAACAATTATCAATTCAAGTGAAGAGACCAGCCCAGTTACTCAAAAGGAAAGCCAGTGAATGTGCCACAAATGAAAGTTGAATTAGAAGAAAGTCTGTGCAGGTGTTTAAATCTTGAACACATTGAACAGTATGAGGAAAAAGTATTGGTTTATTTGTGCAAAGAAATTACGAGAAAACCAACATGATCAATTAACTAAATTAGTACTATCAATTAAATGAATTGGCAAATAAATATGATGCAAATATTTCCAAAATCATATCCTTGCAGAGAAGCTTTAGAGTACAATTAGAGGATGAATCAATTAAAACATACTCTGTCCAGGGTTGTGGATACATCTTCCTGAATTTATGAAATTTGTAGCAAGTCGAATGAGATGGAAAAATATAAAACCAAATGGGCACAGAAGGACAAGAAAAGCAAACTAGACGAGGAAGCTGGGGAGAAAACGAAAAGAAAGGGCCAGTCAGAAAAGGAGAAAACTACTGAAGCATACCCTTTGTGAGAAAAACCAAGTGGAACATACATTCATGTACCATTGAGTCGAGGAGAGATTTTATCCTTTACCAACAATTTCCCTAGATTAAGAGATAGTCCAATGCAATAGTATACTCAGAATGAGAGATTTACATACAGTAGTTGTCAAAAGTGTTGTGGGTTGATTTAGATACTTTCTTCAACATTGTGGTACCAGGTGATTTGTGGGCTGAATGTAAAGCAGCAGTTCAGTGACCAACCTTAGAACACTCAAGGAAAACTGGTATAAATGCATCATCACCTGTGGCAATGACCAAATATAATGAAGGAATACCATTTTTAAAGAGAAGAACTCCCCCTAAGGTTTTAAATTATTTGAAATTAAATGAAATGCAGCAGGAAGTTAAAGAAACTTAGAAATTGTGTCTCTAGCTGGCAGAGGTATGGACCCTGTCCAAGTATGGACCACAATCCTAGTCAGTGTAAGTCACAACACAACCTAAATTATCCTGTGCTCACCCTCCGGTAGTTTGACAGAGAGCAGGCAGACTTAACTTAGAAAGCAATGTGTAGAGTATTTGTGCAAAAACTCATTCAGCAACACATTGAAAACACCACAAAAAGTACTCCACACCAGTTTAGGAAAATAGATAATATTTATCTGAATAAAATAAGACCAAAACAACAAAAATCAAATATGCACAAGTTCAGATGTCACTTTTTAAAGGTTTAGATGAGTCTCAGTCCTTAAGAATCAGTGGTTGTATCCTTTTAACACACAGTACCTGGGATATGTAAAAAATAATGGCACAGAGGGCCGCAGAGGAGGAGATGATATGAAAAGTAAAGTGCCGATTTTTCTGGCACACAAAAGTGATGTGTTGTTTCTTTCTATTCTGCAAGGCGATGCGTCGGTTTCTGGGAGCACAGCCTTGGTTCCTCACTGCGATGCGGGTATATTTTGATGCCCAGGGACAATGCGTGGAAAATCCAGAATGCACTGGAAAGAAGCAACAGGTGCTACGTCAACCCAGAAGGCGATGCAGTGATTTTTCAGCCATGAGACAGGCACTCTGTCGATCCCACAGGTGCTCCATTGAATTTTGAAGGCGTTGTATCGAATTTCCGACGTGCTGGAGTTTCTTATCTCTGCTGAAGTCTTTGATAGCCCTGAGACCTCAGAACAGGAGGAAAGCTCAATCCAAGCCCTTGGAGAGCACTTGTGGAGGAAAGCAGAGTCCTTCCAGCAGAGTCAGGGGTCAGCAGGCAACAGGGCAGCAAGCAGATCAGCAGGCCCTCCATAAAAGCAGTCCAGATTAATCCTTTGAGAAACCAGGCAGTCCCTGTGACAGAGTCCATTTGTAGGTCTAGAAGTGTCTGATTTGGTGTGGTCACAGACCCAATAAATAAACCCAAAACTGCCTTTAAAGTAGAGGACCCTTCAAAAAGTGGTTTTGAAGTGCACAAGTTCCCGTATCAACCCAGCCCTGTCTCCCAGGAGTTCTGTGGGGGGTTTTCGGTCCTTTGTGTGAGGGCAGGCCACTGGCCTTTGAAGAGTAAGTAAAAGCCGCTCTCCCTTCCTGCCCAGGAAGACCCATCGGTATGCAAATGCAGCTGAGTGTCCTGTGTTTATGGCTGTCTGTGTGGAATGCACAAGGAGAGCTGTCAACCAGCACAGACCAGGCGTGGATTTGAGAAAGGCTGTAAGGCACAGATCTGAGTCAAGGTTAATGGGCTACTTATGTGGGTGGTACAATCAGTGCTGCAGACCCACTAGTAGCAATAATTTACAGGTCCTGGGCACACCTAGTGCACTTTACTAGGGACTTATAGGTAAATTAAATATGTTGATTGTGTATGAGCCAATATTCCCATGTTTAGGGGAGAGGTCACAAGCACTGTAGCACTGGTCAGCAGGGATGAAGTGTGCAGAGTCCCAAAACCAGCAAAAATTAGATCAGAAAAATGCAGGGTGACATGCAAAAAGTTGGGGGAAGACCACTGGCCTTCAAAGAGTAGGTAAGAGCCGCTCTACCTTCCCAGGAAGACCCATCAGTATGCAGATGCAGCTGAGTGTCCTGTGTTTTTGGTTGTCTGTGTGGAATGCACAGGCAGAGCTGTCAACCAGCACAGACCAGGTGTACATTTGAGACAGGCTGTAAGGCACAGATAGCAGTAAGTGTAGAGAAATGCCTACTTTCTAAAAGTGACAATTCTGAAATAGTAATATAGAATCCAACTTCACCAGTATGAAGGATTTCTCACTATGATGCCAAACATACCAAACATGACACATCTATTCCTCCCAGATCAGAAATTACCACTTAACAGCACATAAGGGAATTTATAATGCTGGCGTATGAGAGGAGCAGGTTTCACAGTAGTGAAAACGGACTTTGGGAGTTTTTCACTACCAGGACATGTAAAACTTAAAAGCGAATGTCCTGCCTTTTACTTACATAGTATCTCACCTTTTGGGTTACCTAGTGCCTATCTTAGGGTTACATTTGTAAGAAAAGAGAAATTTAAGGTTTGGCAGGTAGTTTTAAATGCCAAGTCGAAGTGGCACTAAAACTGCACACACAGTTGTGGCAATGGAAGATCTAAGACAAGGTTAATGGGCTACTTATGTGGGTGGCACAATCAATGCTGCAGACCCACTAGTAGCATTTATTGTACAGGCCCTGGGCACACCTAGTGCACTTTAGTAGGCACTTACAGGTAAATGAAATACGTTGATTGCATATGAGCCAATGCTACCATGTTTAGGGGAGAGGTCACAAGCACTTTAGAACTGGTCAGCAGGGGTAAAGTGTGGAGAGTCCTAAAACCAGCAAACATTAGATCAGAAAAGTGGAGGGTGACATGCAAAAAGTTGGGGAAAGACCACCCTAAGGCAGTCAGGTCTAACAGAAACATTGCTTGAGTTTAAGAATGGTTAATTAAGGCTTTTCAGCATCATACAGGGCAGACACATTTAGACCCAGGGGACATGGGTTTATTTATTACAACCTTTGTTCTTGGATTGATGCCTGAGATTTGTCAGCACATATCACA
The DNA here is from genome assembly GCF_031143425.1 of Pleurodeles waltl. Classification (NCBI taxonomy): domain Eukaryota; kingdom Metazoa; phylum Chordata; class Amphibia; order Caudata; family Salamandridae; genus Pleurodeles; species Pleurodeles waltl. The sequence continues at coordinate 294,683,717 of NC_090448.1, read as the reverse complement.
GAGTGTGATTTTTGGCAGACAAAATCCGTAGATGAAATTTTGAAATATGTTCAATATTGTAGCGACAAGCAAGAGATTAAACAGGGAAAGATTAAGGAAAATTTTATGTTAGCCCAGACTACATTTGTGCCACAGGGCTTTCAAAGTTTGTCAGTGCTGAGAATGCAGCAATTATTCAGAACATGAGAGGAGTGATGTTGAGTGGAATACAGACAGCAGTTCAGGTGTTAGCTGGAAGAGGAAAGGGGCTTCCTATTGACTCCGGTACAGTTTTTGATGTTGCGACACTAAAGAAAACAAATGCTTGTCATGTGTGTAATAAGGTGGGGCATTGGAAGAGGGAATGTAGATTTAATGTAGATAAGAATCAAGTTAATAAGATGCATGATACCACTCAGGTACAAATTTCAAATGTTCCAGTGAGACAATTACAAGCCCAATACAGAATCAGAATCAAATGTTGCCTATGCCACAAGCACCTGTGTTTCAGACTGATTTGAATGAAGCCCATTTTAATCAAAATCAGTTCCATAGGGTAACTCAAAATGCAGTTCAAAATATCGAGTTAATACAACAATATCCAAATGATGAAATGAAATCCTGAATTTTGGCACGTCACAATGATGGTGCCCAAGAAAGTAGGCAGATTTCATGCTTGGTGCAATCTTATCAATAGACCAGAGTTGATCATATATAAATGGAAATATAAATGGTCACCAAGTTGTGTTTTTAATAGACACAGGAGCTACCCATTCCACTGTGAGCACAGCAGAAGTGCCAGACCTACGCCCTTTTGGGAAGAGTAATACAAGTAGTGGGAATAGCAAACAAGTGAGTTACCAATCCAATTTTGGTAGAAGTTACAATACAAATAGGATCTTTTGAAGAGAAACATCAGTTTGTAGTCTGTGATTGAAGTCCCATTAATCTGCTAGGGAGAGACTTTCTGTGTAAGTTAAATTGGACCATCAATAGTACTCCGGATGGAGTTGAGTTTCAAAGGATGAGAATATGGAGGATGAGGATATAGAATTCAAACCTGCCCCTTAGTCGCAGAAAACTTCTTTGGGTGGCCCATATCTACAAGGCCATGTTAAGCCAGGAAAAGTGGCTTAATGCCACCTTGTAGATGTAGTGTACTGCACAGCACCACCAGAGCGTTGCAAAAAGTGCTGCTCCGGTGGCACTAGGGCCTCGTAAGTGAGGGCCTAAGGCTTTAGATTTTAAGGACTGCTATGTCTATGCACACATGCCATCTTCAGCTGATGAACAAGTTTCATATCTTCACATGGTACTCAATTATGCTACACTCTGTTGTGTATTGCTTAGCTTAGTATACAGATTGTAACATTTTGAATATTATTTTTCTAACTGTGAAATTGTGCTTATAAAAGTTCCACGAATGAAGGACAAGAATTTACATCCAAAAGCTAGAGAAATGGAGACAGCATGGCGTTACTTTAGACCATTTTTACCTGTGAACACTGTTAAGGCATATGAAAAGAATTTAACATGTCGAATGAATGAGCAAGAAAAAGAATTTAAATAAACGTTAGAAGAGAGGAATGAGAGACTTACAATGGCTGCAAACAATAAAGAGGATGTACTAAAGAATGTTTGGAAAAGAGAAGAAGATGAAATCAGGAAACAAAATAGCAGTACCTATGTTAAGATTGGAAGAAAGATTGAAAGGGTAAATATGCACATTTAAAAGAAGAATATATGGAAAGAAAGTACTAGTGAGTAATAGTTATTGTGAACATACACTTGAACTGTCAGGTGGTAAATAGCAAATTTTGCATGAGGATGATCCAACCATACCAGGAGTGTACTTCATTGGTGGAGGATACACATATTTTAGAATCCTTGTACTCTGGGAGGGAATATGTTATTTAGAATTGATACTTCCAAAGAATTATCATGTAGATTCTTTGGATGCACTGACAATGACACCAGCACACAAGAGGTATACCCACTATTTGAATGAAGGGACACAAATGTTGGGAGACATATTTCAAGCAATTATCCCAGTTGTAGGTGTGACGTTAAATGATGAAAAGATGAGACTACTATCAACGGTAGTAGACAGACTAGCAACAAGCACATCTGGAGTTATATTATTAGAAAACACAGAGTTTATTGCCATAAGATCAATGGTTTTACAAAATCACTATTCATTGGACATTCTTTTAGATGAAAAGAGCGGAGTTTGTAAGATGTTGAGGATTGAAAACTGTTGTAGTTAAATACCAGACGAGCATAAAAAGATTACAGATTATACTAATTACATAACTGATCTGAAGCTAGATTTAAAACCTTTGGAGACTCCTATTATAGCTCAGAACATATCCAAAGGGCTTGTAAAGGTAGGAACCTGGCTAAAGGAAATCGGAAGATGAATCTTCAGCACTACAATAGTTCCTGTTGAAGTGTTAATAACATGCACCTTAGCTATATATTCTATGTATAGGGTAATAACAATGCTAATTCTGAATAGAAGAGAAAACAATGCCAATAAAAGAATGAAAAGGATATAGAAATGTGTGAAAGAGTGAACGAAGAATAGAAGAAAGTGAAAAAAGAGAGAAATTGAAGCGGAAGGGACAAGGGCCTGATTTTATTGAGGATTGAAATAACTGAAGTAGTTTATTATGGTTCTGATACATCACATGGGGAATTGATAAGGCTCCCAATGGAAAATTTTAATCTAACAATAATTACTAACAAGTGAGAGAGTCATTAGGCCAAAAGCTGCCATTGCTCTCACTGCTTTAAAAGCATACTCTGAACTTTACATAATCATTTTGCAGCTTGAATCGCAAAGCTGCTGGTTGTAATTAAATGTTCCCTTCATAACCCTTATTTGACTTATAAGATGCTACAAAATGCTGTTGTACAACAATGGAACCGGTATTAAATATATATTTTTTCTACCTACTAACCTGCTTTGAAATGCGCTGACATGAATGGAAACATAACCAATTTTCATTGTATGAGCGATTTAACATTATGAGAATGACAGGAATGGAAATTAAAAATTATACTTATGTATACAATATTATTCTTGCATAAGCAAAATATGTATAGGAAAAGAAGAAAATATATCCAACCCCTTCCATTTGTGAAAACACTCAGGGCCTCATTTTGAGTTTGGTGGGTGGCAGAGGCTGCTTGACAAACTCTTTTGGATGGAAAACCTCCACTCCGGCTTTCCGCCCGCTGGCCCTATTACGGGTTTCCTGCTGGGCCAGTGGGAAACAGGCCACAACAATGACGCCGGCTAGTAATCAAGCTGCGCAACATTGCGGTGCGTCGAGTGCGACTGCAACCATGGCGATTTTCACTGCCTGTAATTCAGGCAGTGAAAAGTGCAACGGGGTGGTCCATGGGGGCCTCTGCATGGCCCATGCCAAATGCATGGGCAGAGCAGGGGCCCCAAAGGAGCCCCCAGCACCCTGTCTCCGCCAGCCTTTGCATGGAGTGTAACCGGCATGTAAAAGTCGGCAGAGAGGGGACTCGTAATCCCCAGGGCAGCGCTCCTTGCAGTGCTGCCATGGCCGATTAAGATACCAACACAGCCGGCGGTCGGACCATGGCGGCTCTGCTACAGTCATAATACGAAGGCCGGACCGCTGCTTTGGAGGTGGTCCATCCGCCATCGCGAGTTAGACTCGTAATAAGGGCCTCATTGTGTGAATGTGCAACATCTCAAGAAAATGTTAATAATTGTAACAATCAATAGTGTATACAAGGATGTCTGAAGAAAAGAACAGTAGTAGAGGGACCCCAAAGACCAGAACCGTAGCTCAGCAGTAGAGAGACCGTGCAGAGCTAACTGCAGGAAGCTAATGAGGACCGATCATCAGGTGCAAACTGTAGAAGATGCCATTGGGAAACACCCGGAACAACGACTCCTTAACCATGAAGTCATGGAAAACGAAAGCGAAACAACGGTTTCGTTTTCCACGACTTCCTGGTTTTCGTGCCTAACCATGCATGTGTGAACCACGTACATGCCTGGTTATGGAACAGAAGAAGGGAGTCGATGCTGTGAAGGAGGAGGCAAGTTGGGCTGGGACTAGGGATGTTTTTTTGCGAGGTGGAGTGGGGGGCTCGGGGTGATTAGGGTTGGGGGTCAGGGATTAGGTTTTAGGGGTGGGTTGGGGTGCTTTAGGTTTTAGGGGAGGGGGTTGTGATAATTTTTGGGGTGGGAGGTTGGGGTGGTTGTGGGGGTGGGGGGTGCACTAATTTTTAGGGGTGGGGGCTAGAGAGGAAGCATGCTGGAACTGTGCATGCTGATCACAAATGCCTTGACCAGGAATGCCTTTACAACTAAAAATCATTGTAAAGGCATTTGTGGTAAAGGCATTAGTGATACCAATAGGTTAGTTGTTCTGAACTCGTTGTTGAGCCATGAATGCTTGAAGCACTGGTGGTTTCGAGATATAACCAATGCCATTATCGACTACCACCTCCTTTGTGTAAGCTGTCTTGCTCTTGAGTTATCTTAGTATGAGATAGTTGTTCATTCTGCTGCAGAATAGACAAGCATTGTACTGAGACAAGGGAGGACTCAATAAGGTGTTGCAGAGTAGAATGATAGCAGAAAGCACTTAGAACTGAACAACGTAGGAAACTGTGTTAGTGTAAGAAAGTTAATACATTTTAACCTTTTTGTGAAATATTGCAAGCCTGAACTGACAATGAGAATTGGCTTTTACAAGTATTCTTTCATTCTGTAAGTCAGAGACAAACAGAGAAAAGACAGATTCAGGACACACTTTATGCATGTTTCTGTAAAATCTTATTGATTATTTAATAAATATATTAAAACTCTTCAAAACTCTCTTTATTGACTCCAGATTTCAGACTTTAATTACAATTGTATCTCATAAATATTTTTGTTGCAGCTTATTAATACCTAACAGCCACCTCAAAGAAAGATCCATTCCAAGGATCCAGGAAATTAAGAGTAAGTGGTAGCAGGGAAAAGTAGTGGTTCATTTAAAACTGAGATGGTGCTTGTTTAATGTGTGTGCACCCGGCATTTGCATCACACATGGTGTTGCAAGGGCAACGCAATACTTAAATCAGATTTACCAAGCAGCGCAAGGGCACCTTGCTTGGCAGTGCATTGCTTGGAAAATCTGGAGTAACATAAGTCACTGCCTTAATTTACTCTGCCCTAGGAAGGCATTCCATGGGTGGGGTGTAGGTATTCACACCTATCTACCCATGAATTTTTGCGCATTCCGAGAGTTACTAAGACTGGTAAACCTGGGAATGCTTCAAAATGCTATGCCATCCCAGGGTAGGGTTAATGAAGAGACGTATCTTTATTTATCCTCATTGTTTCCTTTTTCTAAGTGTGCTGCATTATGCTTCATGCTCAGAAAGACAAAAACCCTTCAAGGATTGTTTTTCTGCAGCAATATTTCCCTTCCTGCAGAAAAACAATCCTGCCTACAGTGCAGGCACTCCTGTGCCATGACGCAAGGCTGCCAGCATTGGAGCTAGGGAACACATAGTGCGCCCATGCAAGCAGAGAGCAAGAATGAGTCATACTATGGTAAATATGTTGCATTCATGCCCTCTTCATTTGAGCCTGCGCAGGAAGTTTTCTTTCTGCATTGCGCTGCGCCAAAGTGTGATAAATCTGGGTGTGGCTTTGGGCTACTCAAGATGGCCGCCTGACCTGTGAGGTCTGCCTCAGTGGGAATCATTCACTGCAACACTTCTGACATAGGACGAGGGATGAGGTGAATAATTCTCTCTTTCGTCTCCACTTTTAAAGGGGACCACCTATCTTTAATTGCAGCTTTCGATGAGGCCATTTTCTTGTGCTATTCTGAGGTGCCTGCGGGCACTCAGGAATAACAGCCCCCACTTAAGATTACAGTTCTTTGTCAGAGTTTCAGTCGGAGCACATGGGATGACGCATTTGCAAGATTTCAGCTTTTTGTGTCCATTATCAGGTATTTGGAATGAAACAACCCATAATGATGTGACCTGTGAGCACTTTTAGCAAAATATACAGTTTTTCATCGAGTTCTAAATGCTTTAATTCACTGAGTCCTTTCTCCTGAAAATTTTATGAGGACTCTTTTCAGTGATATACAATTATCTCAGTGTCACATTCCTTGCCTTCACCTGTGGCTGCATACTTTTTCACTCTATTATCAAGCAATGCTAATTTACTGAGCATCACATATGTATTTATTAGATGGTTCTTCTTTTTTACTTGTGATTACTGAATGTCTGTTTGCTTCATCAACTGTTAGACCTCATTGTGTTACAGTTCAGCATCATATACTCCGTTGGTGTTGAGAAGTTATATGGGAAGGTTTAAAAAAATAATTTTTGTCCCCAGTTTCAAAGGATCAACAAGACAGAACATTTCTGCATATTCTCTTTTAAAAGTTTAGTGATGGATAATCCAGTTCTCTCTGAAATGGCGCAACCAGTCCTCCCTCGTGCTATATCTTCAGCTGGCTCTTCCATAAAATCCCAGTCACCAACATCCACAAAAAAAAGACTCAATCAGAATCCTCTGTCACCGGAAAAGTCAACATCGTCTATGTCTTTGGAAATACTTCTGGAAGAAATTAAAGTTCTTCATCCCTTTGTTGAAGAGACTAGCAAATGTGATCAATATCTTTATGAAAATTGGACTCAAATTGAGTGACAAATCACCTTGGTAGAACAGCATGTGAGCAATTTACAGGATGGCACCAATCAAATCAGGGTCTTGGAAAAGGAGGTCCTTCAATTAAAACAACAATCTGAAGATTTGGAAATCAAGAACAGGTGCAATAATTTGAGGGTTTATGGTTTACCCAAAGGAGTGGAAGGAAATGATTTTTTCACCTGCACGCCTTTTCTCCCAAAATTGCTAGACTTACCCCTAACTCCCAAACTTAATAAGCAACGCACCCATAGGCTAAGTCCAATTTTGTCATATTCAGTATCGCCTTATAAACCTAGAGGAAAAATCATAATGTTTCTAGAATTTACAGACCTATTAAAAGTTCTTAATACAGACAAAGACAAAAAACAAGTTTCTTGGTCTGGAAATAAACGTTTCATTTCACAGGATGTCTCTAATGTCACAGCTAATAGGAGGAAATTATTTCTTGCTCTTAGTCCAATGTTAAGATCTTTGGGCGCTCAATGTGGTCTATTCCATCCATGTATTTTCAAGGTCACATATCAAAATAAGATTACTTTGCAGACAAACCAGCTGTACTCAAAAAGTTATTTGACTCTCAACTGTTTGTAAATATGGACATTTCTGGTTCTTCTTCAAGTTAAAAAACATTTTCATTACACTGTTGATTATTAATGTTGTTTCACATTAAATGCTTCCTTATGTAATATGTTCATATCTATGTTGTTAATATTTTACCACTCCCTTCTTACAGATTTCTTTCATTTGTTACCTTGTGCGTGCCCTCTTTCTTCTTATGTCTGATTCCTTTTGTTGGATGCGCCGCCATAATCTGTATTGTCACCATTCCTACAGCCTTTCCATTAAATATTCAGGTACGCACTATCAGTTGTAATTTTTTCTTCTCATGATATCTCTTTTCTTCTGTTGCCCTTTCCTTTCCTCCTCTATTGTGTATCTTTCCAGTTCGTTTCTATTTTTCCTTTGACATTCCATTATTTTTGTTTCATGTGTGTTCAATACATAACAGTACTCAATAATTCTACATGTAATCATAGTCATATGAAATTCAGAGTAATCTCATGGAATTTACAAGGTTTTAATAATACTATTAAAAGACGGAGAGTGATATCTCACTTAGCCAAGTCAAATCCAGATATAGGGCCTGTTATGACTAATATTATTGATAAATATTAAAAGCCCTAAATACATTAAAAAACCTAAAACACCCGGTCCAGGCGGCTTCACTGTAGAGTTTTACTTGCATTTTTCCCATATTCTCATACCTCGCCTACTCCATTTATTTACTCACTTTTCTGTATCTGGCTCTACTTCAGGTACTTTTCAAGAAGCCACAATATGCTAATCCATATGGAAGAGAAATATCCTGCATAATGTAAAGATTATGGACCCGTTTCCTTGATAAATGCAGATTATAAAATATTTGCAAAGCTCTTAGCCATCTGGTTAGAAGATTTTCTTCCACATCTCATTGGAAACGAGCAGTCAGGCTTTATAAAAGGTAGGCTGGCATCTGACAACACCAGATTATTTCTTAATGTACTTAGCAAAACCCCTCTTCTTAAACCATCACTGGCAGCCATAACCATTCATGCAGAGAAAGTGTTTGATAGAATTAATTGGGATTTTATATTAAAAACATGATCATAGCACGGCTTTGGTCCAAAAATAATTTCTCTTACAGCTTTAGTATATAAATCCCCAAGACCATCTGTTCTGGTTAATGCTAGAGTGTCTTCATATTTTCCTCTTCAACATGGTGTTCAACAGGGATGTCCTCTTTCACCTTTATTTGTTCCTGCGCTTGAACCTTTCCTGCCTTGTATTTGTGTAAACCCAAATATCTCTGGTTTTCCATATGGAGATCAACATCTAAAACTAGCTGCCATGCAGCTGATGTACTTCTTTCTATCTCACACTCAGATAACTTTCTACCTGAATTACTTAATTATTCAGGGTATAGAGTTAGTAAGGACGAAATTGAAGTTCTTCCGCTAAATAAATGTAAATTTAAACAACCCTTTCTAAATTCTGATTTTCAGTGGGCATCTTCCTCTAAGATCAAATATTTTGGAATTTGGTTCACTGGCTCAGTACAAGAATCTATTGATATTAATTTGAAAGACCTTCTCACTAAAATTTAAAGAATGCTTTCCTCATGGAATCCCTTGTAATTATCTTGGTGGGGTTATTTAGGCTCGATGAAAATGATGATTTCTCCACTTTCACTCTATGCTATTCCCATGTTATCAGTACATATCACAACTATTTTTTTTTTTAAAGTAAACACTACCCTTTTTAAATTCATGTGGAAGAACACAAAAGCAAGGATTTCCCTTCCTCTTTCACAAAAATAAAACAAAGGAGGGAGGTGTGCATTTTCCAAAGTTTGCTACATACCACAAGGCATATGGATTATGTCAAGCTTCCCTTTGGGCTTCTGGATCTGTTGATCCCTCTTATCTATTGTGGTTCCAGGTTGAAACAGCCTTGCTTCATCCTTTTTCCTCAAAACAAACTCTTTCTTTTAACTCTAATAGTTATCTCCTTTCTACTCCAGTTATTCAGCATATTTACTCCTTGATAAGATCCACTTTTACTAATAAAGTACTAACTCCTTCTACTTTTCCTTTTAGGCCTTTATGGTTTATTACTTTAGTACAAATCAATAACAGACCAATTGTTTTGGTGCTCTTGGAGGAATAAAGTATTATGTGGATGACACAACTTTTTTTGATGATGGAGTCCCTCTTTCCTTTCCTCAATTTCAACAGAGAGTCCTCAGTTCATCCAAAATCACTTTACTCACCTAATAAATGAGGCATTAGATACTTTGTTCTCCTTACGAACTAACCCTCTTTCTATTTCTCATAATTCTACACTAACTGACCTACTAATTTCTCCCCCTAAAGCTTCTACTATCTACAAAATTATTTTATCTTCAAATTCATCTCAAGCCAAATCTAAACTTGAAATATTGGGACGTTATGTTTTGCAATAAAATTTGGTCACGTATTTATAAAACTTCTAGAACAGCTAATTTAATGTAAACGCTCTTTTTTATTTTTATTTATCACACACTTTACTTTACGCCTCTACAATGTTCAAAGTTTTCATCCTCCACCTCATCTAAATGCTGGTCTTGTGACTTGGATGTGACCCAATGGGTTGGAAGGCTTCAGTTTTTCTTTAGAAACATTGAGGTCATAGCACCATAAACCCAACAACCTAATTTCTACCAAGGTTGGCTAATGCCACAACTCAGCCACAGGGTCACTGCTGACGGTGATGCAGTGCCCAGCTGTTCCAGGTGTCTGCTCCTAGTGAAAAATAGACATTATTGTCATTGTGCTCTATTGTCTGGGAGTCCTCTGTTCCTTATCCATTATCCCCAGTAATGAAAAACTAATTTAGACGTTTTTTTTGCTATCAGGACATGTAAAACTGAACAGTACATGTCCAATGTTTTAAATACAATGCACCCTGCCCTAGAGGTTGTTTAAGGGTTACCTTAAGGGTGACATATGTATTAAAAAAGGAGGTTTCGGCCTGGCAAAAGGTCTATCTTATCAGATTGAATTGGCAGTTTTAAACTAAATGCAGGATGCATTAGCAGACCTCAGCCACGTTTTAAAGGGCTACTTAAGTGGATGACACAATAAATGCTCCAAGCCCAACAGTAGCATTCAATTTAAAGGCCCTGGGTACATATTATACCTTGTTACTAGGGACTTATTAGTGAATTAAATGTGTCAATTGGGTGTAAGCCAATGTTACCATGTATGGTGAAGTGAGCATAAGCACTTTCAGTGGCAAAGTGCACAGAGTCCAAAGGCCAACAAAAATTAAATGAAAAAAGGAGGGGTGAAGGCAAAAAGTTTTAGGTGTGACCTTGGGGAGACGGGCAAGTCCAACAGGTGCATGCCAAACTAATAAGGGAAAACATTTGATTCTAACATGTGATGAGACGACCTAACAGAGCAAAGAGAGGAGAGGAGAAGAGAGGAGAGAAAAGGAGAGGAGAGGAGAGGAGAGGGGTGCAGTGGAGTGGAGTGGAGTGGAGTAGAGAGGCGAGGAGACCAGAGTAGAGGAAAGGAAAGGAATGCTTCCTGGTACAATTGAGCATGTGGAGAATCCAACCACCTTAGCAACAAATATATAGTTCATCAGTCCAGAAGAATGCACCAGGTCCTACACATAAAGTCCTACCACTACCCTGCATAACAAAGTAGGACATATTTGATTCTAGCTCATAAAATGCATTGGTCTAGTATTCTCAAGTTGAACCATCATTTGTGAGAATTACTTTTGGCAACACAATTACTACATTGCCCTACCAATATATAATAATAATATACCAACATCTGTATATTAGGATCATTGTTCCCATGTCAGAGTAAAGATAAGGGAGAGGGCTACTGGTGCCAACAAGCAAATGGTCTCTACCAACATAATGTAGGAAGGGCACTACATGGATACATACGTTCCAGGTGCACATCTTCCACAATGACTTCTATTTCATCTATATCCACAACAAATGGGTCTAGATGTCTAGGCAGAGGTTACTGCAGATTAGCTTGCTATAAGAGGCTGCAACAAAGCAGAGGTTCTGTGTGACCTGTGTCTGCTTTGCATCTATCCTGCAGAAGGACCAACAATTCATAGAGTAAAATCTATCTAGGGATTTGTTCCCATAGTAGAAATCCACAGAATTTCTTAGTTTTGTGTTATTGCCCGAATCTTGTGTTTTAAGCACTGTCATGTGTATAGTGTATGTTATACTACTACACGTGCCTTTCTTAACTAAGTCCTATGCAATTTGCAATATTTTCAACATGCTTCTATTCTTTTGTCTTACGAAAATATGGGTTGTATGTCTAATTATCGAGGTCAATAATATCGATTGACTCCAGAATTTCAACAACCAACATGTCATCAAGGCAAACATGCAAAGAAAGTATGGATTTGCTGTATTTAACTCTAGTTATACTTACTTTACCGATATGTTATTAGTGGCTGTAATGCAGTTGATGAAAGTTGATATAAGCAACTTTTGCTTGGTTGCTGCTCTAAAATATCATAGCATTTCCATGGTCTGTTTAAAGAATGTTCTGATAACCAACTACAATCTGCACACGTATATTAGATATTTACTAAAAGTAGGCAACCGCACAATATATAGGGCATTATTGAGGAATAAGAGCCTAAAATGCCATAATGCTGTTGTGTCTGCGACCCTTGAGTCACGGATGCGTCACCTAATTTAAAGACATCTGCCCCTGCAACAGACTTTTTCCCCTGAATATATGGCAACAAAGATGGCAGATGCAGCTTCAGAGGATATATGATGCCTGACAGCAGGTCTACCGTGCCATTCCTGCCTAGGCAGACCTATTATGTCTTACGTTGTTCCTGGAGATAAACCCCCAGGATTGAAATCCAAGTTCAGAAATAGTAAAACTAGTGCCCCACCAGATCTGCATGTTTACTTCTAGAGTGGGGGACACTTTGAGACCTAGGAGCACTACATAGATGGTGGACAGTCCACGGGTCTGCCAATGGGGAACAGGCCACTGATATCCCGGCAGAGGAAGGTCCTTACTATTATGAGATCCCTACTTGCCTGGGATATCTGTGGTGTGGAACGAGCTGACACTGCAAGAGCTAGCGAAGGATTGCGAGAAGGCGTCATATATAAAGCACTTGCTAAGCAAACTTTTTTATTCTGTGAAAACAAAGTCCCTACGAGATTTAATTTCTCTAATTAAAAAAATGGACAGGCGTGGGGGCAAAGTTCTCCCTGGGCGTGTGTCATTCTGCATTTTCCATGCCCATGTGTGTAATGCATTCCGATGCCGGCAGAGGCTCTGCCAATAGTCACCCAGTGGCTCTGGCTTGTCTAAAGTGGACAATGGAACCGTGCGTTTGGCACGGATGGAGGGTGCTGGTCCCTGGCATTCAGTCCTAGACGATGAAAGGAAGAGCTGAATGGGAGGGATGCCTGTATGTTTTTTTCATATGTCGTGTTACAACACACCTTTACATGAGATCCTCACTCTTTCTCTTGCAGTTACAAACAGAAAGTTCTTTTGGCACAGACTCTTGCAGTGACGAGAAACTGACACACCTGAAATTAGATCCATACAGTAAGAATAAGGTTACACAGAGTGAACGTTCTCCAGGGTGCATGCATAGATGAGAGGGTGGATTGAAGAAAATATCAGAAAGCTACCTTTACTTTCTGGCAGACGGCGTGCTTGATATTTTCTCCAGATACATGGCACTTGTTCTTTTGTTACTTGATGATCAGGTTAAAAAGAAAAATGTCCCCACTAAATATAACCTTCACCTCCGTGAACAACAGACTCAAAGGTCACATGGCATGGAGAATTCAATCATGGTTAAGCCTGCTGGGAAAAAGGAATTATACTTCTAATGGAGGAGTGCTGCTATGTCTCTGAACTATTGTACCAACTAAAATACACGCAGCTCTGATCCCCCTTCAGGTATCAGACCAAGCAACTTCAAAATGGGTTTTTAAGGGATATTTCAGAATTGGAAAAAAGCAAGTATATGTCACTGAGTGAGCCAGTGAAGTGAGTCAGGTGCATGCTTTTCTTGGAGGAAGCTTCTTTTGGGTATATCAGGGACATGCTTGTAACCAATGCTAATTAACATCTGTGTTAAGTTTAGGTTTCACTATTATGCTGAAGACACCCAGATCTGTTTGGGGGTCATTGGGAAATCTAAAGAATATAAAAAGAGATCATTGGATTGTTTGTGACGATCCAAACCATAACGGATAAGAATCATCTGAGACTCGCGGTGAAAGCAGGGGAGTAGTGTTTGGGGGTGTTACTCCTTCCTAATAAGTTTATTTTCTGATGAGCAGTTGTTTTCAGGTGCTTTCAGTTGGTATGGAAAAGTGTCTGTCGAATTTCACCTGATATTGTTGCATGCTTACACTGGCAAAAACACACACACCTTCTAATCTCAGCTTAGAAAGTCCTAAAAAATGTTAGTTATTTCACAAAGTATTATGTTTCCCTCACTTAGTAGTCCCATCAATCCACATTCCTCTCCCTTTCCACAGCCCCTTAGGCCTCCTTCTATGCCCCCTGCTTGTTGTATAATATATTTTAACATTATATGCCAGCGTGATTGTTGAGAAATCTAAAGTTCACACCACCTCAATCTTTCTGATCAAGCTATGCCCCTGGGTGGACGCAGCATCTGTAATTGTAGGTCCAGGGGTGTTCACAAAAAAAAAAAGAAAATCAAAATTGCTACTTTTATAGTGAGTGAAACAGGCCTTCATTAAAGACAAAGGGAAGTCACTAGGAGTGTGCTTCGATGAGAGAATGTCGCTTAAATCTAATGCAATCAGCGACTGTAGCAGTTATTACACCAGTATAAAGTGAAGGATTAGACCACAGGTGGAGGACAATCTTAGGACAGTTATTGGTAAAGCCAATGTTGGAGCTAAACTGGATTATTGAAGCTTTCTGTACAGTGGTGATTTCAAATCTAACATTATACAGCTGCTGGGTTTGCAAAACTCAAACGAAGGGAAATTTTAAGGCGCTCACGACACTGACCTTGATCATAAAGCGGTCTATGGTGCAGCAGCTGAACACTTGAAAGAGAGATGCCTGTGTGTGATCCAGACTAGAGAACTTCAAACTGATGACAAAATACTATTGAGACACCATTCATTTCAGAAGATCACAGCAGGAGACAGAAGCTTTTCATCGAGAGCCCACCATAAGAGAACTCAATTTCACTTGACTTTTATAGATTTACTAACCTCTTTTCATATAGAAAAAAAACCTAAAAGCATTTGTTTTATGAGAGGTCTGTCTCTTCTTTGCGTCCTGTTCCACTGATTGGTTTCTAGTTACATTAGTGTTATGAATATGGTGATCATGAGGATGGTGTGGAAAAGTATGAATACACTTGTCCTGGGCACTATACATCTAAGGAAGTATGGTGCCACTGGGGGCATTAAGGCCTCGTTGTTATGAAGAGTCGTATTTCTAGCCAGTGAAAAGTAAAAAAGTACCTTCTCTTTATCCGGTCACACATCACCAGGAATCACAATGGGAACTCTGTAATATCCCTTTGTTTGATGATGGCGGGGTGGGGCAAGGATCACTGAAACATTATTCACTGGAGGACCCATCAAAATGTTGTCTGAAATGTTGCCCTTTAGAATAGCCATCAGATACCTCTTAGGTCATTTTGTGTTCAACCTAAATAAAAAAGTTGCTCTACCGGCATTCAGAATGCAGTATTCCCAAAGAGTATCACCAGCAGTAAGCAAGACCTTGTTCAGTAAGTGTATTTGGAAAAATTATTCGACTGTCTAACTCAGCAATGCTTAACCTTTTATCTTCAGTGGACACCAATGAATCAATAATGGGATTTGGAGACCCTTGCTGAGTCATTATTGGAAGCCGGGGACCCCGGCCTAACCAATTTCTATGGTTTGGACCTCAACACAATACACGAAAACACAAAAACAATATACACCAAAGAAATTAAGAAATATTTTGTGCAATTCACACTCAAATTTTGAAAACGTTTTAACATTTTCAATGTGGCTTCCTTATTTGCATGCACTTTAATAATTGTAATTGATTAGTTGTAATTTTATTTAATTTTGTAATAAAGTTCCAGCCCTGTGAGTAGGCCTCGAGGACCCCCAGATGTCCTTGGATCACAGGTTAAGAACCACTGATCTAACTTATTTTGGGAGATATTTCACTGCAGTCCCACAGATACAGTTGTGCACCTTGCAGGTCAAGATTGACTACAATGAGGCTACAGCACAAGCAGGTTGAGAAGTCACTGAAGTTTCCAAACACATAAAATATCCACCTCCAGACGTGCATCTGTGTGACAGCCATTTGTATTAAGATTAAGGGGGTTTATAAAAATGGAGGCAATGCGCACCATAGGGGTCCTATTACAGTAAGTGACTGCAAAATTGTTTATCCTCAGTGATGCTAACAAAGCATTATTATATTGCCCTTGCTGAGGAAGTCTATTGCTTTCTGGAAAAGGGTACAAATCAGCAACAAACAAGCCATGGAGGCTTTGTTGAGGATGATCTACTGAGCAGTGACCCTAATTAGTTAATGGTCATTTCTCACCTGCTTCAGCCAATATTGAAACACATTCTGCCACTGCCCTGCAGCCGACATAAGGCTCTCTACGCACTATGTTCTTCCATTTCAGGCCCAGCTAATTCATACTGCAGCATTTGGCACTATTTGTAATGCTCCTACAAGACACGGTAGAAGGTCAGTCTTCAGGGAGTTGCAGCAGTCCAATGATAGATTAACATACTGTCGGATAAGAAAGCTAAATACTAATTATACAATTCTTACTGACTCTATAAAATACAAAAGTTAAAAACAATTTCCATATCTTTTGGACCTTAAATATGTTTGGGAAGAGTTCCTATTTGGAGCCTGAACGTAAATGTGTATATTTACATATACTTATTTGTACTTATGCCAGGCAACTGTAGATTTAAAACAAAGATAATTAATTAACCAGGATTTTTATCTTTCTTGCTTACACTTTTAGATGCTTGTCTGCTCTTCTATGTAAAAATGCTACTGTAAGTATTTCAAAACAAACTGAATGGAATCACTCACAGTATTTTGAGATCAGAAACAGAGGACACCCTGTTTTTGTTACATATGTTTACATGCACACAACATAATTTAAAATTTGATGGCGAATTGAACCTCCACAAAAGAAAGCAATACACTTGAAGGTAATTGTGCCCACCTCCACATATGTTCGAGACACAGTTCACTAAGAAAGTAGAAAAATGAAGCAGAACCCCAAAAACACATCTAGGACATAATAGAAGCCTTTGAACCATGCAGGACTGTTCTGTTCCTATTACTATGCCTAACTGCCACACTATAAAGACCACTCTTAGCAAGATGCAAACCTTGAATTCCTTTAGTACTTGGGGTAGAGCCGGTCTCAGAACTAAAAGCATCACCATTAAGAAACGCAGTGGATGTACTCTTGTTCCCTGTAGATGACTCAACATCACCTTCGCTTGGACTCCTAAACATGAGAACTCTACGCAAGTTCCCCTTCTCCACTTTCAACCTCAATGGAAACTTTTGGCACCTTTGTATGTCTAAAAGGATTCGACCAAATGAGAAAAACAATGCTAGTAAAAGGTCACAACAGCGTCCATCTACTACTGTCCATGCCATTTTCTATCTTCTTCCCACACTCTTTAACCATCTGTTACACAATTACACAGACCTCCAACATCAAAAACTCAGAAATAGCCTTTTTCTTCGACCACAGTGCCTGGGAGATCCAAGTTTACCGCCCACTTAGCAGGTCAAATGGCAAATAACCCGTCACTCAGTTGAGTGTCGTTCCTTAAACTATTAATGTAATTTGAAATACCTTAGTCCTACTAAGGCCCCTGCTCAGTGCAAGCTGATTAGATTGTTTATCACTCACTTCATCTGTCTGTTAGCTTTGGAATGGCAAACTGAAATGTGTTGTGTACAGCCCCACACCTAGTAATGTTACACTGCAAAACGCTGCCCTGTTATGCGAAACTAAAGATGAAGGGAGCCCTTCCCTCCAAAAATATCCTATAAGAAGTTGATAACCGCATCTAATATGATAATATCAACCACTTTTATTTCTGGTCACTTGGATTAATAGTCCAAGGTCACAATGCCATAAAGGTCCTTATTTGACGGAGCACAGAAACCCAAGTTTTTACCACGACCTCGAAGGAGATACTGGTTTCACCACAAAGGTTTAACCAACGTCTCACTACTGTACAATCTTTACTATCTGACTCTATGATCACTTAATCTACTTTTAGCCACCAAAATTACTAATGGACTCTTCTCTTTAAGTTGGACATTACTAGATGTCCTTCATGGCCCAGGCTTGCACTCTGGCTCTTCAAACTAAACTACGATGTCACTTTACCACTTCTCATGAACCCTTTATTTCGGAGAAAGTTCACCTTTAATCTGAACCAAACACCTGGATTCTCGCGCTAACTTCCTTTCATCTGTTTGAAATATTCCATTGCCACCTTAAAGATGACATGTTCGCAGACTGCTTGTTCTCATTCATCCTTTCTGAACAGATCTTCTGACAAATAACTTTTAAACTGTTTTTCGCAACAAAAAACGACCTCAATCTCGACATCTCAACTTTGCAGGTCTGGAACAGGCAAAGGCACGTGTGGTATGGAGTCCGACTGCTGATTGTTGTTCCCAGGAAAATACAGCCTCTCAAACTGATATGTTTGAAGCTTTGCACCAACCACAAATACACCTGTTCCCAGTAAATGTCTACTTTCTTGCCAAGTTTGGTTTAATTCCGTTCAGCAAAAATCTGACATGCCTGAGCTAAGCTGGAAAAAGCAAACAAGTGCCAAATGGTGTGCAGATTTGTTGAAACTACTTGGTCCCAAAGCTGTTAGAAAACCAAGAAAGGCTTTTTCAATGGAAAGTGTGTATGAAAAAAACAAAACACAATGGCTATTGCGGAAAAAAACGAAGTTGAGAAAAGGAATATTTTTCTATCTTCATTTAATTATGGATTCAAGTGTGAAAAATATTTATAATCTTTAAGCTTTTTGAAACTCCTTTGAGGCAATATGTTTTCCTTGACATACAAATGTGTGAAAATCCTTCCATATGTTAGCTGTGATCTTGCTGAGAGAGACGGCTTGTTCAATGCATTAGGGAGGGCACAAAAGGCCAATTGCGGCTTGCAACATTTCTTAAACTGTAAACATTTTAAGTATTTGCTCTCGGTGGTTGTAAATGTGGAATGCAGATGTGCATTTCTAATCAAGCCAGGCCTGGGCAATCATAGAGCACTGCACAGAAGGAACGCGCTTCTGATTTGCTGCAGGGTTGGGTGGGCTCTGAAACCTGATGAATAAGCTATGTCGGGTAGTCTAGAATGAACCACAACAGCATTGGAGGCCATTGCAATGCACAGGATCCGCCACATTGGCACTGTATGTCAGATAACCTTGTTGATTCCCCAGGCACCCGAGTTTGTTTTGAAAGATGCATGGTGGACAATATCTGGGCTGGTGTTGGAGGCCAGTTTATTTTTAGGCAAGGGGTTCTGTTCAAAAGATGCAAGTAATTTTTAGAGGTCTATTGATGGCCTCTCTAGGTTCACTGAAAGAGTATTAAATGGCAAAGGGGGTTATTTACATCATTAACTTTACATTTACGGTTCACAGACATCATTTAGAGAGGTGATCACTAGTTGAGCCTCAGCTTGTTCTGCTGGGAAATCACTTCACATAGGGAATGTTCACCCCTGGGCTGCCATATCATAGAGCAAGGCATGTTAGTTTTATGTAGGGAAATCCATCAATGGCCTTCAGTGCAGGGAGAAAAGTCGCCACTAATTGTTTATTTTCCACAAACCAACTCCCACTTTGGACTGTGAGCTTTGGCGTTTAGCTGGCGAACACAGGAGGGGGGACTCCAGCAGAAGGAGGCACAGGGTGTGCCCTTTTTTTTTTTGTCATTACAGTTTAGCTGAAAGTGGAGGATTGGCAGCATCACCAAGTCGGGCTGTGCAAGTATGAGGATTTATTTTGATCGTTTTTGGATTGGCTCTTTTTTGGGTTAAGGTGTTCTATGTTCTTTAGACAATGATAGAAAACCTGTTTATGTTAGCATCAGGGAAATACAATAACGAAAAATGGCTAAATGTTGTTAATTGCCTATACCCTCCTAATGGTCTGCAGTATGGGTCCATAATTGCCGGACAACATAATTACCTTTAGTTATTGTCCACATTGTAGGCAATAATGGTAAATTAAGTTACAATTAGTAGATCTCTCCAGTGCCCAATAGGTTAACCAAGTGCTTTATGAATGTGGGCTTCCACATTTCTGTTCCGTATTAGGAGACCAGCAGATCTAGAACATTCTGAATGGTTTTAAGGTGGTCTGCTTTTTTAGGTCCCCTGGCCGTGCTTTACCTATGGAGGCAGATTCCCTACCTACACTGCGTCTAGAGAAGTGTGTCTTTTGTAGGCGAGATGGAGGATGAGAACCCCAGTGGCAATTAGCATGGGCACAAACTGCAAGCAACTTTGGCAAGCTGTGTGTGTGTGTGAGACAGGCACAGTGGCTTTAAAGTAATAGTAAAGCAGCGCTTGCTCAAGCTTTCAAAGAAGTATCAAAGAAGATCACTTAGAAGTCAACCTGAAATATCCATCCCAGTGAAACTACTGAACACTGAAGAAAAGACAACTTCTTATGGAGGGACGAATAAACAAAAGGAAATGGATATGGATGATCAACCTAGGAGCTCCCAGTCTGGCAAAAAAGAGTAAAGTATATTTATAATGGTAGGCTATCAGCTCACGAGAAACACAGAGCTGAGTCTCATCCGCAGATGCAAGATCAAGACTGCACTTGCAAGCATGAAGAAGTAACACTTAGCAATTCTTAAAAGACAAAGAATGCCAGTAAAAGGTTTGTGTGTGTGGCAATGCACAACAGGCCCTTTTGCATTTGAGCAGGAGATTAAAAGTGCTATATGATTTGGGAGTACACTTAGATGTTCATGGTGGGAAAATTAATTACCAAGTGGTGCTGTTGAGAGGATAGTTTCAATTTACTTTCAGAAGTTCAGTAGTGAAGTAATAACTAAGTAATTAGAGGTCTGGTTAAAAATTTGAAAGGGGTGTAGGCTGAAGAAATTTGAAAGTGGCATGGTGTAAATACTGGATTGAGCTCAGAAAAAATGAACTACGTGCATCAGGATGAAGAGTTGCTCAGTAACTAGTGATTTGATGGCTAAGTGGGGCAGAATTTCATCTTCAAAGGAAACGAGAATTTATTTTAAAAAAATTATATTAAAAAAAAAAAAAAAAAAAACACTTGCTGCTGCACAAGTCCAGTTGATGTAACGCATACTATGTTCGGTCACATTATAGAAATCAAATGGTTTCAAAATTATTTTTCCTGAATGGAAACCATGATTTAACCACACCACACAAAAATACACAGTAGTGAAAATGAAAACGAGATTGGTATTATACAGAAACCACACAATGACAATACCACTTTGGCCGACTACTAGTGGCAAACCGTTGTCCCTTTACCTAAATATCATGTTTGGACACGAATTCAGCAGTGAGACATTTCGTCCTTGGGAGGATAAAATACAGAGAAACAAAACCATGAACATCCAATAACCAGATGATACTTAGCCAGAGTAAGCAGCCGCTTCTGCCTTTAACATTAAAACTATTGAAAGTAGAGGCGAACAACTTTTCAAGAGCAAACAGGTACTCAGAAGAGTGAGTACCTGCACTTCATCAGTTCCATTTAAAGCACTGATCCACCTACAGTCTTTGCAATCATGAGCCTGATTCCGGCAAGGAAAGAGGGATTCTTGCAAAAAGAGTGATGCCCATTCACACGCGAGTAAGAAAATTTAAAGAAGCCTTCGAAAGGAAAATAGAGAGAAGTATTGACTCGTATTGTGTGTCGAATTAAAACGTATAAAGGTGATTCTGGATCTTGAATTCATCTGTATATATCACCTCACTTACAGGCTCTTCAAAAGAAATTCACATAATACTAATTTGGGGCGCCAAGGCCAAGATTTACTAATAATCGATGCAAGTAAGTGATGTAATTGAAGCTGCTACACTACTTTGCATTGCGGGGAGAGAGAAACAATGTGCCATATCCTTTAAGAAGGTGATTTTTTTTCTCTCCTACAGCATTGACACACTTTTGGCTCCATATCGTAAGGGAGTGTGCATTCTCTCAAGCATAGGTTTTGTACTAGATCGGGACGCTTCGATACAAAGCCATCATTTAATACGTTTCCCAATGTGTGCTGTACAATGCAGCACAAATGCAAATTTGGAAAAATAAGGAGAAATGAAACATTTTCTTCGTTACACTTTCCTCAAGGAGATGTAGGATTTTGCCGCCAATCATTGTCAAATGTTAGTACCTGGGGATTTGCATCAAAATACATGGATGGTTGCCTGGCAATGCCCAGGTGCCACTTATACAGGGAGTGCAGAATTATTAGGCAAGTTGTATTTTTGAGGATTAATTTTATTATTGAACAACAACCATGTTCTCAATGAACCCAAAAAACTCATTAATATCAAAGCTGAATATTTTTGGAAGTAGTTTTTAGTTTGTTTTTAGTTTTAGCTATGTTAGGGGGATATCTGTGTGTGCAGGTGACTATTACTGTGCATAATTATTAGGCAACTTAACAAAAAAAAATATATACCCATTTCAATTATTTATTATTACCAGTGAAACCAATATAACATCTCAACATTCACAAATATACATTTCTGACATTCAAAAACAAAACAAAAACAAATCAGTGACCAATATAGCCACCTTTCTTTGCAAGGACACTCAAAAGCCTGCCATCCATGGATTCTGTCAGTGTTTTGATCTGTTCACCATCAACATTGCGTGCAGCAGCAACCACAGCCTCCCAGACACTGTTCAGAGAGGTGTACTGTTTTCCCTCCTTGTAAATCTCACATTTGATGATGGACCACAGGTTCTCAATGGGGTTCAGATCAGGTGAACAAGGAGGCCATGTCATTAGATTTCCTTCTTTTATACCCTTTCTTGCCAGCCACGCTGTGGAGTACTTGGACGCGTGTGATGGAGCATTGTCCTGCATGAAAATCATGTTTTTCTTGAAGGATGCAGACTTCTTCCTGTACCACTGCTTGAAGAAGGTGTCTTCCAGGAACTGGCAGTAGGACTGGGAGTTGAGCTTGACTCCATCCTCAACCCGAAAAGGCCCCACAAGCTCATCTTTGATGATACCAGCCCAAACCAGTACTCCACCTCCACCTTGCTGGCGTCTGAGTCGGACTGGAGCTCTCTGCCCTTTACCAATCCAGCCACGGGCCCATCCATCTGGCCCATCAAGACTCACTCTCATTTCATCAGTCCATAAAACCTTAGAAAAATCAGTCTTGAGATATTTCTTGGCCCAGTCTTGACGTTTCAGCTTGTATGTCTTGTTCAGTGGTGGTCGTCTTTCAGCCTTTCTTACCTTGGCCATGTCTCTGAGTATTGCACACCTTGTGCTTTTGGGCACTCCAGTGATGTTGCAGCTCTGAAATATGGCCAAACTGGTGGCAAGTGGCATCGTGGCAGCTGCACGCTTGACTTTTCTCAGTTCATGGGCAGTTATTTTGCGCCTTGGTTTTTCCACACGCTTCTTGCGACCCTGTTGACTATTTTGAATGAAACGCTTGATTGTTCGATGATCACGCTTCAGAAGCTTTGCAATTTTAGTGCTGCATCCCTCTGCAAGATATCTCACTATTTTTGACTTTTCTGAGCCTGTCAAGTCCTTCTTTTGACCCATTTTGCCAAAGGAAAGGAAGTTGCCTAATAATTA
Source organism: Pleurodeles waltl (assembly GCF_031143425.1). NCBI lineage: Eukaryota > Metazoa > Chordata > Amphibia > Caudata > Salamandridae > Pleurodeles > Pleurodeles waltl. Next base: position 294,660,572 of record NC_090448.1, on the reverse strand, counting down.
TGCACACCTGATATAGGGTGTTGATGTCATTAGACCACACCCCTTCTCATTACAGAGATGCACATCACCTAATATGCTTAATTGGTAGTAGGCTTTCGAGCCTATACAGCTTGGAGTAAGACAACATGCATAAAGAGGATGATGTGGTCAAAATACTCATTTGCCTAATAATTCTGCACTCCCTGTAGATGCCTACCTTCACTCAAATTAGTAGTGCAAAGAAGCGCATAATGCTTAGCATAGTTTGATTTATATTGGAATATTTTCCAAGTCTGTTAGAAAGTATATTCCACCCCAACACTTTGCTCCAGGTTTGCATCAAATCCAGCACAAAGCATTAGTACATCTGTGATTAGGGGCCACATGTACAAACGTCAGGTTTTGTGATTCGCAAATTGCAAGATTTCGTGACTAGCACTTTGTGAGTCACAAAATCTGATGTACAACAGTGTCTCAGACCCTGTTTGCGATTCACAAATAGGTCGCAAGGTACCTATCTCAGTAATATTCAGGAGCAATTTGCTACCGATTTGGGAATGGGTGAACTGACAGGGATGGTGGCCTGCTAGGGTCAGCAGACCACCATGTCTGTTACTGCTTTTTAAATAAAGAAGTTTTTATCATTTTTTAAATGCAGCCTGTTTTCCTTTAAGGCAAACAGAATGCATTACAAAAAAAAAAAAAAGTTTCCTTTTTTTTTTTTTCAGAGTGGGCAGAGGTCTGTGGGACCACCTGCCTGCTCTGAAAAAAAGTTGGCGCCCCCATTTTGTGATTCGGTTATAGGTTACTGAATCACAAAATAGGGTTTTGCACGTAGGAAAATGTTTGTTTTCGGTCACAAACAGCCTGATTCTGCAAATCAGGACCTTTTGCGACCAAAAAAAACTATGTACATGTGGCCCTTTCAGCTTGATTTAGATTTTAGTGGATGGGTTACTCCGCCACAAGTGTGATGGATATCCTGTCCATTGAAATATAAATCCTATAGGAAATAGTGGGATTTATATTTTAGCGGCTGGGATGCCCGTCACCGTTGTGAAGGAGTAACCCATCCGCCTGAATCTAAATGAGGCCCTAGTCTGAAAACTCTGCTGTTTCTTTTTTTGAAAGTCATAACTTTGTGTATTGAAATCCCATATCAGCCACCTCAGAAATGCAATGATTGTGCGCAAATAAATTAATTGTCCATTTACCCATCTGCAAGTTGGCGCTACCATCTAAGAGTGCACTGCGTCAGTACCTTCCCACCCGCCCCCGTCGCCCCTACTGACATGAATAAAATACATGAACTGCAGTTTTATATTGGAAGGGATGAGTAATTTCCAATATTAAAAGTACTTGAGACGCTGACAGCGTGCGTGCCAACTGTTCTAAGCTATTGTGAATTATTTCCTGCTGAGGAAATCGCCAGGTAATTCATTGTTCATTGAAATGCAGCAGATGGCCCGCAGCTATGGGACGGTGCTGCTGCAAGGAGAGCTTCCAGCAGGGCTGAAATCCCATTCCTGGAGAGCTGTCCATATTCCTGGAGATAACAAGGACCCGAGTTATTTGGGGGAGGATCGATCAGCTGAATTACCCCCGCTCTTTGCTGTTACTGGGGCAACTGTAACAAACATTGAACTTGTTTTGGGGCGCGGAGCAGCTCTTATAGAGTGTAATCTAACCTATGCACTTCCAAGAGATCCCAGATAATTTAGAGGGTGTTCATCTTTGTTTCTCTGTTGTTCCTTGTGTTGTTAGGGGTGTGCGAAAATTGTGTAATTTCCTTTTTGGTAATTATGTGAAAATTCTTAGAAATTGCACAAATTTATATAAAATACCAATCTGACATCTTACGCTATACACATTAATTTAACTGCGCCTCACCTGGCATCAAAATCCAACTGGCGCATCAATTGAGGCCATTTTAATAGCAGCATGGTCATGGACGTCATTTAGGGGTCTCCAGGGGCCGCAGCTGTCCTGTGTGACCCTTGCCTTAGCGGTGACAAATTCAGTGGCAAGGACACAGTGGCAGCTCGTCCTTATAGACCTGGGACTCCACTCTTTGTTTTTTGTTAATTCTTTTTAACCTAATAGTGAATAATAATGTATTATTCACTACTAGGGCAATAAAAAATGTGGTAAATTAGCTGGGAAAATGCCCTTCCATGGCAGCTAAGAAAAAATACTTTAAAATGTATGTTGTGTGAGTACGTGCTTGTGGGCGAGAGTGTGTGTAAGTGTGAAATTTTGTGAATGAGCAAGTATGTGTGTGTGAGTGAAACTGGAGGTCAAAGGACACGTGATGTCACTTCTTCCACCCCTGGCATTTTGGTGAGTTGCCGTCCATAAGAATGGGTCCTTGAGGTTTCTTTGATGATTATTCACAGATAAAGAGGCGCTGGATAAAGGGTACTTCCGTTCCTTAACAAAAACACCTGCCCTGACCAGGAAGAGACACGAGGAGAGGATACGTCTTCTTTCCCCTTCTAGATCGACCATGAGGCAGGAAGAACTCAAGCCCCTATGTGATTTGGAGAAAATCATCAATGAACCCATGTGGATCTAAAAGGAAGAAAATACAATCCAATGAAAGGAACATAGTAAACCATAATCTATCAAAGAGTTTTTCCAAACGTTACTCTGCTCTTAGTTAAGAGGTCTGGTGCTGTGGAGCACCAGAAGTGCCAATGGCTATATGAGATTTGCACGCACACACAGTAAGGCATAATAGGCCAAATAAAAATAGGATCTTCATTTCTTTTTTATGTTATTCACGATTTTGGGAGGCAGTGCATAGTTATCCAGCCCCCTGCTCTGGTTTACTGTGTTTTCCACAGTCTTATTTAATTTTTAATACTGTTATTTTTTCAAAATACCTGTGTTGATAAATAGTCAGTATTTTTTTATTTTCAATTCTTCTGCATACGTCAATTTTGATATTTATATATACTTAAATATATATATATATATGTAAAGATATTTTGGTTTGCTAATAACTTCTTACCATTTCACAAAACCTCACAATATTTTCCAGAAAAAAGGTTCACCCACCTCAGCTCTTCAGCTCCTTTCCTAAACTTTTAGTGTTGGTCTGTTCAGCGGGGGCAAGAAAAAGGAGAAGTCCCAAAATGCCATTTTTCCATCCCTTTTCCGGAGGAACTTTTGAACAGTTCTACAGCCCAAACGGGTGAACAGAATTGCACCAAATTTGGCAGAAGGTTACAGCTTTTCCCTGGAAGCATGAATTAGGGTGTAAATCTGCACAGATGTTTTTAAGAAATTGAGGTTCAAAGAGTATAAATATATCAGGCTGCTCTATGTTTACGATACTTCTGAGGAGATAAAAGCATGCAAACTGATTGGCTGGGCATACCACGAAGAAAATGTTGCAGTCACCATTTTAGGACATAGGTACTCGGTACCAATGCTCTAAAAATAAATAGAACTAATCCACCAGTGGTCGAAGTGGCATTTTTCCCTATCACAAAACACTTCTGGTACTCCTATGAAATTCTGACTACTGCAAGAGTATCTTGAGTCAGCACTGACAAGAAAACATTTTTTGAATGCCTACAGGAGGTTTTACACAAGGTTTGGCCACAGCCCAGGGCTTCTGTCCACCCCAAGCTGCACATAGTTGCAGGCCATGCATTGTGGGGTTTGATCACCTGTGGGGGTTGAGCTAAAGCAGGGGGTTAAGCACCCATAAGGGTTGAGCACAAGGCCTGTCCAACAGCCAGGGCCTACAGCAATCCACATGCCTTTTATGACCTAAGACCACGCACTGTGAGTTGTTGGGAAAGTTATGTCTGGTAATAACATTTTACTTCATATTACAAAACTCAATAAATTCATTGAAAACCCAAACATTAAAGTGAGATTAGAGTTAGGCATGGTAATACATGGCAATACATTACTTTATTACTTTACATGAAAAACTCTTAGAAATTCAATGAAAAAAAAAAGGTTAAGGGATCCTTATAGTTAGGTGACAATGTCAGTGAAAACAGACCATTTTAAACTAACAAAACCACGGAAATACACCAGTTGTAGTTACAAAATATGTGAGATAATTAGCAGTGTGTGGCAAGGGCATGGGTTGCAGTTACTTTAGGGCCAGAGCTATAACTGGTGAATTGCAATTTTTTGTTTGTTTAAAATTGTATGTTTTATCTAATATTTTCACCTAACTATAAAGCCCCCATAACCTTTGTTTTGTTTCAGTACATTTCTAATGTTTTGTTCTTATGTAAAGTAATATATTATTACAAATCATAACTATAATGTCTCTTTAACCATTTTTTGGTGAATTTTTAAGGTTTTTTAATATCAAGTAAAATGTCCATCATCATGCATGATGTGAAGTTAGGTGTGGGCCTGGCCTGCTGCCAAGTCTGCAACTAAACCCGCCATCACACATGAGTGACTATGGGTCTTATAACAAGTTTGGTGGTCTTGTGACCGGCAAACTTGCTGTGGCTGTTGGCCCACTGTACTCCTGGAGATCCAACTGCCAGATGACAGCCAGGGGACCGCTGTCACCTTTGGGAATCACGGATCCCGACAGGGTGGCGGAGGTCACAGTTATGGTCAGCCAAGTCTACTTTCTGCCAGCCTTTCTGTGGTGGTTTAACTGCCATGGAAAGGCTGGTGGAAAACCAGTGCTGCCCCCCACCCTGTCAGCACCCTCGAAATGTGCACTGTATGCACTGCAGATATGGTGCATTCCAAGGGAGCTGCTGTGTGACAGCATTGACCTCGGCTCCCTTAAGGATATTTTTTTAAAAAAACATTAAGGGCCTCATTCCGAGGCTGACAGTCCAAGGACTGCCAGCCTCATGGTGACAGTCCGACTGCTGCATTACAACCCTGGCGGGTGGACCTGCCAGAAGACCTCCATTCCCACCAGGAATGTGGTTCCCAACAGAGTCATGGTGGTCGGAGTTGTAGTCAGCGGCACTGAACTCAGCGCCACCTGGCTGATTACAACTCAGCTTTCCGCCAGTCTTTCCATGACAGGGTCCCCCCATGGAAAGGCTGGTAGAAAGTCAGTGCCGGGGGCCACAGAGAGGTCCCTGCACTGTCCATGCCCATGGCAAGAGCAGTGCAGAGACCCACCTGCCCAGCACCATCAGAACGCGCACTGTCAGCACTGCAGATAGTGTGCATTCCGATGGCCCTGGTGTTCTACAGTATTAGCCTCAACTCGTTTAAATGAGCCGAGGCAAATACTGTAGCACTGTTTCCGCCGGTCAGCCTAGTGGGAACATTGAAATACGCTTGGGAAGACACCACTGGTATGACGGTGGCCTCCTTCCCGCAAGTTTGGAGGTCGGCTCATCCAACTGCCAAACTCGTAATCAGGCCCTAAACCTGTGTTTGATTCTTTCTTTTAGCACTTTTCAGGCCTCAAAATGCAGTCATAGAACCAAGCACAAGGGAACCTCGCACGTCAGCCCAAAAGCAAGCATCTCCAGCTTAGAGTGCTTAAAAAAAATATGATAAGCTCTCCTTAGGTCATAGATTCAATGTTCCTTTTTATGGTTTTGTGGTGCTGCTGCTCTTAGCAACCCTCAACAATATTTTGAAAAAATGTTGGGTGGTGCTCCTGCCCTTTTTAATGGCACCACCGCAATCCAACTAAAAAACCCTTGCAGGACATTATGGAACTCTCATTGTTTAGAGCAGTGAAAAATAAATGAGCAGCTCCTGCAACTCATCTATTATTTTTCTTCATATATTATTATATATATATAGTGGGCCTGGTCCTATCCTGGACAAGCACATTTTATAATAACGGTGAGGTGGCCATTATTTTAAAGTGGGTGCCCCTCTGCCCACCCAGGACACCCAAAACATGCCCAATTTTAGGGCCACAAGGGGAACCCAAAGGCCTCTGAGCTGTGGCCCCTGCCACCTCCACTGCCAGCACCATAATTGGGTGCTGGCAAGATCTGGTTATTATTTTAAAGTAGTTGCCCTGGTACCCATTAGACGTCCGCAACATGCCAATGGGGGTGGGGGGCTGCCAGCTCCCTAGGAACCATCCATTCTGGTGCTCTGCTCCTGCCTGAGTGAGAACAACTTTTTTCTCTGCTCCCGCCAGGCAGGAGCAAAGCTGTGCTAACTGCCTGGGAGAGTGTGGGCAGGGAATTAAATTCAATGTAAAATGTATGCAACACTTTCAAATTATGATAACTTGTACAACTTCTTACAGAGTGTAGTGAACTCAGTGTCCACATTACTATACGTATAATATGTGTCTTTCCCATGTACTGCTCATATCACTTCATATTACATCACACATCCCATACCATAACTCATCCCTTGACCCAAGAATTTACTAATAAACTGGCAAATCATTAGACACACAAAACAGACATGTTGTACTCCTACTTAACACAAAGAAAAACCACTAGGATCAACCCATTTCCAACATTACACTCTAAGAGTAGTACTACCCAGCCTATGCATTCCTTCAAACAACTATCACAAGTGAATTTATGGATCTGGTCAAAATAAGCTTGCCAACTGTCTGCCCTTCTGACTCGTGTCTACCACAAATCCTCAGGAACATTCTTTTAATACCTCTGCTGCCACACCAGTAAGAAAAATCATCAATAATTCTTTAACTACAGGAATCTGTCCAGAAGACTTAAGAAAGGTATACAGACACAGATTATTAAAGAAAACAAACATGGACCCACATGACTCAAACAACTACAGACCCATTACAAATGGACCTTTCCTGGGAAAACTCATAGAAAGAGCAGCAGTTGCTCATATGTCACAATTCAGTGAAGATAACTCAGTAATTTCCAACTTCCAAACAGGATTCCATCCAGGAAGAGGCACAGAATCTTCCTTCATCTTCATCCGCTATGACTTTAAAAGCACAGTAGACTGGAGCGGTGTCACTGCACTACTTCTCTAGGACCTTTCAGCTGCCTTTGACACAGTTCACCATAACACTCTAATCCAGAGTGTAAAGAAATGGCTCCCTGTTGCAGTTACCCCCCACTTTTTGCCTGATACTGATGCTGACTTAACTGAGAAGTGTGCTTGGACCCTGCTAACAAGGCCCCAGCACCAGTGTTCTTTCACCTAAAATGTACCATTGTTTCCACAATTGGCACAACCCTGGCACCTAGGTAAGTCCCTTTTAACTGGTACCCCTGGTACCAAGGGCCCTGATGCCAGGGAAGGTCTCTAAGGGCTGCAGCATGTCTTATGCCACCCTAGGGACCCCTCACTCAGCACAGACACACAGCTTGCCAGCTTGTGTGTGCTGGTGGGGAGAAAATGACTAAGTCGACATGGCAGTCCCCTCAGGGTGCCATGCTAACTTCCCACTGCCTGTGGCATAGGTAAGTCACCCCTCTAGTAGGCCTTACAGCCCTAAGGCAGGGTGCACTATACCACAGGTGAGGGCATATGTGCATGAGCACTATGCCCCTACAGTGTCTAAGCAAAACCTTAGACATTGTAAGTGCAGGGTAGCCATAAGAGTATATGGGCTGGGAGTCTGTCAAAAACGAACTCCACAGCTCCATAATGGCTACACTGAATACTGGGAAGTTTAGTATCAAACTTCTCAGAATAATAAACCCACACTGATGCCAGTGTTGGATTTATTAAAAAATGCACACAGAGGGCATCTTAGAGATACCCCCTGTATTTTACCCAATTGTTCAGTGCAGGACTGACTGGTCTGTGCCAGCCTGCTGCTGAGAGACGAGTTTCTGACCCCATGCGGTGAGAGCCTTTGTGCTCTCTGAGGACAGAAACAAAGCCTGCTCTGGGTGGAGGTGCTTCACACCTCCCCCCTGCAGGAACTGTAACACCTAGCAGTGAGCTTCAAAGGCTCAAGCTTCGTGTTACAATGCCCCAGGGCACTCCAGCTAGTGGAGTTGCCCGCCCCCTCCGGCCACGGCCCCACTTTTGGCGGCAAGGCCGGAGGAAATAATGAGAATAACAAGGAGGAGTCACTGGCCAGTCAGGACAGCCCCTAAGGTGTCCTGAGCTGAAGTGACTCTAACTTTTAAAAATCCTCCATCTTGCAGATGGAGGATTCCCCCAATAGGGATAGAAATGTGACCCCCTCCCCTTGGGAGGAGGCACAAAGAGGGTGTACCCACCCTCAGGGCTAGTAGCCATTGGCTACTAACCCCCCAGACCTAAACACGCCCTTAAATTTAGTATTTAAGGGCTTCCCTGAACCTAAGAATTTAGATTCCTGAAACTACAAGAAGAAGAGGACTGCTGAGCTGAAAGACCCCTGCAGAAGAAGAAAAGAAGACACCAACTGATTTGGCCCCAGTCCTACCGGCCTGTCTCCTGCCTTCTAAAGAAACCTGCTCCAGCGACGCTTTCCCAAGGACCAGCGACCTCTGAATCCTCAGAGGACTGCCCTGCTTCAAGAAAGACAAGAAACTCCCGAGTACAGCGGCCCTGCTCCAAAAAGACTGCAACTTTGTTACAGAGGAGCAGATTTAAAGACCCCTGCAATCCCCGCAAGAAGCGTGAGACTTGCAACACTGCACCCGGCGACCCCGACTCGACTGGTGGAGAACCAACACCTCAGGGAGGACCCTCCGGTGACTCTGAGACTGTGAGTAACCAAAGTTGTCCCCCCTGAGCCCCCACAGCGACGCCTGCAGAGGGAATCCGAGGCTCCCCCTGACCGCGACTACCTGACTCTAAAATCCCGACGGCTGGAAAAGACCCTGCACCCGCAGCCCCCAGCTCCTGAAGGAACGGAACTTCAGTGCAGGAGTGACCCCCAGGAGGCCCTCTCCCTTGCCCAGGTGGTGGCTACCCCGAGGAGCCCCCCCCTTGCCTGCCTGCACCGCTGAAGAGACCCCTTGGTCTCCCATTGATTTACATTGGAAACCCGACACGTGTTTGCACACTGCACCCGGCTGCCCCAGTGCCGCTGAGGGTGTACTTTTTGTGTGAGCTTGTGTCCCCCCCAGTGCCCTACAAAACCCCCCTGGTCTGCCCTCCGAAGACGCGGGTACTTACCTGCTGGCAGACTGGAACCGGGGCACCCCCTTCTCTCCTTTGAAGCCTATGCGTTTTGGGCACCACTTTGAACTCTGCACCTGACCGGCCCTGAGCTGCTGGTGTGGTGACTTTGGGGTTGCTCTGAACCCCCAACGGTGGGCTACCTTGGACCCCAATCTTAACCCAGTAGATGGTTTACTTACCTGCAAAACCTAACAATACTTTACCTCCCCCAGGAACTGTGAAAATTGCAGTGTGTCCACTTTTAAAACAGCTAAATGTGTTTTATGTGAAAAGTATATATGCTACTGTGATTATTCAAAGTTCCTAAAGTACTTACCTGCAATACCTTTCAAATGAGATATTACATGTAGAATTTGAACCTGTGGTTCTTAAAATAAACTAAGAAAATATATTTTTCTATAACAAAACCTATTGGCTGGAATTGTCTCTGAGTGTGTGTTCCTCATTTATTGCCTGTGTGTATGTACAACAAATGCTGAACACTACTCCTTTGATAAGCCTACTGCTCGACCACACTACCACAAAATAGAGCATTAGTATTATCTCTTTTTGCCACTATCTTACCTCTAAGGGGAACCCTTGGACTCTGTGCATACTATTCCTTACTTTGAAATAGTGCATAGAGAGCCAACTTCCTACATTGGTGCATCAGCGGTGGGGTACAAGACTTTGCATTTGCTGGACTACTCAGCCAATACCTGATCACACGACAAATTCCAAAAATTGTCATTAGAAATTGATTTTTGCAATTTGAACTATTTTTCTAAATTCTTAAAAGTCCTGCTAGGGCCTTGTGTTAGTCCCTGTTTAGCATTTCTTTTAGTGTTTAAAAGTTTGGTAAAAGTTTGAATTAGATTCTAGAACTAGTTTTTAGATTCTTAAAAAGTATTCCAACATTTAGAAGCATAATGTCTAGTACAGATGTGAATGTGGTGGAACTCGACACCACACCTTACCTCCATCTTAAGACGAGGGAGCTAAGGTCACTCTGTAAAATAAAGAAAATAGCAATGGGCCCCAGACCTTCCAAACTACAGCTCCAGGAGCTGTTGGCAGAGTTTGAAAAGGCCAACCCCTCTGAGGATGGCAACACAGAGGATGATGATACTGACTTGGAGGAAAATTCCCCCCTGCCAGTCCTATTCAGGGAGAACAGGGCCTCTCAAGCCCTGACTCCAAACATAATAGTCAGAGATGCTGCTTCCCTCACAGGAGGGACCAACATCTCTGAAATCACTGAGGATAACTCCAGTGAAGAGGACATCCAGTTAGCCAGGATGGCCAAAAGATTGGCTTTGGAAAGACAGATCCTAGCCATAGAAAGGGAAAGACAAGAGATGGGCCTAGGACCCATCAATGGTGGCAGCAACTTAAATAGGGTCAGAGATTCTCCTGACATGTTGAAAATCCCTAAAGGGATTGTAACTAAATATGAAGATGGTGATGACATCACCAAATGGTTCACAGCTTTTGAGATGGCTTGTGTAACCAGAAAAGTAAGCAGATCTCACTGGGGTGCTCTCCTTTGGGAAATGTTCACTGGAAAGTGTAGGGATAGACTCCTCACACTCTCTGGAAAAGATGCAGAATCTTATGACCTCATGAAGGGAACCCTGATTGAGGGCTTTGGATTCTCCACTGAGGAGTATAGAATTAGGTTCAGGGGGGCTCAAAAATCCTCGAGCCAGACCTGGGTTGATTTTGTAGACTACTCAGTGAAAACACTGGATGGTTGGGTAACTGGAAATGAAGTGCATGACTATGTTGGGCTTTATAATTTGTTTATGAAAGAACACATTTTAAGTAACTGCTTCAATGAAAAGTTGCATCAGTATCTGGTAGACCTAGGTCCAATTTCTCCCCAAGAATTGGGAAAGAAGGCAGACCACTGGGTCAAGACTAGGGTAACCAAAACTTCCACTGGGGGTGACCAAAAGAAAGGGGTTACAAAGCCTCCCCAGGAGAAAGTGGGTGACACTAGAAATAAAGAAAAAGAGTCCTCTGTAGGCCCCCAAAAACCAGACCAGGTGGGTGGGCCCCGAGACACAACCCAAAACAAAGGTGGGTACCAGGGTAAGAACTGGGATACCACTAAGGCATGGTGCCATAACTGTAGACAGACAGGGCACCACACCAAGGACACTTCTTGTCCCAAAAACAAACCCCCTAGCAAAATCCCAGGGGTAACCAGTGTAGCCATTGGGGATGACTCCTCAGATGAGGAGGTCTTCATAGCCTTCAACTGGAAAAAGGGCCCAACAGGTGAGTTGGAGATTCCAGAGGGAAGTAGACACTTCCACCACCTACTGGTGAATGGAATCCCAGCCACTGCCCTGAGAGACACTTGTGCCAGTCACACTATTGTGCATGACAGGCTGGTGTTCTCAAACCAGTACATCCCAGGTGAGACTGCCAGAGTAAGAGTTAGCCCAGACAGGGTCACTAATAGGCCTGTGGCTTTTGTGCCCATAGAAGTGGGTGGGACTTGTAGCTGGAGAAGGGTGGTAGTCAGTACAGACCTCCCGCTTGATTGTCTCCTTGGAAATGACTACCCAGAGGTTAGTCAGAGCCCAAGAGAGGAACTGGTCCAGTGCCAGACCTCTCCCAAGGATTCTGGAGGTGCTACCCCTGCAGTAACTGCAAGTAGGCCCCAGAAGAAAAAGAAAGGAAAACAGAGTAGGAAAGGTGGACAACCTTTAGCCAAGGTTCCAGCAAGCCAAGGAGATTCTGCTCCAGTAGGGGAGAACTCCAAAGATGGCACTGGTAAAGTCCAACCTGACCCACAAAAAGTCCTGGCTAGTCAGGCAACTGTTAAGCCTGAGTGGGTGGCTCCTCAGATAACAGAAGAAAGAGTGGAAGAAGGGTGTTTACTACAAGATGTGGTAACACCCCACTCTAATACAGCAGACAGGCACCCTGAACCCAAAGAAGCCTGTAACTTAGCCCCTTCCCTTGTAGGTGAAGAGCTAAAGGTGTGGTTCTGGGCACTGGCAGCTGTCAGTGGCCTCTGCTGGGTGTTAGCCTTTATGGCTGCACTATCCTTGGCATGGACCATTCGGACCCTGATTTTATTGAGGCAGCCCCCACCGGCTTCTCTTTTTATAGGGTAGACAGGAATACAGGCAGAGGAGGAGGCCTGGCTATTATTTGCAGGTCTGAGTTTACCTGCACTTGGAATAGCGCTAGCCATATGCCAGAGGTCTGTGAAACTATGGCCTTTAAACTTTTCTTTGGTAAATCCCTGGTCTTTGAAGGCCTGCTAATTTACCGGCCCCCGGCCCCATCCCTAAGTTCCTCTCGATATGGACCTCACTATTGGAACCTCTAATCATGGCCCCTAAAGCAATTATCTTAGGAGACTTTAACATTCACTTTGATAATACAAGTGATCTGCTGGTCGTGGAATTTCTCAATCTTATGGCGGCTCTGGACTGGGTCCTAAAGGATGGGCAGGCCACTCATAGAGCAGGCCATACCCTAGACGGGATTTTTACCCACCCTGAGGAAGAACTTAATCTCTTAACGACCCCGTTAGAGTGGACGGATCACGCTCTCCTGACATTTAAATTTCTGGTCAGGCAGCAGCCTTTGATACCCATTCCCCAGGGAAAACTGCTAAGACCCTGGAGAAACATTAAAGCAGAACCGTTGGAAATAGCATTAATACATAATTGGAATGATCTGAAGGCGTCCATTCTGTCACCGCTTGCCAGATTCAATCAGGGCATTACGCAGGCAATGGACTCGCTAGCACCGGCGAGGGTCTTTGTCCCCCGAATCAGAAAAAAACCCAACCAACCATGGTTCTCTCAAGACCTCAAAATCTTACAGAGGAAATACCGGCAGAAGGAGCGCTGTTGGAAACTTAGACCCCGGGAAGATGAGAGGGCGGAGCTAAAATTAGCCCTAAACACCTACAAAGAAGCCTGTCTGGTAGCCAAATCGGACTATGTCACACTTAAAATTAGCGAGGCAGCCAACTCTTCTAGAGAGCTATTTAGAACCATCAATGTTCTCACCACTCCCTTGGGTACTTCTAAAATAGAAAACTCCCAAGACTTTTACAACAAAGTAGCGAAATTCTTCGAATGTAAAATTCTTAACATCTACTCTAGCTTTATATCGGACAAGGAACAAAGAAACTCCCTTCCCTGGTTAGCTGTGCCTCTGCGCCCTGTGCTGACACCCAATGGGTTGCCAGATAAGCCATTTCTACTTTCTAGGTTTAAAGTGCCATCTCATGAGGTCATGTGTAAGCTACTTCTGGAATGTAAATCAGGTTCCCCTATGGATCCCTGCCCCCCTGCCATCCTTCAATTAGTACCAGAGCTAGCGGCATCTATGCTGGCCCCTATTATTCAGGAAGTCCTTATAACGGGTTTGTATCCTAAGGCATGGAAAGAAACTACTATTATTCCCTTAAAAAAGAAGGAAACTGGCAAACCCGATGATCTGACTAATCTACGCCCAATAGCCCTTCTTCCCTATGCAGCCAAAATTCTGGAAAAACATCTTAATAAAGAATTGGTTGAGTTCCTGTCAGCCTCAAAGGGCCTAGCAGCTCGCAACATGGTTTTCGGAAATCCCATAGCACTGAATCAGCTCTCATTGCATCATCTGATACCATACGCAGATTGGTTGATGAGGGGCAGGGGGTCTATCTGGTTCTACTGGACCTGTCGGCAGCATTTGACACCATTGCCCCCCACATTCTGCTAGACCGTTTACATCAGGTAGGCATCAGAGATCAGGCTCTTAAGCTGATCGAATCCTTTTTATCAGATAGGAGGGCCACAGTTAGCAGCGGTGATTTTAGATCCCCAGCCTACCTCTTGCCGTGTGGGGTCCCTCAGGGCTCTTCCCTCAGCCCTACGCTATTTAATGTGTATGTGGCACCGCTGTCAGAGCTCATTCACTCCTTCGGCTTTATTCCAACTTCTTATGCAGACGACACTCAGATTATCATCCCTATTAAAAAAGATATGGAGGAAGTGGCCATCCGCTTCAATGCTTGCATGACAGCAGTGAATAACTGGATGAAGGCCAATTAGCTAAAACTTAATTGTGAAAAAACTGAGATTCTGTGCTTTGGGATTAAGAGGGAACACTGGTCTTCCATCTGGTGGCCTGAAGAGTGTGGCACTCTCCCTATACCAGGGTCTACCTCGAGAAATTTAGGATTACTGTTTGACGATCAATTGTCATTCAAACCTCAGGTCAATCAGATAATGAAGACCTGCATGTGGACTCTGAAGAAATTAAAGAAAGTATTTCCTTTTATTCCACAATCCTGCAGAACTACTGCCACTCTGGCTCTAGTCATTTCCAGATTGGACTACGGGAATGCGCTTCTGCTCAACTTGGATAAAGAATCGCTGAATAAGCTACAGGTGATGCAGAACACTGCTGTTAGGCTCTTACTGAAACTGCCCCGCGGGGCCTCTGCTAAGAGGTGCCTTCGAAATCTACACTGGCTTCCGGTAGCCCAGCGGCTCTCTGTATCACTCACAAGGCTGTCCATGGGATTGGGCCTAAGGCTCTAACCACCAAACTGCAATGGTATAGGCCGAATAGGCTGTTGCGATCTGCCTCTGCCTATCGAATCTAAACTTCCCGCACCAAGAAGGCGAAGTGGGGAGATAGAGCGTTTACCATTGCGGCTGCTAAAATCTGGAACTCACTCCCATTGGATCTAAGGCAAGAACACAACTATCTAACATTTAGGAGACTGGTCAAGATTTGGCTCTTCCCGCAATAAGTCTTGGAGCCTCCTGTTAGTAGACCCTGCCTCACCCAGTTAGCGCTTCGATGCCCTCGGGCCGGAATGCGCTTTATAAATACTCAATACATACATACATACATGGTGGTCTGACCCCATGCAAAATAGCAAGTTAGGCCCCCTGACCCTGTTGGTCATGGTGGGGTTACTCCAGCTCTGGGTAACCTCTTTGGGTAAGCTAGGGGTGACCTTGGCTAAGATAAGATTAGCAGAGGTGGATACCTCTAACCCCAAAATAGAGAGAATGGGTGGAGACATAAAAAGTACAGACAAGAGGCAATTCAGACTAGGTCCTATCACTGTGGAAGTGGGTCAGTTCCCCAGAGGGAATTACCTGAACAGGAGGATGTAAGGCAGAGTAGGCCCTGCAACAAACCAGCCTATTTCCTCTACTCTTCCTCGCCTGACAGACTAGGAAGACTCTCCCAGCTTTGGCTGAGTCTCCTGGCCTGTGGGCTGGGGGGGGGGCTTGTGTAAAGAAATGGCTCCCTGTTGCAGTTACCCCCCACTTTTTGCCTGATACTGATGCTGACTTAACTGAGAAGTGTGCTTGGACCCTGCTAACCAGGCCCCAGCACCAGTGTTCTTTCACCTAAAATGTACCATTGTTTCCACAATTGGCACAACCCTGGCACCTAGGTAAGTCCCTTGTAACTGGTACCCCTGGTACCAAGGGCCCTGATGCCAGGGAAGGTCTCTAAGGGCTGCAGCATGTCTTATGCAACCCTAGGGACCCCTCACTCAGCACAGACACACTCCTTGCCAGCTTGTGTGTGCTGGTGGGGAGAAAATGACTAAGTCGACATGGCACTCCCCTCAGTGTGCCATGCCAACCTCCCACTGCCTGTGGCATAGGCAAGTCACCCCTCTAGTAGGCCTTACAGCCCTAAGGCAGGGTGCACTATACCACAGGTGAGAGCATATGTGCATGAGCACTATGCCCCTACAGTGTCTAAGCAAAACATTAGACATTGTAAGTGCAGGGTAGCCATAAGAGTATATGGGCTGGGAGTCTGTCAAAAACGAACTCCACAGCTCCATAATGGCTACACTGAATACTGGGAAGTTTAGTATCAAACTTCTCAGAATAATAAACCCACACTGATGCCAGTGTTGGATTTATTAAGAAATGCACACAGAGGGCATCTTAGAGATACCCCCTGTATTTTACCCAATTGTTCAGTGCAGGACTGACTGGTCTGTGCCAGCCTGCTGCGGAGAGACGAGTTTCTGACCCCATGCAGTGAGAGCCTTTGTGCTCTCTGAGGACAGAAACAAAGCCTGCTCTGGGTGGAGGTGCTTCACACCTCCCCCCTGCAGGAACTGTAACACCTAGCAGTGAGCTTCAAAGGCTCAAGCTTCGTGTTACAATGCCCCAGGGCACTCCAGCTAGTGGAGTTGCCCGCCCCCTCCGGCCACGGCGCCACTTTTGGCGGCAAGGACGGAGGAAATAATGAAAATAACAAGGAGGAGTCACTGGCCAGTTAGGACAGCCCCTAAGGTGTCCTGAGCTGAAGTGACTCTAACTTTTAAAAATCCTCCATCTTGCAGATGGAGTATTCCCCCAATAGGGATAGGAATGTGACCCCCTCCCCTTGGGAGGAGGCACAAAGAGGGTGTACCCACCCTCAGGGCTAGTAGCCATTGGCTACTAACCCCCCAGACCTAAACACGCCCTTAAATTTAGTATTTAAGGGCTTCCCTGAACCTAAGAATTTAGATTCCTGAAACTACAAGAAGAAGAGGACTGCTGAGCTGAAAGACCCCTGCAGAAGAAGAAAAGAAAACACCAACTGATTTGGCCCCAGTCCTACCAGCCTGTCTCCTGCCTTCTAAAGAAACCTGCTCCAGCGACGCTTTCCCAAGGACCAGCGACCTCTGAATCCTCAGAGGACTGCCCTGCTTCAAGAAAGACAAGAAACTCCCGAGGACAGCGGCCCTGCTCCAAAAAGACTGCAACTTTGTTACAGAGGAGCAGATTTAAAGACCCCTGCAATCCCCGCAAGAAGCGTGAGACTTGCAACACTGCACCCGGCGACCCCGACTCGACTGGTGGAGAACCAACACCTCAGGGAGGACCCTCCGGTGACTCTGAGACTGTGAGTAACCAAAGTTGTCCCCCCTGAGCCCCCACAGCGACGCCTGCAGAGGGAATCCGAGGCTCCCCCTGACCGCGACTACCTGACTCTAAAATCCCGACGGCTGGAAAAGACCCTGCACCCGCAGCCCCCAGCTCCTGAAGGAACGGAACTTCAGTGCAGGAGTGACCCCCAGGAGGCCCTCTCCCTTGCCCAGGTGGTGGCTACCCCGAGGAGCCCCCCCCTTGCCTGCCTGCACCGCTGAAGAGACCCCTTGGTCTCCCATTGATTTACATTGGAAACCTGACGCATGTTTGCACACTGCACCCGGCTGCCCCAGTGCCGCTGAGGGTGTACTTTTTGTGTGAGCTTGTGTCCACCCCGGTGCCCTACAAAACCCCCCTGGTCTGCCCTCCGAAGACGCGGGTACTTACCTGCTGGCAGACTGGAACCAGGGCACCCCCTTCTCTCCATTAAAGCCTATGCGTTTTGGGCACCACTTTGAACTCTGCACCTGACCGGCCCTGAGCTGCTGGTGTGGTGACTTTGGGGTTGCTCTGAACCCCCAACGGTGGGCTACCTTGGACCCCAATCTTAACCCCGTAGGTGGTTTACTTACCTGCAAAACCTAACAATACTTTACCTCCCCCAGGAACTGTGAAAATTGCACTGTGTCCACTTTTAAAACAGCTAAATGTGTTTTATGTGAAAAGTATATATGCTACTGTGATTATTCAAAGTTCCTAAAGTACTTACCTGCAATACCTTTCAAATGAGATATTACATGTAGAATTTGAACCTGTGGTTCTTAAAATAAACTAAGTAAAGATATTTTTCTATAACAAAACCTATTGGCTGGAATTGTCTCTGAGTGTGTGTTCCTCATTTATTGCCTGTGTGTATGTACAACAAATGCTTAACACTACTCCTTTGATAAGCCTACTGCTCGACCACACTACCACAAAATAGAGCATTAGTATTATCTCTTTTTGCCACTATCTTACCTCTAAGGGGAACTCTTGGACTCTGTGCATACTATTCCTTACTTTGAAATAGTGCATACAGAGCCAACTTCCTACACAGAGACTCTATGAAGCCGGACTTGAGGTAACTGCTCTTGTCTGCATCAGATCCTACTTTGTAAACAGGACACGTCATCCACACTCCACCATTCTTATCCAAACCATACTTCACAAAAACACGTGTCCCACAAGGCTCTCTATTTTACCCCTCTTTTCAACATGTACATGAAGTCATTACTGCCAATGAACAATGAATTTCAGCTCAGATGCTAAAACTATGCAGATGAAATGCAAATACTTCTTAAACTGGAAAGTCCCAAAGACATTGGAAACTCAGAAATCTTCAGTTGCCTCAGAGCCGTTAATCAGTGGAGGACGTGGAGCCACCTCAAATTGAATGCTTCCAAAACCGAAGTACTCACATGTGGTAATTAGAAAAATTATGACCCATTCTGCGCCTAGTCTGGCATTTTAGGACCACATCCTGAAATGACTAAGGGAGTAAAAAAACTTGGAATTACCATTTACTCCAAATTATCTTTCTTTAAAAAAAAATTATTTTGGCCACCAGAGCCATACGAGCACAACACAATACACAAACAATAACATAAATACAAAAATACATATGAGTTGTGCCCTACAGGCGTCATTCAGATACAGCAATAATAGTGTACATTCAAGGGGCAGTGTCGGGCCGAGTTAGTCAAATTTTAAATCTAAGAATCCAACGGCTCCAAGAAATTTAGCGACAGAAATAGCCAAAACCTGATGGGTATCTGCCCTCAAAATGAGAAGCGCGATGGAGGAACTGCGGACACCGAGTAATCTACAGGCAGGTGTGAGCCAATTCCTTCAAGGCACTGAGGAAGCAGGCCAAACAAATAAAACATGGGGTAGATTTTCAATGTAAGTATTGCATGCTGGGCAGATCGATGCTCCCTAAGGCCACCACTTACAAGTGCTCTTCATGATAAAGCCCCAACACGAAACTGTAAGTAAAGCTTCCTGTCCTTGGGGTCCAGAATCACATCCCAGAATGCCTTATATCTGTACACCAGTGGTGGCTCCTCTGCTATGGCGGAGGAGCATCGACCCTGCACCAAAGCTGCAAACCTTTAACAACAAAGGGATAATAAACTATGTTCGTTATTGTTGTAAAAAGGGTGGGGCCATGGGGTGATGAGCAGTGAGGGAGTGCTCTGTACACTCCCCTCAGTGCGCATGTGTGTTTGGCCGGCCATCTCAGGCTGGCCAAACACACATGCGCACTATGCTCTCTCCAGCCCGGCACTGAGTTGCCAGGCTGGAAAGAGCAGGCACAGGCCCCCAGTCTGGCTGGGTGCTCCCAGCCAATCCTACTGCTGTTCTGAGCAGCATCAGGACTGGCCACAGAGCAGGCTGGGAGCCTGTGCCTGCACTTGAAGATAGAGAAGCGGCGGTGTGGCGAGAAGGGGAGCGGAGGCAAGTTTTTATTTTTTATATTTTTAAGTTTATTAACATTCCCCTACCCCCACCACGCACCGCCCCAGCCCCTGTAACCCTGAAGAGCCGTAACTGCTGTACACATCTTTAAAATCAATAAAATCGCATGACAGCTTGGAAGCACTTGCACCACACAACTCATCAGAGTCTACCACCCTCTAGTAGTGCTCCTTTAAGTCCCCCCTAGAAGTAAATAAGGCAACATCTGGATGATCCCAAAGCTCACACAGACTAAGCCGGTACAATGAATCTTTAATATTTCTGAGTCAGGGAACAGTAGGAAAATGTTTGGCTTTCAACACAACCAGGAGAACAGCAACATAGGGGGCTAACTCCGGGATAGTCCAGCGCTGCATCAATAAAGGAGAGGATGCAAGCAAGCTTAAGTCCTTATTCCCTTAATGCCAATGTCCTTAAAAAGAGGGACCAGAGGAGTACTCTGCAGAAGAGAGGCAAGGTTCCTCACAAAATTGTTTCCAATCTAAGATAGGTCCTGAACATTAAAAAAGCCCCATAACTTCACACCATAAAGGGCAGCGCCAGTGGCTTTAGCCTCTTAGACCTGAAGTGCTGGGCGATTACGTTTAGTATATGAAGCAGCAAACTCCTTAGTCAAAACACCAGTGATCTGATTTTGCTTCATTGCCACCTTGGCAATACGTGCCTTCCAAGACATATTCTCCGAGATTGATAAGCCTAGGTAGCTAAAAGATTTCACCATCTCAAATGGTTTGCCTCTGAGAACAATATTCCCTTTGAACGATTTTTGTGGATTGTATGACATCAATTTGGTTTTAGAAGTGTTAACCTCCAGCCCCCTAATGGAACAGAACTCCTCAAAACACTTTAGGAGTTTCTGTAAACAACTCGGGTCTTGGAGATCAGAAGAGTGTCATCTGCAAATAACAGAATGGGAACTTTAGTTGCCCCCAGAGATGGCACATCTGTCTCCACCTGTGCCAAAAAAGGAGCAATATCATTGGTAAGTAATGAGAATAAGTTGGGAGCCAAGACACAACCTTGCCATACATCCCCTGACACTGGAACTTTGTCACTTAGCTGCCCTTGGTCACCCCACCTAATACAAGCATAATTATCCTTAGGAGGCGTATAAGTAAAGAGAGAATATGGGGAGGCATTGTCATGTCTGTAAGAAACTGCCACAAGTTTGCACGGTGAGGTAGATCAAACGCTGATTTTAAATCTACAAAAGCAACATAAAGATTCCCTCCACCAATTATAAGAATTTTCCATTACAAAAGCAAAAACCTAAAACCTTGGTCTATAGTAGAAATTTTCCTATGAAAACCCGCTTGGTGTGGGCTGAGAATGTAAAAATCAGACATACAGTCCTGGATCTTCCCCAAAAGACAGTGACAAAAACATTTTGTGAGCAATCTAAGACTGATGGGTCTGTAATTGTAGGGCAAAGATCAATCGCCCTTTTTGTGAATAGTACAACAACAGCACCTTTCCATGAGTCCAGGATTGGAGCCCTGCCGCTATTGCATTGGATATAAAAAGGATGTAACTGGTCCAAGAATCAGTGTTGGTCAACAACAGGTCAGCCGGAATGTCATCAGGGCCCAAGTGGGAAAGTTAGCAAGATCAAGCTTTATTACTATGAAATCTCTGCAGAACATCTTCCCTCACTTAGGATTTCCATTCAAGATCCAAGCTACTATCTCTTTTGGACTGTCTAAACTGGATTACACAAATGGAATCCTCCATGGGCCATCTTTATCAACTGTGAAAAAAATCCAACAAATTTAGAACTCTGCTGCCAGACTACTCCTACAGGTAAAGCCATATACCCACATCCCCCCTTTCTTGAGGGCCCTATATTGGTTACCAATTGCTAATAGACCCACCTTCAATCTACTTTGTATTACCCACAAAGCAATACATGGAACAGGATCACTTTTATAACAGGAATAAAATCACAAAATACATATAACAAAGGAACTACCACTCAAAATTGGCAACCTGCCTCGAAACGCCAGCATACAAGAAAAAATCCATGGTTGCTACATCTTTCTTTGATCAAGAAGCTAAACAGTGGGATTCATTAACCCCAAACATAAGAGCCACAGAAAACCATCTTATCTTCAGAAGACTACTCAAGAGTTGGTTCTTTCCCACATGACCACCACACTCAGACACAAATGTAGAGCATATGCCTGTAAATGTAAATATGTGTAATTTGATTGTACATTATCTGCATGTATTTCGATATGCATAGTTATTTCTGCAAATGTATTTGTTACTTATGGTGTAAAAATGCATAGATATTCTTAAGGTCTGCTTATCAAATGTAAATATTACTTATGGTTTATATATGTGTGCATGTGTTTGTGTATATATATATATATATATATATATATATATATATATATATACAAATATATATATATATATATATATACATTAAAAAAAAGTTATGCTTTACATGTATATAGGTCACTGCATAGTTTTTATATACGTTATCTGATTAGATGCTTATGGGTCTCTGTTTATTCATCCATCACAATATGTAAATATGATCACAACAATTATATCTGTAAATGCTTCTCGATTGAAATATTGAAGAAAACATAAAAGAAAATCAATTTATAAAAAGAAAAATGCACAAATAAATTAGCTTTTACGTACAGCAACACCTGAAAGTATTCCTAGCTATCTATCGATACTTGCACATATAGAACTTTATGCAATACAATTTATATCTCTTTATTTTCCTTATAAATGTATACCCTTTCTATGTAGTTATGTATCTATATATTTATTACTTAACTTCTATGGTAGAAAGAAACAAACTCTTCATCTCCGTCCAATGCACTACTCTGTGTCTCATCCTATACCTCTCTCAACGTATCCCATACCTCTACTCTGACTCATTCTGAACCTCATTCTATTACTATGATCTCCTTAAGATCCTTTCTTGGTTCTCCTCTATCCCTCCTTTGACACACCACAAACTTCATCTAACTAATATGTCTTCCTTTCTCTATCCATGTCCACCACTCATATTAGCATTTCATGTTTCCTATACTAATCCACCAATAAACCTTTGGGTTCCGTAGTAGCATGCTATTAACTGAAAAGTGTTTCACCTCCTCGTCAGGGATAGTAAGCGCTAAGTAAATACAATTGCAATTAAAATATAACATCTGATATGATGCCATTCTTAACAACACAAATCACATCATTTCTCAGAATACAGTGCATGGTGTGGTAGCCAGTTATAGTTAATGAAGAGTAGCTGCTGAGTTAAGTACCATGTGCATGAAGGTGTGTAAATTATAATAATTTGAAGATGGTGCCTAAATTAAAATTTTAAGGTATAAATACAACTTTAGATTTTCTAATCAGTGTATAGTTTAAGTTTAGTTTGTGTAGAAAGCATAAACAAAGTAATAGTGAATGTAAAGGTGTTAGGTAAATTATAAATTTAAGGTATAACTATAACTTCATAATTTTTAATATTTGGAGTTCAAATCCCAGATTGCACTGTCGTTGAGTGGAGTGTTATAGAGTAATGTGCAAGACAATTTTGTACAAAGTAGTGTCCTACAATGGAGTGTTGTAGAATGGAGTGGAGTGGCATAGAGTGGAGTGGTGTAGACTGGAACAGCATAGAGTGGAGTCATGTAGAGTGGCATGGAGTGAAGTGGCATACAGTGGAATAGCGCAGAGTAGAGAAACATGGAGTTGCAAAGAGTGGAGTGGCATACATCAGAGTGGCATAAAGTGGAGTAATGTAGAGTAGAATAGTGCAGAGTGGAGTGGCGTAGAGTGGTGTAGAATCAAGTGGCATAGAGTGGAATAGCACAGAGTGGAGTGGCATAGAGTGGAGTGGCATAGAGTGGAGTGGTCTAGAGTGAAGTAGCATACAATGGAGTTGTGTAGTGTAGCAGCATACAGTAGAAATGCATAGATTGGAGTGACACACAGTGGAGTAAAACTGGGTGGCATAGAGGGGAGATGCATAGAATGGAGTGGTGTTTAGTGGGATGATGTACAGTGGTGTACAGTGGAATGGTGTACAGTGGAATACCATTGAGTGGACTGACATTCACTGGTGTAGAGTGGAGTGCTGTAGAGTGGATTGGCATACAGTGGTGTGGAGTATCTGGGTGGAGTGGCATAAACTGGAGTGACCTGCAGTACAATAGCATAGAGTGAAATGGCCCAGAGTGGAGCGGAATAGAGTGCTGTGGCAAATAGTGGAGTGATAAGGAGTGGAGTGGAGTACAATGAGATAGTGTACAGTGGAGTGGCATAGAGTGGAGTTATGTGGAGTGTAATGGGCTAGACTGGGTTGGTGTAGAGTGGATTGGCATAGAGTGGATTGGCATAGAGTGAAGAGGCATGAAGTGTAATAGAATAGACTGCATTTGCATAGAGTGTAGTGGTGTAGAGTAGAATAGCATAGATTGGAGTGCATAGAGTGAGATAGCATATAGTGGAGTGGTGTACAGTTGCCTACAGTCAGGTAGCATAGAGTAGAGTGGCTTACAGAGGGATAGCGTACACTGGAGGGGCATAAAGTGGACTATAGTCAAGTGGTGTAGTGTGGAATAGTGTAGCATGGAGTGGTGTAGAGTGGCATAGAGTCGAGTGATGTAGAATAGAATAGCCTAGAGTGGAGTGGAGTGGGGTAGAGTGGAGATGTATGCTGTAGAGTGGAGATGTATGCTGTAGAGTGGAGTGGCGTACACTATAGTGGCATAAAGTGAGGTGACATTCCATAGAATAGCATAGAGCAGAGTTGTGCTGAACATCCTAGATTCAAGTGGCATACAGTGAAATAGTGTATAGTGGAATGGTGTACAGTGGAGTGATGTATAGTAGAGTAGCCTACAGTGGAATGATGTAGAGTGGACTGGGATACAGCACAGTGGCATAGAGTGGAGTGTGGCAAAGTTGAGTGTGGCAAAATTGAGTGGTGTAGAGTGGAGTGGCATTGAGTGGAATGGCGTAGAGTGCAGTGGCATATAGTGAAGTGGCATAGAGTGGAATATGGTACAGTGAAGTGGCATACAGTGGTGTAGAGTGGGATAGTGTAGAGTGGAGTGCCGTTGAGTGGAGTTGGGTAGAGTGGAGTAGCATAGAGTTCAGTGATGTACACTGGGGTGGTATACAGTACAATAGCATACAGTGGAGTGGCATAGAGTGGTGTGGCATTGAGTAGAATAGATTATACTGGAATGGCATAGAGTTCCATGGTATAGAGTGGACTCATGAGGAGTGGAATAGTGTAGGCTTAAAGTGGAGTGGCATAGAGTTGAGTAACGTAGAATTCAGTGGTGTAGAGCGGAGTGGCACGGAGTGGAGTGGTGTACAGTAGAGTGGCATTGAGTAGAGTGGTGTAGTGTGGAATAGTGTAGAACGGAGTGGCATAGAGTAAAGTAGAATTGAGTGGAGTAGAGTAGAGTGGCATAGAGTGGAGTGCTGTACAGTAGAATATTGTGGCATGAAATGGCATTGAATGGAGTGGTGGAGTGAAGAGGCATAGAGCAGAATAGAGTAGAGTTGAGATGTGTAAACTAGAGGGGCATACAATGTAATGGGATAGAGTGGAGTGTTGTACAGTGAAATGGAGTGGCATAGAGTGTAATAGTGTAGAGTGGAGTGATGTAGAGTTGAGGAGCGTAGAGTAGAATAGCATAGACTGAAGTGGCATACAGTGGAGTGTCGTAGAGTTGAGTGGTATAGAGTATAGTGACATAGAGTGTAGTCACTTAGAGTTGTCTAGCCTAGCATAGAGTAGTGTACGACAGAGTAGTGGTGTAGAGTGTAGTGGCATACAGTGGAGTCACCTTTGGTGTGGTAGAGTGTAGTTTAATGAAACAGTGTGAGAGTGGCTGAACGGATGTAGTAGACATGTTGCAGAAATATTTATTACCTCATGGAAAGGGTCATTTTTAGTATTAGATCTAAATTGGTGAAGTACTATTACAGTTATAGGTGACAAAACACTTAGGGCCTGATTTAGATCTTGTGGAGGGAAATACTCCATAATGAACATGATCCATATCCTGTCTGCTGTATTAAGATCCTATTACATCCTATGGGGATTGTAATATGTGTGGAAAAGGTAAATGGAACCATGTAGTTTTCGCCACACATTTGCTGTGTTCTGGGTTAGGACCTAAGATATAGGTAAGTAGCAGTTTTTTTTGCTGTTACCTACCTATTTCCACTTTATTAATGTTCATAGGTAGGAAAATGTATTAATATGTTTATGTCTATTTTAAAAAAAGTTATGCAGTACGGCGCTAGTACCTACAAGGCAGTGTGGTAGTTCCATGAAAATGGAAATATGTAAAAAATCACAGCAGCCTGCTATATCACTAAATTTAAAGCCTTATAATTTTAAAAAACCTCATCCTACTTACCAAAAAGGATCACCCACTCACCATAAACTATATACATGTCAAATTTCATTCAATCCAACTTCCCATGTTCTTGCTATGAGTGGACTGGTGTACAGTGGAGTGATGTAGAGTGGGATGGTGTGCAGGGGAGTGGTATAGATTAGAGTAGTATAGAGTGGAGTGACATACAATAGTGTGGCATCGAGTGGAGTGGTGTAGAGTGGAGTCGCATAGAGTGGAACAACATAGAGTGAAGTGGTGCAGGGTGTAGTTGCATACAGCGGAATATTGTATAATGGAGTGGCATAGAGTGCAGTGGAGTACAGAAGAGAGAGGTAGGCTAGAGTGGCATACAGGGGAGTGGTGTAGAGTAGAAAAACCTGCAGTGGAGCAATGTAGAGTAGAGTGCCATAAAGTGGAGTGGAGTACGATGGAGGTGCATGGACTGGAGTGGCATACAGTGTAGTGACATATTGTGGAACAGTGTGAAGCAGATGGTTATGTAGAATATGGTAAAGTGTAGTTGGTACAGAGGAATAGCATAGAGAGTAGTGGGATACAGTAAAGTGGCATAGACTGGAGTGGCATACAGTAGAGTGATCTACAGTAAGTGCAGTGGGGTAGTGTAGAGTAGAATGGCATACAGTGGAGTGGTGTAGTGTGTAACAGTGTACAGTGGAGTGACATGAAGTAGAGAAGTGTATGGTACAGTAGTATACACTGATGTGGCCTAGAGTGGAATGGCAGACAGTGGCATAGCATACAGTGGAGTGGCATAGAACATAATAGCATAGAGTGTAGTGGTGTGCAGTGGAGTTGTGAATGGTAGAATAACATGGAGTGGAGTGGTGTTGAGTGGAGTGTTGAAGAATGGAGTGGCGTTAAGTGTAATAGCTTACAGTAGAGTGGTTTTGAGTGAAGTGGGGTAGAGTGGAGTGGCGTACAGTGGATTAGCACAGAGTGAAGTGGCGTAAAGTGAAGTGACAGAGTGGAGTGTGGTACAGTGTAATAGTGTACAGAGAAGTGGCATAGAGAGGAGTGTCATGGAGAGGAGTTGCATACAGTAGAGTGATGTATAGTACAGTGTGGTAGTTTTTAATAGACATAAAGTGAAAGTGTGTGAGCAGATGTAGCTGTAATGTGGCAGGAATATAGAATACGCAGTGTAAAATTGTAATTTTGGTAGGAGGTATACATAGTTTAGTGTTAAAGTTATAAATGTGAAAATCTTAGTTATATATTGTGCCACGGTATACCCAGGTAACTTTGCGGTACACTGTGGTACATGCTGATGACAGGGCAGTATATGATTGGCTAATTTCTGTCTTTACAAAATATAAAAGGCAGACATGTAGTTCTCTGCACACTTTGGCTGTATTTTGGTTTAGGGCCTTAGATATAGGTAAATTGTTGTTCCCTACCTATTACTACTTTATTAAAGTGGTAATAAGTAGTGAAATGTATTTATACTTTTCTATATGTTTTTACAACAGTTTATTGGGAGCCAAGCTATCGCCTACAACGTTTGGCGATAGTTACAGGGAAATAAAGATAGTAACAATTAAAAATACACTCTAGTGCACTATATTAGTTAAATGTACTGTAGTACAGTGTATTTATATATTTTTTTAAATTCACAAAAAAAACTAAGTAGCGCTGTAATTAGTAGATATTACTGCAGTACTCTATAGACTTGAAGAATTAAATATGTAGAACATTGTAAATACACTATAGTAAACTACAGTGTATTTTATGTTGTTTTACAGATTTACATTTTTTCCTTTTTTTTAAGCACTTCTGTATGTTATAGGATTGTCTGTGGTACTCCATAATGTTTTTTTTAAATATATAGAAACATATAAATATTTTTCCCTAACTATTACCACTCTAATATAGTGGTAATTGGCAGGGAAAAATATGAAACCTATTAATTACCTATATCAAATGCCCTAACCCAGAACGCGACCAAAGAGAACTTAAAACAGCATGGCTACCTATATCTTTCATAAAGGCAGTCATTAGCCAATCACAGAATGCCTTGTCTTCAGCATTGACCTCTGTACTTCTGCAAAATTTTGCAAAACTACCTCACTCATGGATAGCACTATGTTAAAATGCCTTATAACTTACAAAAATACTTACCTTACTTATCTGTGGAACCAAAAGGGATCATCTACACACCATAATCTATAAACCTGTCATATCTAATTTTTGCGCTACGTCCAATACAAATGTCTATGGAAAAAGCACTGCGAGAAAAACAAATTTCGGACTCCCGCTTTTTTCTTTGTACCCCTTGATGAACCACCACAAAACTTTGCATCATCGGCCAGTGTAGAAAAATCTATAGGTCTACAAAGTTTTGTGGAAATTCATCCAATGGGTGCAAAGTTATTAATGGTCAAATATCTGAGGAATTCCTGTTGCTGGGAGTCCTAACAATAAAAAAATCACTTGAGGGGTTACCCAGGATCACATCGCTACTCATCCTGTATTGATCAAAAAACTCCTCTTCTGTCTTCTCAAACAGAGTCAGCCTGACTCTGAATAGCCTCTCCTGGCTCTGCCTCCTCTGCTGTGCAGCCAGTATCCACATCCTCCTCGCTGTCAGGTACAGGGCACCCATTGTGGAAGTCCCCGATGCATTGTGGGACTGTTTTTGTAGGTTGGACCCGGTTACCAACTGTTTTGAATTGGTTATGAATTGCATATGCAAATAGGCCATCTTGCGACTAATCGCAATGTGTGGCTCTTTTATACCTGCAGTTTTGTGACTTGCAGTAAGGGATTCTCTAAGTGCAAATGGGAAAATCTGGTCGCTATTTTTTGCAAGTTACAAAACGCTTGCATTTCAATTTTGGTTTCGCAAAATGGTCATACATCTGGCCTTCAATCTTTTATTCACCTCAGATACAGCACAAATTAAAACTGTACTCTGTTTGAAATGTGAGCATCATAAAAAAACAATAGGAAGTAAGCGGGATACTGATGGGTAGAGAAAGGGGACAAGCCCAGGACATTGTAAAGCATAGGTTGAGTGTTACTCCCAGTGCAACCTTTTAAAGTTATATAATTCTGGTCCTACAGCAAGCTGGATAAATATGATATTTCTATAGCGCAAACGTATCCACAAGGCATGCAGGCGCTGTACAGGATCAAAGACAAGACTAAAGATAATGAGTGATAAGAGAGATAACTGGGTTGAGGATGGTTAATGCATTATGTAGTGTTCTTTAAAGAGCTGAGCCGTCAACTCTTTTCTAAAGTGGTGCAGTTTTGGGTGATCCTGATGGACACTGGGATGTAGTTTCAGTTACTGTGGCCCGTATTTATACTCCGTTTGCGCCGAATTAGCGTCGTTTTTTTCGACGCAAATTCGGCGCAAAACTAACGCCATATTTATACTTTGGCGTTAGACGCGTCTAGCGCCAAAGTATGGGCAAATAGCGTCATTTTTTTGCGTGAACGCCTTCCTTGCGTTAATGAGATGCAAGGAAGGCGTTCCCGTCTAAAGAAATGACGGCGACGCAAATGCGTCGTATTTATACTCCCGGGCAAAAATCACGCCCGGGAGGTGGCGGGTCAAAAAAGCCCGCATTTGCGCCACTATTTAACGCCTGGGTCAGGGTAGGCGTTAAGGGGCCTGTGGGCTCAAAATGAGCCCACAGGTGCCCTCCCCTGCCCCCAGGGACCCCCCCTGCCACCCCAGGAGGACACCCAAGGATGGAGGGACCCACCCCAGGGACATTCAGGTAAGTTCAGGTAAGTATAATTTTTTAGACTTTTTAATTTTTTTTGGGTGGCATAGGGGGGCCTTATTTGTGCCCCCCTACATGCCACTATGCCCAATGACCATGCCCAGGGGACATAAGTCCCCTGGGCATGGCCATTGGGCAAGGGGGCATGACTCCTGTCTTTACTAAGACAGGAGTCATTTAAATGGCGTCTGGGCGTCGAAAATAATGGCGCAAATCGGGTTGAGGCGATTTTTTTGCCTCAACCTGACTTGCCCCATTTTAAGACGCCCTAACGCCATTTTCCCCCTACGCCGGCGCTGCCTGGTCTACGTGGTTTTTTCCCACGCACACCAGGCAGCGCCGGTCTGCTAGCGCCGGCTAACGCCATTCCATAAATACGGCGCCCGCATGGCGCTTCAGAATGGCATTAGACGGCGCTAAATTTTTTGACGCTAAACTGCGTTAGCGAAGTTTAGCGTCAAAAAGTATAAATATGGGCCTGAGTGTATAGATGGGAAATGCCAAATGGGTGTACGTAGACCCATACCGTGGACTGTGATGTGTGGCTGTGCAACAGGTCGGTTGGTCCCATGAAGCACTGGGTGATGGAAGCTGTAGTGTGGAGCCCTGCATCCGCAAAGGATGGGTTACTTTGGATTTGTGGGGAACCGGGCCGGAGAGGCCTCTTATTCCACTGGGCATTTTGCCGTGGGGTGCAGACAGGTTTAAATAGCCCAGCGTCACTCCTAGTGCCTTTGTGGCTCCCCTCAGCTCCCTGGCACAGGAAAGCTTCAAGAGGGAGAGAAAGAAAGGGAAGGGTGGTAGATAGAAAGTGATTAGAGAGGGAGAAAAGAGAAAGTAGATGAGAGAGGGAAAAAAAATGGATGGACGAATAGAAAGTGAGAGAGTTTGCACACTGCCAGGAAGGGTGTCAGGCTGGTTTGAGCCTTTTTTCCGGGCTGCTCTGGTTCATGCTGGGCAAATGTAAAGCCCCAACTTAAGGGAACAGGCACGAATAAGTGTGACCCAGAAAGACCTCGGGACATAATGGCAGATGTTCACATAATACTGATGATGTAACGCCTGGTAGGAAGTAGATACACCATAGATTTGTATCAATTTCATGTGAATTTGAAATCATTTGTTAATTTGTAAGCATGTTTTATGAGTTCGCTGTCACTGTAAAAATGCCGACCTATTCCAGGCCTCATGGAAATGAGGTAATATGTTGATGTTATTGTGTCTTTTCTCTTGTGATTGTTGGTGTGCGAACATCTGTATGTTTCCTGGGTTTCCAACATATGTTCAATATGAGTAGCAGTATATGACCTTATTTGCTCTAGTTAGGTTCTCTAAGTGATTTCAGAACAATTTAAATGCAAATGATGGCAACTTGGTGCTGCCTTTTCTCCACTCTCTCCACAGCAATTTTCAAGATTCTCATTACACCGCGATTTTAAAAAAAAGTTTAGTGTCTCTTTTGATTTCAGTGCTCCTTTGTGATCGTCCCGGAGAGTGTTGTGTTTTTTGACAAACATAATGTATTCCATTAGTTGATGCTGTGTGTTTTGGTACCCAAACTATTTTTTTCTTTAATTATTTCAGTCATTCTCCAGTCATATTATTTCTTAGAATTTTACTTAGCTATAGAGATATTCAATTTTCTTTTTTCTTAGTGACACTCAAATTATCAAATAATTGATCTCTAACTCAGCATTAAAATAGGTAATTGTATTGATTTTCAGAATGTTTACTGTGGTAGGTATTGCAGAATGTACACATAGAATTATTTGTGACCAAATATATTTTCACTAAAAAGTGTAAATAAATGTAAAACTCGAACATTGCTCCTGCTTACTTTGATTTTATTTCAGCTGTGCAATTTGTTACTACATTGCTACAGCTCTACAGGTGAGTATTTTGCCTTGTGGTTCATCCCTTTTACTTGTGAGGCTTTTGTTGAATATGGATTTGCCCTGGTCCGCACAGCTCAACATGAGTTCTATTTGTGTTGTAGCGCTGGAAGTGACTTGGCTAAAGGAGGTCCATTGGATTGCATTTTTTACCTGCTATCACGTGCATTTAGGAACCAGAGGGTGCAATGTCCCTTAATTTCTATATAAGGCCCACTTCTTTGTGCCTTTCCTCTCTGGCGTTCTGTGCAGGCTCACTTTTGCCTTCTGAGTATTTTGTCTCAGTTCCTAAACCCAGTCTGTGCCTAAGGTCACAGCTGAGGATCAGTAGTGCATATTGTCTATCCAAGTTACGACACAGGGCTTCATTCTGAGTTGCCTGTTATTCCTAATGGCATTCGTCCATCCCCGCAGATACCACACCATGGGTGTCAACAGGGTCGGACTAGTTTATAGGGTATTCAGGTAGCAGGGCCGGCGCTAGGCATGAGCAGTGTGGGCAGCTTCCCAGGTCCCCATACTCAGCCCACCAACGTGGGGCCCCGCACCAGTGCACCACAGCCAGGCCATACGGTGTCTCTTTACAATTGGGCCACTATCACCGAGCCCCATCCCAGCTGCAAGGGGAATTCTACTCCCCCCACCCCCAAGAGGAGTCTAGGATGATGGCGCTCTGGCAGCATTAACCCTCTCTTGTGATAAGCAACTGTCACACATTCAGCCCTTTGTGAGCTGTTAACAGGTGCTCGTAGGTGGCTGAGAGCGAGGGGTGGCAGTCAAGGAGGGGTCTGCATATAACAGCTTCGGGGGCATCTATTGAGATGCAAACAGAGCCGAATGTGTATGCAAATTAGGGGGCCTTGCACATTCCCTTTCTGCCAGGGCCCCAGAAATCCTAGAGCCAGCCCTGTCAGGTAGTGCCAATGGTCTGGTCTGACGGGTCAGAGTGTGGGCCAGTTTTCTGACTGTTTGTGGGACTGCTTTGAAGTCAGCTGGGCGCCAATGCTTATTTCCTTGATATTAAACAAACCTTTCCTAGAGCAAGCTCAAATCTAAGCAGTCCTGCAAACCTTGCAAAAGACTTATACAGTGTGTCTTTACAAGTTCAAAAACTGCGACAATTTCCAATCATGGACCACCTTTTTGTTATCTTGTTCACTAATATGGGTGACTGTTAATTTGATGCCTGGGCCTATTTTTTTATGCCAGCCATACCCTGGGTTCCAGTAGCCAAGGGGTGCTGGATAAAACAGATTATGAGTGGGGACTTTGAAGTCCGTCTTAAAAATGAGGAATTCTTTGCAGAGTTTGGAGTGCCGCACCCATTTCCTCATGTCTTCCTATATTTTTATCATTCTCCAACCAAAATGTCCACAGTTTTCTAGAGAATTGTAATATTCTGATTGGGTAATAACTTTCATAACTTCCTTATGGGAATTACAGAAGAACTCATATTGTGGATTACAGTGCACTTTAATGTGTATGTCTACTTTCACCTCTGTTTTGACTTTTGGTCGCACATTGCCCTGTCTCCTTATGTTTTTCATTGCTCCCCACACCAAGCTGCTAGGAAAGTAGTTAACTGAAAGTTGTCACATACTAAGGCCATCATTATAAGTTGGCTGAAATTTGGCACAGCTGCTCCAGGAGGCTGGGAGGGGGGAGGAGGGCTAGAATCTATGATTCCTGCTAGTATCCCGCATAATTTCCTGCAATTACCACACAGTTGGTAATAATTCTCAGACCCTGTAATATTGATTCATTTCCAGGCAGCTTTTCAAATTTCAGGGAAAAAAGCTAATATTTTCTGCCTGCTTTAACCATGGGGGAAAGGGTCAGTGGGAGGGTCACTGAGGAGAGATGGAGAGCCTAGGGGTCTGGCCAGGCTTCTATCTGCGCAGTGGGGGCATTGTCTCCTTCCTTGGGCTACAGCAGCAAAGTCATGTCTGGTGCCTCTGGGCCCAGAATTATTGAGTATAGAGTTTCTGACCATTGTAATTCCATGCCGAAGAGACTTCTGAACTGCTGCATGTCACCCTGTGATATCACTCTGAATGAAATACCACAACTTATAGGGAGGGCCTAAATCTATGCCAAAACATGAAAACACCATATGACTGTCCCACCACCGGGTGGGAGATTAAGTGCATGATCAGGGCACCAACATTAGCAACTGTCACTTCTCAATCATGAGCCTGAGTGTTTTCATGAATAAATGAAATCATTCACAGAGACAAACTTGACTCAACCAATGTGCTGTATGCAGAAATATAATCCAGGCTGATTGTTCTACCAACAAGCTGTCCCACTGAACAAGTGCTGCATTCAGATTTAATCGGAGCGAAATATATTAAACCTTCAGAAGTCAATTATTATATTTTATTATTTATCCTATTTTACACGTTTTTCTTCATATTTGATCTCGCTTAAGATTTAAACATATGAATAGAAGATGGAATCACCTACATGCTCTTAAAAATATACCTTTCTGGTGGCATGGAAATTCTCTTGTGCGCTACTACAGCCTTGTATCCCAGCACTTTGTGGTACTTCAGCTATTGCTGAAAATGCCATATTCTTTCCAACCAACCACTCTTGGTAAATTGGATCCTTCTTAATTGTGTACATTAAATCATTGGTGTCATTCTCATAGTTTGTAGTAATGATATTATAAAGCACCAGTAACCATTTCTCTCCAATATACATTTCTGCTTTACATGAGAGCTCAAAAACTACACAAGATATTATATGAAGATTTGATGCAAGTGATGACTTGACAAATCCATGAACGTTCTCTGTCTTTAGCTCTGGACCTGTTCATAGGTGACTGATGGACAGAAGATGATATTTCAGAGATTTTTTGCACTATCAGGCTTAGACTCGTTTGGAAAGCCAGAAGTGTGGCGATAGTTAGGTTTGTTTGGGTCACTTTAGTTAGATTATTTTCTAGATTGTTTTTTCTGTATTTTCATATGTATCAGTTTTTCTTGTAATTTCTCTAGCTACAAAGTACCATTGTATTTGATTGTGTTCATTCCTTTATGGATTCTTTTATTTCTAGCATAACCATCCTCGCAGTTTCCATCTATTTCCTTATTAGGATTAGCTCCTCCTATTGTGGTGTCCCAATTTTGCTTATTCGTGGTGAAGTCAATGTTGGACACATTCAGAAAAATACTATTCTTTTATCACTCTGTGCTGCACACTTTATTGAACCCGAATTCAACACAAAAGCTTTAATAATAACTACTGTGTCAAAATATTTAATTACATCTCAGAAACCTCCGGGGTGATTTTATATGTTTCATTATCATGTTGTAATGGATGAGGATGTTGTTCGCTGAATAGGGATGTTGCTTATTATGTAATTATTGTTTTTGTATTCACACGACTAATGAAACATGGTATTATTGTCTATTTAAATTTGTCAATATTTATGACAATTTGTCCCTTCAAAGAAAGTAACAAACCTATTTTGATTAGTGTTTTTCTACCTGTAGGGGATGTGTCATTCTTGATGGTTGTGTTACTGGTGACCCCGGCCAGCCTTAGTGATGGAGGCACCCTATGCGACATTGCTTGTCCCCCCCCCAATAACCACTTCTACCACGAATTCCCTCACTACTACCCTTTAACAGTTCCTCTTAAGTCTCCATAACTAGTTTCTCTCAGGTGCATTTAATTAGTTTTATAGCGTCCATCATAATAATGTAGGGTGTAAGAGCACTTTACATTGCATGGACATTCCACAGAGACAATCAATCATAGGTGTGTAAATCAGTGTATAATAAATGTTACATAAGTCAGAGGATTACAAGGTGAAGGAGTCATATGCCACCCATACTGCTAGGCTGTGTAGTTTAAGAGTGCTTAGCCTGGAGAAGCACAATCTCAGAACTAAAGTGTAGTGCCATGGTTGGGGGTTCTCTTTAATATTAAGAATTGATTTATACAAAAATGAACCCTTTTTGCAACATTAGGATAATGAAATATGGGGGAAAAATATTAGGATTTTAACTTATAAACTGCAAGTAACAAAAGGACATCTCTGACAAAAGTAGTAACCTACTGGCCTTGCAGATATGCACTTTGTGATCTGCAAGGTACATGTTCTATGAAGCAGGCATAATAAGCCTCTGCGCCACCTTAAAATGTCTGCAAGATAAAAGTCGTATCTCTCTTCAGGCAAAACATTAATCACCACAGTTATCTTGGCATATTTATTGTCTGAAAATTGCTGGATATAAACAACAATGCAGCAGGTGCTTTCAAAACCATAATAAACCTGCAAACTCGGCACCCCCACCCGACGTCAGCAACTGGTGCGGTGGCACCCGTCGCACTGCCCTAGAGATGGCCCTGCTGGTGACTGCCACTCTTGATTGTCAATGCCTGATTCATTGTTGGGTGTTGAAGTTCAGCACCTTTTTCCAATTCCTTTCTGATTTGTATAGTGCTGTGAATGAGAAAAGAGAATTCAGGAGACATTTCAAACCAGCAGAAGGAAAGTATTTTAAGTAAAATAAATAATACATAAGTAATCAATTAAAACCACTGACTGCTCACATGTAAGCTTATTTAAACAAAACCATATCAGTGAACATGTGAAGAAGAATATGATAGTTATATTAAAACACATTAAAATCTGTAACGGAATACATAATTCAAAATAATGTTTCTAGGTTGAAAAGACCTTAGATGGTAATTAAGGAAGGATAAATATTGCTTTGTTATTGTTTCAGTCCTCTGCAATAGGTGAGATGCATTTTCATTCACAAATTCAGCTTCCTGTTTAGAGAAATGAAGGATTCCAAAGATGTTTTTATTCAACAACATGGAAGTGGCATAACGAAACTTCAGGAGGCTCCCCTGTAAAATACCTGTAGGGGACCTCCTCTCTCCCCTCCGCCCCCGGACCCAGTCAGGGGTCTGCTGGTGGTACACAGTGTGCTGTGCTGAGGGGTCCTCCTGGAGCTCTCCCCCAATCCCCTGCATTGCGGGGGCCTGTGGGGGCCTTTGTTACGCCGCTGCAACTTGGTGCCTAGACTGGCAAAGTGTCCAAGAGGGATCTTTTCTCTGGTTCTTCATTAGAACTCTGCTCTTCCAATTGTACAAGGGGTAGGAAAGGGGCCTGGCTGATCCTGCCACATGCAAGTGTTGTGCCTTCCCCAGTATTTGTCACGGGGTGTAGCTTAGCTCACAACAAGCATTAGATGTGGCTTTTTAGAACTATGGAGTAAGTGAAGTGTATGAAATCCTGGACACTGCTCAGCAAAGCCTAACACCCAAACCTGCCTATCAACCTTAATGAAACAATATTCCAGACCACAGAAGGAACCGAAATATGGCACTTCATGGGGAGAGGGTCAAGGGAAGCTAGGAGCACTACACTACTAACACTACTAGGCCAGTTTGCCAGGGTGTGGTCCCTGCACACCACTGCCTGCATATCATTTGACATAAATACTTTGTCCTACATTATACTCTGAGAAGTATTGTTCGATTGGAGTAAATAATAGAAAATATGCACCCAGTGGGATGACATTTTTGTAAATGATATTTAGGATACAATGTTAATAACAGACAATATTTCTGTAAATGATAATCTGACGTACAAACATGTGCCAGGCAGGCACACAATAACAGCTATGCAGTTAGAAAGGTGATGTCAGCAAGATAGTGAGAGGTATTATTTGAGTAAAAAAATTGGGAGCAATTTAATCTGCTCTACGAGGCCATAGTTTGCTTGGTTAGTTTCAGGGACGTTTCTAATGGTCATCAAAATGACAGGAAAACAGCACTAATCCTTATTTCCATACGAGGTCAAGCAAGACACTCTGGAAAGTCTTTGCCTACTTTTTTAGTATTGTTGGAATCCTGGGACATGTCAGTCCACAAAACCTTCTAAGATCCAGCATTAAATAATTACTTACTTGCATCCTCTTGTAATAGGAATGTATGAAATTTGCAGAATTTCCTCTGCATAACTATGTTGCATTTTGGAAATAATATGCAAAATTACACAAACTATGTGGAATGCAAATCTGGCACTATCTTGCGATATTTGTTTGCAACAAAGTGCATCTTCACCTCCACACTTGATGCAAGGAAGCACTTTGAGCTAAAAAAAGAAAAGGTACCCAAATGGTGCAGTGAACAAGAGTTGCTTGCTCTCAGTCCATTCACGTTGTTCCAGTGTTCCCACGGCCATTTAGTTTTTTACCCAAATCACCCCTAGATATGCCATATTGCGTAATGGGCCCACTTTGTGTAAATTGATGATATTATTTATATAGTATCAATACTGACTATTTGAACATAATGGTCATCAGTATATGTTATGCTATTAATTGTGTTTGACCAATGACTTTGTGTTTCACCACTGCGCATATTAGTTGCTCAATGTTCACCAGTAGCACATTACATATTGTAGTCAGTCTAGCTGCCTATTGGCTTTAACATGGCATTCAACATTACATTTGGTATTTAGGTTAGCTGCCTATTGGCTTTAACATGGCATTAGACATTACATTTGGTATGTAGGTCAGCTGCCTATTGGCTTTAACATGGCATTAGACATTACATTCTGTATTCATGTTAGCCGCCTATTGGCATTTAACGTGTAGTTAGACATCGCAGTTGAGATATTGCAGATGAGCTGTGTTTTACCAAGCTGTGTTTTTCCACATGATAGACCAAGCTGTGTTTTTTCAAATTGAATTCACACCAAACCCTAGCCGATAAGAGAGTGTAGATTTTGTGTTTACCTCTCAATCCAGTCTGGGAACGAGTGAAATTTGGAGAATTGGCCACTCTCCAGGTTTATTCGATTCCCACACTGAGTTTGCTTTTAACGGTGGCCCTGGGAAGCAGCGAGAGAAAGATCTTGACTTCAGGCAGGAACGGACGTCAGATGCCTGTCTCCCGTTTGGGTGGAAAATCTCTTTCTCGCAGTTGAACGGGAGTCATCAACTTGCAGACCTTAGAAAGATGAAGCGGAGTGATAGGCCCTACGGTGATGCAATTGTGACGTTTATGCTTTGCTTTGAAGTTATGCTATAATATAATCACATGTATTCGCTGTATACATTGCAACTGAGAAGTACTTTGATATATTTTGCTTTCATTGCTGCGACTACTTTTGAACGTGTGCTTCCAACCTACTAATCCCGTCTTTCAGGAACCTCGTGGTGAAGTAATAATAATAATAAATATCTTCTTTAAACTAAGAAGTGCATTCCAGAGAAGTTTTGTAAACTCGGTCATAAGATAAGAGAAGGAAAGCAAAACAAGTATAAAAGCTTTTCTACTCCCCCTTGCAGTGCTGATGGAAGCTGTGTGTTGTCATTACCCGTAAATGGTGACATTAATGTTGATAAAACAAATTCATTTTGTCATTTTGAACAGTAGACAATTGTCTCTGGTTAGTGATTATGCAGTAAAAATATTTATCATTCCTGAAGCAAGAAATCTGACCAGGAAACAAGTGACAGAAAGACTGCCCCCTTCTTCTTATATACAGTTAAAAATATTTTCACAGTAACACTAACGCACAATAAGAAAATATTTCACAGCAAAGGTTTTAGGGAATGGTCTAAAGAATTGTTGATGTTACTTGATCTATAAGGGTGACAGAAGACATTATGGGCCTGATTCTAACTTTGGAGGACGGTGTTAAACCGTCCCAAAAGTGGCGGATATACCACCTACCGTATTACGAGTTCCATAGGATATAATGGACTCGTAATACGGTAGGTGGTATATCCGCCACTTTTGGGACGGTTTAACACCGTCCTCCAAAGTTAGAATCAGGCCCTATGTCTGTCATATTTAGAGATCAGAACCATCACAGAAGTGATCTCTGTACCTTGACAGGATCTGCCACCACATTCCTGTTAAGTCACAAAAAGTGTGATGGATGGCCACAGTCATGTTTGATGACTGAATACCACATTTTTCCCAACTTTTTGTTTTTCAAATGTATTCAGTGTTATTGAAAAACAAATAAAACTATTGACTTTCACACCCAGGGAGCTTTTTCTTTGAGTGTGAGAGTTCTTATTTGTTATCTTCTGTTCATCCCTGTCATGTTTTACCTCGTGATGATAGACATAAATAAAAGATTTCCCACCATCCACCCTAAATAGGGCAGGTGGTGTAATGCCCTTCCTCTGATGGCTATCAGAGGAAGCTTTCCATTGACGGGCCTACTGGGGTTCTATTGATGGAAAGCTGAGGGTCCACCCATCTCAAATTGAGATGGGAGGACAGTCACCTTGGTAGGCACAGTACTCCATCACCTTAGCAACAAAGTACCTTGTACACTAAACTCTAAATCAACTAATTCATTTCTTCAGGTCAGTTCATCTTGCGGTGGATCCCTAGACCACATGCAAGAACTGACCAAGAGTACCTTGCAGAGTCAAGCAGGAGTTGTCAAGTCTTTGTCGCTTCCTAGTCCCATGTCTGCAACAATGACCACTCAAAAGTATTTTTATACTTGCAAATGGACCATCTGGGAGTAACCAGCAGGTCAGTTTGAGGACATGGTTGTCTAGTTGTAGCCTAGCCGAGGCAGCTTGCACTGCATGTATTTTCAATGCAAGATTCCAGACAGTATGGGGCAAGCCTGTCTGAATACGCTGAGACTTTATTATACACCAAATTCACACATTTCCTATTTGAAGAAATGTTCCTGCCGGGAAAACTAAAAAGGTCGTTTTATACTTGGTAGTGCAGCGGAGGTATTGCTCTCAGTGTCTCTGTTGCAGTCATCCCACACCACAGAATACACTTAGGGCCTCATTATGACCCTGGCGGGCGGCGGAGGCCGCCCGCCAGGATCCCGCCCTCCAAATTAACGCGCCGCGGTCAAAAGACCGCGGCGGGTATTACGAGTTTTCCCCTGGGCTGGCGGGCGGTTCCAGTAAAACCGCCCGCCAGCCCAGGGGAAAACGACCTTCCCACGAGGATGCCGGCTCGTAATCGAGCCGGCGGAGTGGGAAGGTGCGACGGGTGCTACTGCACCCGTCGCGTATTTCACTGTCTGCAAGGCAGACAGTGAAATACATTTTGGGGCCCTCTTACGGGGGCCCCTGCCGTGCCCATGCCATTGGCATGGGCACGGCAGGGGCCCCGCGACCCCCCCTACCGCCATCCTGTTCATGGCGGCTTTCCCGCCATGAACAGGATGGCGGTAGGGGGGGTCAGAATCCTCATGGCTGCGGAGCGCGCTCCGCAGCCATGGAGGATTCATATGAGCAGCGGAAAGTCAGCGGGAGACCGCTGACTTTCCGCTTCTGACCGCGGCTGAACCGCCGCGGTCAGAATGCTCATTGGAGCACTGCCAGCCTGTCGGCGGTGCTCCCGTGATCGGTGGCCCTGGCGGCCACCGGCCGCCAGGGTCAGAATGACCCTCTTAGTGGCAGATTTGTGCTTGAGACACTTCATCAAAACACAGAGCGAGGGCTGGCCTGCCATGCAATGGTACATGCTAAACCCATCAACACTTTTATTTTTTACCAAAGACAAACTCGAGAAGTCATTTTTTTTATTTTTTAGAAGATACAAAAAATGTGTCACTGACGTTTTAGGAGTTTTCTCCCAGTTCATTGCTGTCATTTTGGGGGGTTGGGGGTGGTTCGTGGCCAGGAACACGATTCCTGTGTGGTGGACCTGTAATGCATTGTAGTTCTGTACAGGAAAATCAATTGATGAAGTAGCACCTGAAAGCAAGTCTGAACTCCTAGGAAATGTAAGCCCTACACTAGGCTTAGCTATTTAAAGATGAGCTAGAAATGCCGACAGAAGTTTTTGGTTTATCTCTATTTGTGAATAACGTAGTGCACATGGGGTGAAAACTCAAACACTATGCACTAATATTTGCTCCTTCAGCTACAAGGATACTGCCTTGAATTCACTCATGTTTATTCTGAATCAGAGATTCCCAGCAGAGGACAGAGTAATTACATCTATTGCAAATTTTTACAATATCCAAATAAGATATATATGAACAAATAATGTAATGGAACTTATTACATGTTCAAGAATCATCCTAAAAAAGGTGCTAGACCCCAAGGCCCTTGAAACCATTTGTACATAACTTTTCTAGTTGATATTATATACTACATATTTTATTTGTATGTATCATTTATGTTGTAGAGCGACATAACATAAGTAATGGACACAGAGCTTTTTAAGCATGACTTTTTTCATGTCGGCTTTTCTAGCAGGTTCAGTGTTTTTGGGGGATAGACTTCTTGCATTATGGGAAAATGCATGTTTTGTAAAACCTGAGAGACCAGGTGTTTGAGAGAAACATATTGTAATCATATCCGTAACATATTTTAGGTGAGAAATCAAAATTAGGACACTGATCTCTTGACATCAAAACCTGGTTTTGCTACTAGACCACGCCTATGCCCAAGAACTAAGCCACATCGTTTCCTTTGTAATCATAAAAAAATAGTTTAACAATATTTACATTTTAAACCACTTCTTGGCCTTTTCAAGCACCTAAAATGCAATGTAGGACGGGGCATCTAACTTTAATTATGGATGCAGTTGAAGGCTTCGGTGACGAGGGACACATATGTGATACTTATGATAATGGTAAATTTTATTACACTGCAGATTTTCCAAAACGTGCAATCCTTTATATGCATAAGTATGATGCAAATGTGCATTGGCAAAATACTTTGACCTTTCCCCCATAACCCTTAAATTATTAGAGTCTTACCTCCCAATGCCTAGATTGGAAAGGCACTAATCTTGCTTCTGACAGGAGTGAATGCATAGGTCTTCCCACGGCAGAAGGGGGTCAGTCTATAAGCAAGACATTTGTGATTTCGCAGAAATGTATGTGATTTTCTATGATCAACAATTTTTTCCGGGTGCCGATCTCAGAAACTCTTATAGTGCTGCTTCTAGCGCTAAACCTACTAATGAGGGAATTCTGCCGTACTAAATGCATTTATGCATACATAAGTGCACCTTGTACACGAGTGTTTAAGTGTACATGTCTGTGTTCTTGCTCTTCAATTAATGCATGAATTGCAATTCAGATAGCACATAAACATTTTTGTAAAATGTATTATATGTAATAAGCATTAACTGCAAGTTGAAGCAATTTAATCTCACATAATCTCAACACCAGGAAACCTCTGCTGCTGCAATGTAATCTTCTGTAGTGCATTCTTTACATATAGATAATTATAAACTATTGCACTTAAAAGCAATCAGTTATGAGTACTGTGTACGTTCATAACACGTATAGTTAACATATACTGCTCCTGAAAGATCAGAAGTACAGCTCACATTCTGCTAAAATGAATGAAAAACACCGCTAAATATCTGCAATCCTACTCTTTCTCTAAAGTGGGGGCTGTCGTTCCAGCAGGGTTCCAAAGCTCATTTTAGGTCTGAATTGACCGTTCATGCTATCTATAAGACTCATAACTTACAGTAAACATAGAGAGGGCTCTGGGTGAGTTCCCATCAGCCACTGGTTTTACTTGGATCAGGTTCTTTCAGTCATTTATTTGAGAAATTGTTAAATGCATCTGATATCAGCCCAGATAAGTATTCCTCTCTTATCTCGTACTATTGTCTCTTTGGTGTTACATGTAATACTCTCAACATCACACTTCATGTCAGCATTAATTCTTTATTGCATACATGTATTGTACACAGAAAGGAATCATTGTTACTGCAAGAGATATTATTGGTACCACCAATTCAAATAATATTATTTCCACCACACCTCTGCCAGTACAACCACCCATGTGACCATCAATATCACTACAGCTACTGTCATCACCAATGTATCCACCATCAGTTCTATAGCCATCATCAATACCACCACCAAGACCACCAAAACCACCATAACACTACCACCACCAATAAGACCATCATAGGGCCACTACTGAGTCCACCATCATTATTAGTGCCACCAAGCTATCACCAAAACCACATTCTACCACTGTTACCATTATCATCAATACCACCATCAATGTAATAAACAGAACCTTCAACAATAACATTAATATTACATTTTTGAATGCCACCACCACCAGGCACCAGCAACATCATCAACAAAACCACCAATATCATCACCAACAGTACCACTTATACATGTACTACAAGTACCATTACCACCATTGCCACCACCAAAACAGTGCCATACCACGAATACCACCAACAATACCGCCACTACCACCATTACTAACACTAATACCACCACCACTGTCACCACTAAAACCACCAATAATACTATTAACAATAAAACCCAACACCAGTACCGTAATACCACCACAACATCATCGTCACCACCAACACCACCTCCATTAGTATCCACTACCAACACTGTTACCACTTCCACCACTACGAAGCAATGACAAAGGCAATAAGACTGGCCTTAATGTGGTACTGCATAGAAACATAGTTTATTCTTGCCTGTGTTGGCATGCATCGTCACATGACTCCCAAACCTATTGGCTGGGCTATGCTTATTAACTGGGTGCCATTTAGGAGCTGAGCACAAATAGACCCCCCTCGGCA
This sequence comes from Pleurodeles waltl, assembly GCF_031143425.1. Classification (NCBI taxonomy): domain Eukaryota; kingdom Metazoa; phylum Chordata; class Amphibia; order Caudata; family Salamandridae; genus Pleurodeles; species Pleurodeles waltl. The sequence continues at coordinate 294,616,605 of NC_090448.1, read as the reverse complement.
GTTTACTTTCAAGTTCGCCTAACAAATGACAGCCAGCTAAACTGTTTGGGCTTGTTATTTTATGCATGTTGAATAATGTGTCTAAAAACACAACAAACATGGCGCAAATATGATTTTCACTAGAGGGTTTTTCATGTGTATATTGTAGAGAGTATGTATATGGCACATAAGGCTCTGTATAGTGGGCCCCATAATATAATTGCGATCAGTGTCCCATAAATACTCGAATAAAATCTGCTATCAGGGCATTCATGAAGGCGGTATAACCTCTGCATTTCCTCACCTTTGCGTTATTGTGGTTGCTCAATTATTTATTAGCTCCAGAGCGCACTGCAGTCGATGTTGCTTATGCAGCCAAGTCTGAGGCTTACTGAAGGCAGCAGCCCTCGGCGAGTAGGTACTATCATTCCATTCGGTAGTATAAAAGGATACAGAATGATTCCTCTTCATCACAAAAAGTGTTTTTTCCTAACCTAAGATCCCGTAATTCTACATTTAAAAGATTTGATTACATAGAAGTTTTACACGTTTGTTAGTGTTACGGTTTGCTGGATACAAATGGATTTGGTAAGATTGCAAATGTTGTTGTTGAACAAGAATTAAGGGAGCCCATGTTACGAACACAAGAGTCAGATCACTTTAATTACGCACTATTTGACCTCCGAACAGTTATTAGGTTGGCCACGCCTGCTGATGAGCTAATGGAAGGATACGAAGCACAGAAAATGAACATGGCTACTTAAGCATTACATTTCTGTTTTTTCTGCCTCGCTGGTTATCTTTCTGGCCAGGCCTGCAAACTAGTGCCAAGGGCAGAATGGGCGCTGAAGAGCTAGGCTACTACCCCTAAATGAAGTCTACGAGTTCCGCCATTATCCCCTTCTTCCCGGCGCCTGGTGCGATGGTAAATTATTGGTGAAATAATAAGAGGCACGTTTGGCCAGCGGATTCTGCAAAATTTTGTGGTATGCATTTAATTTTGAAATTCTATTCTATACCTTATCTATGACTTGAGGGCATTGTCTTAATTTTTAACGAGTTCTATTATCAAACACACACTGCAGGTACTAATCTCGTGTTTGTCTTTATTCTGCAGCCCTGCACCTGTTACCCCCCCCCCCCCGCCCTCCCCCCGCAGGCTAGCTTTAAACATAACAATGGCTAGTTGTCTAATCTCCAAGAAAAGCTTGCCACGGGATCCCATATTTATAACATTGCCATGTGCGGCCTTGACTCCACTCCGCGTCAGGGCCTGCTGGGCCCCTCACACCTCTACCTCAAATATATCTCGTTTCACTTCCCTCACACCCAGTTGTTGGTGCTGCAACTGCACATAGGCCACGGGGCCCAGAAAGCGCTTTCTTTTCAGCTTCACTCTGCCCCTGCACACAAGAATGTTTTTTCCCAGGGGGGTTTGGAGGCTGAGGGCCTCATTACGAGTTTGGTGGCAGGGATTACTCCATCACAAACGTGACAGATATCGCATCCGCCATATTACGAGTTCCATTATATCCTATGGAACTTGTAATACGGCGGAGGACGGGATATCTGTCACATTTGTGATGGAGTAATCCCCTTCGCCAAACTCATAATGAGGCACTTAGGGCCTGATTATGATCTTGACGGATGGACTTCCTCCATCACAAATGTGACGGATATCCTGTCTGCTGCATTACGATCTCCATAGAATATAATTGGATCATAATACATAATAAAGTGGACGGGATGTGCATCACATTTGTGATGGAGGAAATCCCTCCTTGAAGATCAGAATCAGGCCCATAAGCCCAAAACCCAGAGGGCTTAATTCAGAGTTTGGCAGAGAGGTTTACTCCATCACAAATGTGACGGATATCCCCTCCGCCATATTATGATTCCATTGTAGCCTATGGAAATCATAATACATCAGATGGGATATCTGTTGTGTTTGTGATGGAGTGACCCCTCCACCAAACTCTAAATCAGCCCCAAAGTCTCTAGCGAAGAAAAGCAAAAAACATTAACCAATGCACTCCCGTCCCTCTCCTCTCTTTTGAGCTACAACATAATAATTTGCAGAGACACTCTCGGGGGATAAAAGGCCATAGTTTATTAAAAACCGTTTACTCCACCCACATCATCAAACATTGAATATTATCAATGAAAAACAGCAATGCAATCTCATTTTCCACAAATCATCAATTTCAGCCACCTGTGGGTGGAGGGGATGAACACTTGCTGTGTTTTAGGTTTAACTTGCTACCTTTGCAACTGTCCTTCCGCCAGCTGCCCCCGCTGCCCCTTCCAGCTGTGGTGCCTTCTCCATGCTACTCTTCTTGGCGGTAGTAGGTAACTTGATTCACCACAACATAACAACTGTTATTATTGCCTATTGGAAGTTCTTTATATTAGGCCTGCTGCTCCACCATTGACTCCTTCAATCACTGCCGAAGTGCTGTTTGGTTGGCCCATTCGTGCCTTTCCTATTTTTTTGAACTTATTCTTCCTGGTCTTCTTCCCGCACCTCTGTCCATCTCGACCCATTCCTCACAGTCAGAGTGGGCATGCTCAGTGGCCAGGTTGGTTAGTCTCTCTGCTGTATTAATGTTTCGGCCCTCTGACACGTTCTTTGCTATGCTGATTCCACCAGTGGCAGAACAAAACTTGTGGGGCTCCCTGCAAAGTACTTGGAGGGGGCCCACTCCCCTTGGATCCAGTCAGGGACTTCCCGCCCATGAACAGTGTACTGTGCTGAGGGGGCCCCCTGGAGCTTCCCCCCCACCCACACCGCAGGGGCTGCGGGGGCCTTTATTATGCCACTGGGTTCTGCTCTTTAGAGTGCAGCACATTCCAATATATTGGTTAAACTAGATTGGTTTTACAGGTAGTTTTGAAGGTAAAAAATACAATTTCTAGTTCCTTTAAGAACTGCCAAATTAACAATGGGCAAGATCTCTTCGAAGCAGTATATAATGTATGTGACTAAAAGAAAAGCGTGTGTGTTGAAAATTGGGTTGCTAGTTGAAGGGGGTGGAACCCTACTCAAGCAGCAACCACAGTTCTTATCAGGGTGAAGCACAAGCAAACCCCAAATTAACCTGTCCTTAACCATTTGATGGCTTGGCACAAAAGCATTCAAGTTTAAGGTGTAGGTAATGTATAAAACATTTATGCATCACTTCAAATAGTAATAAAGTGAAAACAAAATACCAGAAAAATCCGAAACAGTTTAGAAACATAAAGGAAAGTGTAATAAATTACTTAAGACCAAAACAACGAAAATCCAATCAGTAGAACTGGAGATATGCAATTTCAAACATTTAAGGTAAGTGTAGCATCTAAAACCACAAAGCATCACCTGCAGTTATCTGGTTGTGCGAGACCGGGTCAAAGTCACAAGTTCAGGTGGACTGTGATGGAGCGTGGGCTGAATACAAAGACCAGGTTAGTTCCATTGAAAGAGTTATCTTCAAAGCTCCAGTGAGAAGAATTCAGTTCATGCTGGATAGGGCCACGAGGAGCTGTGGTGTTCCAGGTGTTGCAGACGGTCATTGCTGGAGATTTGCATTGTGAGTCACTGCACGATGTTGATGCTGTAGCACGACGTGTAGATCTTGCATTACCAGGCATCGCTGGTGGTCGCTATGGTACGAAGATTCAGGTTCACCAGAGTTTGCATTGGTGTGCAGTGTGGGCAAGATCTTGGTGTGAACAGGTCTGTTCACAGTCGATAAAAGCCCAAAACTTCAGGATTGCCCCTTTGCTTGGATGAAGGGTGCAGGTCCAGTCTTTCTTCTCAGCAACCAGGGCAGCAGAACAGCACAGTGGCAGGGCAGCAGTTTAGCAGTCCTTCTGTTAGCACAATACATAGCAGTCTTTCTTCTGTAGTATCCACAGGTTCAGAGGTGTACTTAAGAGCTGGGTTTGAGGGTCCAATATTTATACCGGGTGCCCACTGTGAAGCAGGAGAAGGTTCTGGAGGATTCCACCTCTAGAGGTGTGTGAAATTTCCTGCCTCCCTCCCTGACCCCAGCTTGATTGGAGACACAAAAGGCTAGTTTCAAACTGTTTGTGAGTGTGCTCAGGCAGAAGCTTTGTGATGTGCAAGTCTGGAAGATGGTAGCTCCATTCTCAAATTAAGTCAGAGATGGCCCATCCTGTCCCCTTTGTCTCACTGTCTGAGAGTAATACACAAAGACCAACTGCCTGCTACACCGAGTCATGGGACCCAGGGCCCAGTCTTCAGGCACCAAATGGTCAGGACAAGAAAAAATGTAAACTTTCTAAAAGTGGTATTTTCAGAATTGTGACTTAATATCTGACTTTACCATTAAATAAGGTTTAATTAAAATTCTTTAGACACCAAACTCAACATTCAGACTTGCTTCCTATTAAATGTTAACACTTATTAAATGTAATAAGGTTATCCAAGGTCATCCTATGCGGGAGTAGACATTGCAGTAGTGAAAACCATATTTTAAGAGTTTTTTACTACCAGGAAAAGTAAAACAGAACAGTACTTGGCCAACTGTTTAAATTCACTACACCCTGCTTTATGGGCTATTTCGGGCCTACCCCAGGGGTGACTAACATTAAAAAGGAAGGTCTAGGTCTGTCAAAAGGTTTAGTTTGCCAGGTTGAAGTGGCAGTATAAACTACACATACAGACAGTAAGAGCAGGCCTGAGACATGTTCAAGTGGATGGCAAAATCAGGGCTGCAGGCTTACTAGTAGTATTACATTTACAATCCATAGGTACATGTAGCACCATTTGACTAGGAACTTACAAGTAACTTAAATGTGCTAATGGGTATTAGCCCATGTTATCATGCTTAAAGGAGTGAACACAAACACTTTAGCTCTTATTTGCTGTAGTAAAGGGCACAAAGGCCTAAAAGGCAGCAAAAATGGGTTAAAAAAAACAGGTGAGCGAAGACAAAAAGTGTGTAGATGACCCTGCAGAGAGGGTCAAGCTCAACAGTGTGCCTATTACAAACCACAGGAAGTGCAGAATTCAGATGCCTTTGCCACAGTACAAAACAGTGCCTGTTACCATGTTAAAAATCATGCCATTATAAATATTGTGCCAGAAGCAATGCCAATCACTGTTTCTGTGGCAGATTACAGCCCACCCAACTGTCTGAGTGAGTAAATAAAATAATACCAACACCAATGCTATTATATGCCAGGATGTTACCATCACTTAAAGACTGCAAAGAAATATGTTGCTCAAATATTTTAGGGCAGTGGTTCCCAACATTTTGACTTCTGTGGACCCCCACTTTTTCAATACTAGAACCCGGGGATCCCACTGAATTATTATTGGAATCCAGGGACTGCCTTCTGAGTCATTACTGAAAGCTGGGGACCTAATCTGTTCAAATTATTAAATTTTCTAAGCAGTCGTGGATCCCCAGTGGTCCCTGGACCACAGGTTGGGAACCACTGTTTTAGGGCACTGTCAATTACATAAGGATGGTGCTCAAGCATTGCAGACTACTGCTTTAAAAATGATGCTCAATTTGTCCTAGAGAAACATGTTTCTCTGTATAGTAGCTTTTTACAGATGATCATGAAACCAAAGTAGGTTGGAGCACAACACTATTATAGGGGGAATGCTACTTGTGCTACTTGACCACTGATCGTGCTGGGACTGGTGCAGTTGCTTATTGACTTTAGGTTATTGAGCTTACAGTAACATACCTCAGAATGAAGGAAACCTTCAACTTACAGATAATGCCATCATGCTAGTGTCCATGTTGCACTAGTATGTAAAGCAAATATTGCCACTGTCCATACATGTAGTTACCACAGGAGGTAAGGATCCACTGCCATGCCACTATTCACAATTACCTCCATTCTACAAAGCATCATTACCATGATGGTGTCCAAAATAACTCACGGCCACTAAATCTCCATTATCACTACGTATCCACATTATCTTCTAGCATGTAAAGTACTATTGTTAAACCAGTAACTATCCACATTGCACTAACTATATAAAGAAACACTACCATGACATCAGCTACATTTTACTTCAGTGTGAAAGGCCCTCTTGCCAAGCCAATATCGAATAATTTCCCCTACACCACTTGTGGCAATGCTAGTATCCAAAATTTCCAGCAGAACATGAAGAACCATTGCGATGTTCTTATCGATAGTTTTCCCCAAGACATAAGACACTTTTGTCATCCATAATTGTCTCTATCATTACCCATAACATGTAGAGCAAGGTTATCATAGAACCCTTCCTCCACTCTTACCAGTGATACTGCAGTGGGGACGATGAGGCCTGAGACTTTTTCTGTACAGCACTCAAAGCTTATTGGGTAGCACATTTTAGAGTCATCTTACACTACACCACAGCCATGCTAACCTTGTGGAACCTATGGCAGAGAGCAGTTTCAGAGGTTGCAGTGTTGCAGTCCATAAGGCTCTGATGTTGGTGGGTTCCCATATCTCCGGCCCAATATGTCTTATTTCGTCCTCTTTATTGAGTCACCAGAAGACAAGTTTGTAAGTGTGTAATTCAACTTCCAGCCAAAAGGCAATATTAACAAGTAAATGTCTTTAGTCATGCTATTCCCCTATTACATTAAGGATCAATAGACTAGAGATTGCTTAATTCAAAGTGAAAACATCTGCCGTTTTTTGCATTTTCTGTGTCTACTCCTTGTCCTAATGCGATATATGTTGCTTGATAGGGGAACATCTTTAACAAAGCAACTATCTTTAAGTGATATGACATGTCACATACAAATTAGCTAACACAATACTCTAATGAGGCAGATTTACAAGGTGGGAGGAAAATCTGCCAGATTTAGAGTTCTTCACTAGGGTGGAAGAGGTTTATCCACTACAGTGGATGAATCTATTATCAGATGAGCTAGTTAGAGTCAGTAGAGAGGAAAACTCAGATGTATCCTTTGCAAATGCCCATTTCCGCTGGTGGAATTTTTGACAGCAAACAAGGTACTCAAAATTAACCAACAAAGTGGGGGTATATTCTGAGGACTCGCATAGCTAATGATCCTCCTCCTATGATAGTGGATAGTGGATGTTTCCTAGCATGTTCAGGAACAATGCCTATTTTTCTATGAAATTCTGTCATTCTTCCTGTAGCAGTCATTGGTGGCGATAACTTCACTAGACATGTGATGGATCAATTGTCGGGAAAAAAGGGGTTGTCTGAACTCAGGGATTTGTTTCTAGGACTCATCACCTTAGAATCTGTATAAGAAAGGTAAGAGGATTATGGAAGATCAGTCTATGGAGGCGGGGTGACAGGATCATAACAAGTAGAGGTCAAGGGGCGGGACCTCAAGGTTATGAGTGGTATCAGGGCTTTATAAAAAGTTTATTTCCCTTAAGAGGGTGGCTGGCAAATTTCGGTATTGTATTGTCTCTTTCACTATCACTACGGTTTGTTCACCTTTATTGAGTCATTCAGCTTTATTTTGTTGTTTTGTTTCTTTCTCAGTACCCTCAGATCCCTGGTCTTCTTGCCTGAACTCTGACTTGCCCTTTCACTTAGCGTAGTGTTTTTTTTGTTAACTGGTTGTCTAGTGTTTGAGTTATACCTGTATTACGATTTTGTTGTGTTTGCTAAATGGTTGCATGAACTCTGACTTGCTCTGGGTTCCATTTTGGTATTGGTTGTTGTGCTTTTTCTCCTGCTTTCTCCATGAAATCCAGGTGCATTTTTGACCCAGGATTCCACCGAAGATGTTACCAGCTTCCTTTGTGGCTTAGGTTCCATGCAGGCTTCCATTATGAAGCTGGTAAGCATCATCACCAATACCTTCATTCCTGAGATAATTTAAATATTTATTCAACACACTAAAATGTAGTTTTCCTACCATTAGTAAATGCTTGGCATTCACCTTTGAAAACTCTGTCATGAATTCTGTGCAGTATGGGAGATGTGTGTGGCTGCCGAGATCACAACATTCTGTCTTTCTCTTCTTTCTATCACTCCTATTCCCCCCTTCCCTCCAGGGTTTAGTTCTGCTACACATCATCACTCACACAGATGTAGAGTTACGTTCTGGGGAGTGAGGTGAATTGTCTTCAGGCTCTGTCAATCAAGACGCATGAATCCTAACATCAGTCCCTTTAATAGTAGAAACGTATGATTTATATAGTACTTTTCTGCTTTTTTTCAACTGCTGTAAATAACCACTGTTACTATCACTCAATTTAATGGTACCCAGTTTAAGGACGTTCGGAAGGATGGAAGGCTGAGTTCACTTAGCACAATTCGAACACAGGGCCTGCTGATCACTGCAGTTTATGTGCCACCATTACAGGTGGCAATAATTTCACTACTTCAGGGAGTGGATGTCAGACAAGTCACTACTGATGAGATACTTAACCCACCATTGAGGCCCTCATTATGAGTTGCCTCTTAATTCCGATGAAGGTGGTAAGGGTACTTACCGACCCCATTGGAATTAAGAGATCTGTGGAAACACCACGGACTTAACTTTCAACCCGAGATTTTGGATGATAAAATCGGACAAAATTTCATTGCAAAACATTGGCCCAAAATTAGGAATTACTGGCGAAACTGGACCCTTGAGTTTTCCTCCCTTGAGTTCCTGGTACCCCTGGTATCCATAACTGTGGTGGTGGAGAATAATCAGCCCTTTTACTGGCATACTCATAAGCAGTGCCTTAGTGTTAAAATTACCATCCTTTTCTGAGTAAACCATAGCTGCCACAAGACTGTGAAATTTCAACTCTATGAACCTAATCATGCTACACCCAAGACAGAACAAAGTTCTACAGAGATGTGCATTATGCATTGTAAATGGCTCCAGGGGACATCCATTTGAAAGGAATGAAAGAAAGTAATTTATATGAGATAGTTCTAGCTCTCCGATTTCACCCAATCAATTTCTCACTGGGTGGGTGGACACACATACTTTAGAAGATAAGTGATTGGGAAATATTAGACACTGTTCAATATCAAAATATATCACAGACCACTGCCTCAGTTGGTTGTAACTCATCTGGAAGACAAGTACTGCTGAAGCCATACACACAGGCTCCTGAAAGACCCCCCTGCATGTGTCAATGTTTTAAGTCAAACCTGCCAGTCTTGTTTCTGTCACTTACAGTCAATCCATGTGTATCTTTGGATGGATTTAGGTCATCTTGGGGCCTATTCTGGCCACAATATGTCTGGTAATTATTCAGTATCCCTGTATCAGGTTTGCCCCGAGTCATCAACTATATTAACTTGAACTCTGACTAATAAATGTTATTTTTGTCTTCTGTTGGCACTCTCAACATAATGAGCAGAAACCAAATGGCTTTCTAAACAACTTAGATAGGGTATAATGAATCATTGTTGGCCAATATGCTTTGGTCTTAATACACAAGTCCCTCTCTTTGCTGCATAAATGACATTTAGGCTTCTGGAGCTTCCTTCTCACAAACATACAGCTCACCTCGAACATGGAGATGCGCTGTGAATTCATCCACTATCAATTTTGAAATTCAGATTTATCAAAAAACCTATGGAACTTCTTTCATACCACTGTTAACAAAACAAAAACAAGCACTGACGTCACGTTCACAAATAAGAAAAACGCCCCGGGTTTCCTTACTGAGCATAGAATGACAGCTGGTATGGATTTCAGGGTTTCGAACATCCTGAAGTCTTCAGGGGAGGACCGTAGATCTGAGAAGTAAAGGTGTTTACAGTAAAAGTCGCCTTTGCTGACATTATAACGTTGGCAGTAACATCAATCAACAGCCGTTCACTTACAGAGATCAGCTTTACAGTATCTTTCCATGCTTTCACTCTCCAGACGGATATACATTCTTTTGTGTGCTAATTGTATGGTTCATGAAATAACCCTTCACACTGTTTTTATTTCTTTCAGGGAGCGGTCCTTTGTAAGAGGTCAACAGCACATATAGCTAACAACAAGCAAAAAAAAAATAATTTTTTCCTCCCTGGCAAATCATGTCAATAAGTATAGTGCAGAGTGTGGTCCACCCCCAAGATTCCTCAATACAACAGATTACCTTGGGAGCACTAGAAATAATTTCACGAAAATTACCTGTTGGCAACTGAGTCACCACTTTTGACTGCATCAAGGGAAAAAAAAACTTTAAATTCAATGCTTGAACTTTGAGGGGCACATTCTTTTTCACCTCCTGCACACATTTCAACAGGTGTCAAAGAACAAAATTATTATTGGGAGCAGTATAAGTCTTTTTAGAAGGTTTAATTTCAAAGGTTAATGTAGTTATACAGAAGTGTACGATTTCTTCTAAGAGCTGGATAGGTTAGAAATTCGTTCATGTCATAGCTAATGCTTCTAGGTTATTCACTAAAATTTGATCTGGATTATGTATAGACATATTTTATATTCTTTTCATTTTATAGTGGATGCCCTTATAGAAGCAATTGTATGATAATCTATTTTCAACGTTACTATTTAATTAATTAGGAAATGGTTGATGACATCATTGTTTCTCTAAGATCTCAAAGGTATTATCAGTAGAACCACTCTCCCCATGTAATTCCTCATTTCAGATGTTAAATGTCTGAATCACCTGGTGCAGATGCCGTGTGTGTGGCAATAACATCTGCTGTTACCAGTCCATTCTGATCGCTCTTTTGCAAAGAGCGATGCCTCTCGTCTTTTCTCCTGATAACTAAGATTGCAGGGCTTTGCCACCTCGTCCATCTTCCTTACCACAAGCTGCACATTATAAACATACACGCAATCAATGCCAACTCTTTGTCAACAACATCCAACTACAGTTAATCATTACAGGGCATGATTTCATCAATGTGACGTACAAGAGTTTAATGAGAGTAAATGGAGTAATACAGTGAGTTTTACTGAGTAGAGGCCTTTGAGACTACCACACCAAGATCTGCTGAAAATGGGTCTCCTATATTTCATCTAAAGTGCCACAGCATGTAGACCTCTCTGATCGCTGCCACAGACGACATCAGAAGACTCCCTAACCACAGAGGAATGGCTGCTCTGATCCTACTCTACCTCTCTGCAGCTTTAGACACAGTCTCCCACAACACCCACTTCAACAGACTCCACAACCTAGGAATACAAGAAGACACCCTCAAGTGGATAGCCTCCTTTCTCACAAGACACACCCAAAGCATCCACCTGCCCCCCACACTTCAGCACCCAAAGACATCATCTGTGGTGTACCCCAAGGATCAACCCTCATCCCCACCCTGTTCAATGACTACATGACCCCCTTCGCAAGCCTCGTCAGATCACAGGGCATCAGTATCATCTCCCACACTGACGATACGCAACTTAGCGTCTCCCTCACTGATGACCCGGCCAACACCAAAACCAACTTCCCTAACACCATGACTGACGTAGCCAAATGGATGAGAGACAACCACTTCTTGCTGAATTCCGACAAAACTGAAGTACTCATCTTCAGGAGCAACACCTCGGACGACAGCTGGTGGCCAACCCAACTCAGACCCAGCCCTACACTTACAGACCACGCCCACAACCTAGGGATCATCCTCAACAGTCAACTGTCCATTAAATGTCAACTCAACACCGTCACCTCTTCCTGCTTCCACACCCTCTGCATGCTCTGCAGAATCATCAAATGGATCCCCACTGAAATGAGGAAGACCATCACGCAACCCCTCATCACCAGCTGCATCGACTACGGCACTGCCCTCTACGCCACCATCTCCACCCAGCTCCCCAGAAGACTGCAGACCATTCAGGACGCGGCAGCCTGACTCATCCTCACCCTCCCTAGATGCACTCACATCACCCCTCTCCTGAGGAACCTCCACTGGCTCCCTATCCAGAAGAAATGCCAATTCAAGATCCTCACCCTCGCCTACAAGGCCCTCCTTGCCCTTTTTTTTTTATGTCCTCATGGTGAGTTTGCTTCGGCTAAGAGTGCAGCTAGGCCAGATCTCAGACCAATACCACCAGGACAAAAAAGGTCCTTTAATGACTGCCTCCTCTGCTCCCAAGCCACACAAGGCAAAATCATATTGAGTTCTTTGAATCCTCTGAGAGCGGTCAGGTAACCACTAACTCAACATACCGCCCGAGGAAGGCTTTATAGAGCTCTTAATCATTGGATATCCCATGTGTAAGCCCATCTTGAGTTACGTGCCTTTTTTCCCAAAGTGTACAGAATCTATCCCTTTTCTTTAGAGGAATATTTTGTTCAAGACAGCACAAGTTTGTAAGTGATCTCTTCCAGTCATGTACTGTTGGGGCTGAGGAGAGGACCCATTTTAGTCATATCTCCCGATACGCCAAGAGGATTAGCACGAATAACAAAGATTTATGATAACACTGTAGCTTTTGGCTCAACTCTTCCCCATCAACCACAGAAAATATTACTAGTAGCAGGCTTTCCTTAACTTCCGCGCTTATTACCTGAGTAATTTCCTTAATCATATCTTGCCAAAACTGATGAAGCACTGGGCACCGCCAAAACATATGGAGGTCATCCGCCCCCTCCTCGCTACAATGGGGGCAATTCTTCTTAAGTCTCACAAAGGCTGTCAACTTCTTCGGCGTCCAATACACCCTGTGCAAGGTGAGCAAATGGTGTTTCTTTAAAGAGGTAGATTTAACTGTACCCCAAAGCGTAGACATTGATACTTGCCAGAGAGTAGTAACATCCTGTGATGGCAGGTCCTTTCCCCATTTCTTCTCTGGCAGAGGGGGAGATTCATCCCCAACTTCTATCAGCGTCCAGTACCATAGAGCAACCTCCTTACGAAGGATATGTCTCTGTGCCAATCTCTCTTCCCAGATGTTCTCCTCTTGCCCACGCCTTTCCTTTGGTAGTGCACTTGCCCAACTTGCCATTTGAAAATATTTAAATTTTGAAAAATCATCCCCCCAATAGCTCACTAAATATTGACCAAGGCAGCAAGACATGGTTCTCCAGAAGTTGACCCCACTTCACCAGCCCCTTCTCCCTTAGAGGAAGAGATAATTTGTCGTGAAGACATTTTGGGATACCTGGTGACCCCCAAACAGGGGCCAGGTTACTATAATAGGGTATCCTCAATACTTTCCGGACCGGAAACCATTTCTTACACACCACCCTCAGACACTTCAGCCTTATCTTCTTAAAGTACTTTGGGTGGCCAAACTAAGATAGAAAATGCTCCCCTGCTTCCTGGAGGTGGCTCGTAATAGCCTTACACATATGGGTAAAACTAGAGCTTTCATTCAGTAGTCTTCCTACATTTTTCTTACCTGAAAAGCTAAATAATACTTATAAAAATCAGGGCTCTCTATCCCTCCATATCTCTTCCTCTTACATAGTTTATTCCATGCAATGCGAGCCCCTCTAGATGCCCACACAAATTAAGTTAATTCTCCTTGGAGCTTTTGAAACCAGACCTGTCTAAATTCTAAGGGGATTGTATTGAAAAGGAAAATAAACTTTGGCAGAAGAATCATCTTCAAGATGTTCGACCTCCCAATAAGAGACAGTGGAAGACCCGCTCACACCCTTAAAAGTTTCTTAGTGGCAACAAATGCCTTATTAAAATTCACCCAGGGAACATTGTCCAGATTAGCCAAGACCTGCACCCCCAGATACCTTTTTTCCTTTTTAAACAGCGAGCTACTATAAGTAGTATTCCAGCACATTATCTCAGTCTTTTGTTGATTTAGCAGATACCTTGACACTCCTCCAAACACCTTCAAAGATAGTAAAATGTTTGGTAATAACACACCTAAGTCCCTTGTATATATCATTAGGTCATCTACGTAGAGTCCTACTTTCTTCTCCCAACCCTTGTACTGGAAAGGTAAAATATTTGTATTCTGTGTACTCCCACTCGCTAAAGGCTCAATATAAAGATAAAACAAGAGAGGAGAGAGTGGACAGCCTTGGCGAGTGCCCCGTTTAATTCTAACTTGCTGGGAGAGATTGCCATTAATCTATACTTTAGCCACAGGTTCTTATATAAAGACCTAATTGCTCTAGAAAAAGTATCTCCAAGCTTATATCGGTCAATAGCCATATACAGAAAAGACCAGCTCACCCGATCAAATGCTTTGGTGGCATCAAAGGTGAGCACCACAAAAGGTAGATCCTCCTAAGTAGCCAAATCAATAGCGCCTAATAAAGCATGCGTTAACTCGGAGAGCTATCTACCTTTATTAAAGCCTTTCTGGACCAATGAAGCAACCTCCATCTCTAATCTTTTTGATAATATATTTGTGTATATCTTGTAGTCCAAGTTTAATAATGAAATGGGTCCATAAGACTCATAATGGGATAGATTCTTGTCTGGTTTCAAAATTAAAGTGATAATAGCCTCATTCCAAGATTATGGCAGATCTCAACCCTCAACAAAAAGGTTATTGAATAATTCCAACAAGATTGGTGTTAATTCATCTTTAAGTAAAATATAAAGCTTGTCAGATAAACTATCAGGCCCAGGTGCCTTAACCCTTTTTAAACTCCTAATAGCCTCATTCAGTTCCCTTTTAGCTATCTTAACTTCCAACTTGTGCCTTGAATCTTCGTCAAGGGAAGGAATTGAACTTTTACTCAGAAAATCTTCAATTTGCTCCCTTGTGGCCTTTGAGTCTTCTGTGTATAGCTCCTGAAAAAAGGAGGTAGAAGCATGTTCTATTTCGTCATCCGTCACATAACTTAGACCTGTATCTTTGTTCGTGATTGATGTAATTCTGTTTCTGGTTTGCTCTACTTTTGCTTTCCAGGCCAAAAGCTTACCACACCCTTCCCCGTATTCATACTGTGCAAACCTGCTACTCTCCCATTCTCTTCTGGTCTTAATCTCCAAAAAGATATCTAAATCAGCTTTAGCCCTCCTTATCTGGTCCACCAGTGTTGATATCTGCTGATCAGCTATCCCGTGTGCCTTACGTTGCAGGTTCTGTATCACAGTCTCCAAATTCTTTATCTGCTTTTTCTCTTTTCTGTGCCTGTGGATTTCCATACTAGTCAGCCTGCCCCTTATATAAGCTTTATAAGCATCCCAAAACATGTGGATGGTGGTAGACTCATAGTTCACACAAATAAATTCTTAGTATCCTGCTTTAATTCCTCAATAGCCCACTCCACCAACAACAAAACACGGTTTACCGTCCACCTAGACCTTATAGTTGGTTTGTCAAGAAGAAGGTGAAGCCGCACAGCCGAGTGATCAGACAAGTGTTCCGGGGCATGTTCTACATACTTCACTTTTCCACGCAGGCTACTATCCACTAAAAAGAAATCAATCCTTGAATAGTGCCCATAATTTTGATTATGAAAAGTGAATCTTTCACCATTACTACCTTTCCATCGCCAAATATCTACCAGGTCCAAATCCTTCATTACCTGCTTCACCCAAGCTATTGTCTTAGGAGTATTCAGTGTATTTCTCATAGTTGATTTATCCAAAATTGGATCTAGGAGGACATTAAACCCCCCCATTCCCTACAGCAGAACTAGATACTTTGAAGCTAATAACTGGTTATAAAGAGCTTGAAAAGGGACTGGATCATCTATATTGGGGCCTTAGTAACCTTCTATTGTTAACCACGACCCATATATGTTTGCTTCTACCACCAACTATCGCCCCTTAGGGTCTGCAGTAACTTTACCCAACACTACTTTTAAGGTTTTTTTTAACACAATCACAATTCTTTAATCTGCATAGGACTGGTTAGTACTCACACAATGATCCACCCATGACATTTGCTTTATTATACTACCCAATTCCTCTTGCATCAGATGGGTCTCCTAGAGGAGCATCACCTCCTCATCCGCCAACCTCAAAAATTAAAAAATCTTCTGTCTGCGTCCCCTGACCCTGAGACCATTCACATTCCAAGATAAAACCTTCAACTGAGCTAACCCAATTTTAGACATCTCTAAATACTACAATGTCAGGGGGAAAAACTGTGATAAAGAGCATAGAACGGACAATTCCATCTCTCCCTGGTCATTAAATATGGTTAAAAAATACAGAGTGAAAGCAGTTATAAGTTCTTCCCCAGATTTCAGAGAGGTTCCTATAGGGGGCTCTAAGACCTCCCCCTCATTGCATTCTTTCTTTAAGTTTCTCCCCCAGGAGGCCGAAGATATAGTGGATACTTACTCCCTGGCAGTGTCGGGGGCCCAGCCTACAAAATGCAGGTCCCGGGAGCCATGAATGAAAGTTGTTTATTGCATCAAGAAGGGGTCACGACGGCATTAGACTCCATTGAGTTTGTGAAGGCTTTGCGAACCTTGCTCACTGTACAGGCTGGGGTGGAGCATGTACTTCCATCCCTGCCCCTCAGTCTTCGAGTCAGGAGGTCCAGATGGACATGAAGAGCCTCTTATTGTCATTAAGAGAGGACATCAGGGGCAAGGGCCCTCTGCAGGGCCTTCAGTTTCTTCGATGGCTATCTATGGACTGGAGTGGGGCTTTGACTCCACATACACCAATCGCAGACCGATTTGCAACGATTTGGGGGCACATAGCATGTTCAAGCAGTTTGCTGCACTTTTGCAAACTCTCAGAGAGAGCAGCTTTGTTTCTTTGGAGCACGTATCCCACCCCTGTCGTTAGTTGTAGCGTTCTCCCCAGCCCAGGAGCAGGTAAATGAATATGCCATACCACTCTGTATATGTCACCCTCTCTGTAATAAATGTCTTTAGTCTTCCACATACTATCGAGCTCTCCACAAATTGAGTCATAACTTTTATAACCATACCTCATCACCCCGCATCGGACCACAAAATTCCTGTCTAGAATCCATTCAGGACCACAAGGGCCCTACTGCACTGGATATCAAAGACATTGCGATGGCCAGCCTCAAATCTCCTGTCTTTAATTGCATGTGGATGGTCTGCACGCAAGACATGCCAAAGGATTTGCTTGAATGAGGGAGGATAGAGGCAAATGCTGTAATTTTCATTAGCCGCCCCAACTCTTCCACCTTTGGAGTTGGCCACCCTGCATGTCTATCCCAGTCTCTGGTGGACATTATGGGACAGCCATGGCAGAAGGATGGAGAAGGTTGCCGGAGTGGAAGCTGGGACATCTATGCACCTCCCTGGGTTCACTGTATCTTCAGTAGTGATAGAATGCAGATCAACATGGGGAGTGTGAATTTCAGCAGCAGATAGGCTGCAGACATAGCATGGTAAGTGTATATCTCAGCATTGGTACAGATATGTTTGACTTGGAATAGGTTGAGGTGCATAGGAACAATGGCAGGGTCCGACACAGTAGTGGGATATTTGCATGCTCAGCAGTCTGTGGCTGCAAGCTCTGAGGCAGACTCAGTAGTGCTGCTGAAAGGCGACCAGTTGGAATGTTAGCACATTCAAAAGCCTCTGGTATTTTTTGTGCACAGCTCCGAAGTTTACCTCAAGTCCATGTATAACTTATTCAGTCCAAGTTTTTTTGTTTTTTTTTATTCTGGTACATATATACCTGAAAGAAAAACATTCTGATTGCCCCAAAGGCAGTGACAATTGGTGTGGTCAGTAGCCATTTTGCAGTGTTGATGCATTCTCTTAGCTGGGGTTTCTCGGTGTAGCACAATCAATAGCTTTTGCACCGGGTTTTAGAGTGCTTTATATACAGCTCAGTGTGCATGAGAAAATAGAAGAAAAGCCTGATACAGCATAATTTAACAATGCACAAAGCATGTGACAACACATTTAACAGGGAACATAACCTGCCTACTAACATAATCCTGCGTGAGTTCTCTAAGAACATACATTTTATGGCTTCACTTCGAAAGTCAGAATGAAGTAGGGGAGATGGGCTGTGTGGAAGACTTGGCATCTTTGTCATGACCCTCCTCAGTGCCACTCTCTTGTACTCTGCTTGTGCTATTCCCCTGAGTGCTGTTAAGCTGCTGCATTATTTTACAATTGCTCCTCAAGTCACCTTCCTGAACTATTTATGTGAAAATGTATGTGCCCATTGGCTTAGAGAGTGTTCTGGTATGGAATGTGGGGACATTAGCATTCTTAATAATGTTAGAAGGATGAGAGAAAAACAGTTGGAGGTTGTTGCCTGGAGCCGACTGGGATGATTGCATCGTTATCATTAGATTACAATAAATCCCAATTTTAATCTTATCTTTGTGTTTGCGTCAAACTTACCTTATGTTGTGGCGAGCCGTGAAGTATTCACTCTATACATGATGCACCTACAAGGAACACCATGCACTTTGTCAGAAAGATTTGTAAAGCCCAGACATCGTCCGACATTGATGAGTTATTGGTTTGAGTGACATCATTTTTACGAAGCAGCCAAGCTGTAGAGTTGGGTGCCTTCCCATAGCAATGTGGATCAGTGAAGAAAAGGGTTGGTGCTGTACCCGCGGCCCAGCCGATTTACAGTTTGAGAGGAGCTGCGTAGGGGTTCACGGAAGTGATTGTCATGCATAGCACGTAGCGCAACTGCCCATCAAAATTTATACCTACAGGCAGCCATTTTATTAGTTTGTGAAAGATGAGCTGAGTAACTTCTTTCGTCTGCAGAAAATAGAGGTACAACCAGCAATCATCTTATGAACACAGTCAGAATCGTGAAAACAGGCGTCCATCATAACAGTACCAATATTATTACACAGTTTATCAAGACCTATCAGACTTCATAAAACAGCTGGTGAAGACATTACAATCATTTTGTTTTGATATATATGAGTAATTGTTACGGCCATTCAGCAGATGATGAGCATTACGTATCACAAGTGAATTGCATGGTTATGGGTCATAAAGGAATATGTTGAGCAAATTGATAGACCAAAAATGATAAATAGTGCTATCAATGAAAGTCAAATCATAGAAGAAACGTATCATTAAACTAATTGTGCTCCAGGCATTTAAGTATTGAATATCTTCAACACTATTCCCTCAATGCTATGATTTAGTGAAACTGACTTGCTGGAAAGTAACAGTAGATACTATACATTCCAGAAAACTAAAATTTGGCTGTATAAGCATCATGCAATCGGTGCACTACTGCCTTTTTTAGACACCCCTCGAGATTCACCTATACCATGATGACAATAGTCTGATGCTTTTGAGACATATTTAGGGGCTGTTGGTGCTTCAAGAATTAGCCCAGAAGGAAAAACATATATGCTTTTAGATTCTTTGGGATTTGAAAGAAGATCCACCTTTATACATTTACCAGATGTACAAGCTGTCTAAGGGGAAGAGCTTTACGAATCTGAGTAAGCAATAAAAAAATGGTTGTTAGATTTGATGGTCCACCCAGTCTGATAGAAGCAAGACACATGTTTTTAAAAGGGAACAAGAAAGTGGTGAATACGCAGATACGTATATATCTGTGCTGCAAAAGTTGGCTGCAGAATGTTTGTTTGAAACGTTTGGAGAACAACTGATTCATGATCAGTTCATGTGCCATTGCACAGACGAACTATCAGACAAAAAATACTACCTTCGGGTAATTCTTCATTATCTGACACAATAAGGATTGCTAAGAGTATTGAAACAGCAATTAAGTTTGCTAAAGAATTAGAAAGAAACAAAACAGAAGACACAACAGTGTGGGAAGAATATGAACAAGGAGTCGATGATTTGGTGAATAAAGTCCAAGACATGGTTGAAGTAGTAGATGAGGGAAATGTGAAATGCAGAGGTCCAGAGCAATGTGTTGATCCTTAAGTACAAATACAAGTTTGTCTGTTAGTTGATTCAGGAGGCAGGAACACCATGATCACACAGGAATTATTTCAACAAAATTGGGGGGCGAGGAACTAATCACCTCCAGACAGATCACCAGTTTCATATGAAGGGAGAAAGATTGATCTCCAAGGTTTCTTTGGAGATGTATTAGTATTAAAAAGTAGACGTATATATGGCAAGGTATATGTAGCAGTCAAAGGATTGAACATATTGGGTTGGTTCCATCAAGGTCTGTTTGGGATGGCATTAGGTCCAGGGACAACTGAGCAGATTTCTGTGATAACAGATGATAATGACATTTAGTAGTTTTTGAATGATTTTCCAAATGTTTTTTCTGGTGAATTAGGGAAGATTAGTGGGTTTAACCACAAAATCAAAACCAAAGAGCATGCTTCACTGATGATTAAGCACAGAATGCGAGGTGTGCTGTTCAGTGTGAGAGACAATTTAGAGAAAGAAATGGAAAATTATGGGTTAAAGGTGCTATTGAACCGATTGAATCACAACTATGACTTTCTCCGTTGGGTGTCGCTGAAACAAATGGTGGTTTACAAGTGTGTGTCAACCTCAGGGATCTCAATAGAGAGATTTGGGTTCATTCAAATCCTCTACCTAAAATGTGTGAAATGTTATCAACAATAACAGGGTCAAAGTTAGCTTTAGCTGCAGCATATCATCAAGTGGAACTAGCACACGAATCCTGTCACTTAAAAGCATTTGTTTCTCCATGGGGAACTTATCAAAACAGTTGCATGACATTCAGGCTTGGCTCTGTGTCTTCAGTACTTTAAAGAACCATGAGTTATTTACTAAAATATATCAAAAATGTTTCTGTCTTGTAAGACAATGTATTAATTCATGCTCACAATAGATCTGAACATGACAAAATTCTTAGACACGTTCCTGTAGTTTTTGAAAAATCAGGAGTGATGCTGATAAGGGAAAACTGTCATTTTTTAAAGTCCTCTGTTGAATACTTGGGTCACGTTATTTCTGCTGAAGGAGCTTATCCCAAACCTGGTCTGGTTAAGGTTATTCTTGATGCACCTCCTCGAAAAGATAAAGTAGGAGTTAAGTCTTTTAGGTCTCTGTGAATTGTATTCATGATTTACTCCTGATTTTGCTACAGTAGTCCAACCTATTCTAAATTTATTGAAAGCTAAAATGGAATTTTGTTGGAATTCTGACAGTGTTTCTGCATTCGCCAAAGTTGAAAAGCCTTTAACTCAAGCTAATGTTTTAAAACCTATGACCACAACCTTCAATGTTTTTTAATTGTATTTGCTAGCAAGTTGGGTGTGGGAGCTGTGTTGATGCAGAGAGACTGTGAGCAAGAACATACTATTGGATTTGCGCCAAGAGTTGTCAAAGAAACTAAAGTACTTCATTTGATTATTCAGAAAGAACTATTAGCCTGTTGCTGGGCCATCAAGAGGTTCAGGAATTATCACAAACCCTTCGTTTCAACATGTAGTGGCAGCAATGTGAAAAATAGTGTGCCAAGAATTGCTAGTTTGGGAGCTAGACTAGACTACTGCAGTTTTATTTTGATGTAGTTCACATATCTGAACTGTTGCAAAGCATGTGAAAGAAGGTTGGCCTCATGAGAGAAAGTTAGATGCGAACATTCAGACTAATTTTAAAATATCTGATGAATTGACAATAGAAGATAGCCTGCTCATGAGAATCAACAAAATGATACCACCGGTGAGATTTAGATCATAAATATTAAAGAGAGCACATGAAGGCCATTTGGAAACCACTCTTGCTAAAAGGAGAGTAAAGGAATTTTATTGGGGGGCACAAATGAACATCGCCATTGTTCAGTTGTTGAAAATATGTCCAGTTTGTGCCACTTGTGATAAATCTTTCGAAACTTCTACACCACCTTTACTACCCATGCAGTGTCCTTCTGGTCCTTGGAAAAAGTGGGAATTGATTTGGTGGGACAATGTTATGCTCACCCACATCATTTATGCTATGCACATGTTTTGAGGACTATTATTCAAAATGGAAGTATGTAAAATTTGTGAATGTTCCTGATTCAAAATCTGTTGTAGTGTTCTTAAAAGACATTTTCATGAATTAAGGTTTCCCTGAGGAATTGATCTCAGATAATGGGATACAATTTGAATCTGTGGAAGTTGACTTTTTTTTCAAAATAAAGTTGTGTGAAACATTTGAAGGGTTCATTATATCAACCACAAACAAATAGCCTTGTAAAACGCTTCAACCGTGTGTTTGGAGAAAGTATACAATGGTTGTTGGCTAATAAGTGTAACGTCAGTGCAGCTTTTCAAACTATGTTGTGGTTTTACAGAACCACAGCCCATTCAACTACAGGTGTTTTACCTTTTGAAACATGTAAAGGCAGAAAACCATCTACACAATATAGACCTTCTTGGGTGTCCAAATTGGTAAAAAAATCATTTTCAGGCCAAATGTGTGACAAGGTAATTCAGACTAATGTTGACAAATTGCAAACCAAACAAAAAGTGTTTTATGATCAAAAACAGTGCAAAGTTAAGCTCTATAACAACAGATGATTGGGTATGTATTAAAACACCCAGTTATGTAAAGAAAGGTGATTCCAAGTTTTCTGAGCCTGTACAGGTAAGTAGAGATTGTGGTAATGCCAAATGAGTGAGTGGACATAATTGGTGGAACATAGCAAATGTTTGAAAAATTGCTGCTAAAACCAAATATGTACAAGGTGAGGATCAGCAAGATTATAAAAAAATAAATGTATTTCTCATTGGTCTGACAGACATGAAAGAACTGATGATACACATTGTTTTGATTGTGCAAAAAGTTGTTAGTCAGACAAACCAGCACGCAGAAGTAGTAGATTGCATAGGCTTCATTTGTGGTATTATTATTCCTTTTAAATATGTGTTTAGTTTTGTAATTATATTTATTTATTTTTCTCATTTAGAAACTATTTTAGTAACAATTGTAGGTTTGTAGAATACATATTATTTCTTTAATGACAGTTCACACTTGGTGCTCTCTGTTGTGCTGTTCAGTTGTATTCATGCATGTAATCTTTTCTGCAGGTCTCTATAAGAAAGAGAAAGAAGGAAGAAAACCTGATGTAGTATTTAACTATTTATGTAGAAATGGGTGTGCCCATTGGCTTAGGGTAGTGGTTCCCAACCTCGGGTCCGCAGCCCCCCTGGGGTCCAGGACCCATTCCTTAAGGGGTCCACGGGCTTGGGCCGGCAGGAAGGCCTTTCTCCAGCTGGGGCCTCTCACAGAAAAGTGGGTATTTTATATTTATTACTTGCTTTGTGCAGCTGTTTTGAAAGAACTGCAAAGCCATACTACGGCAAAATAAAGGCCTCAAGATAACTCTGGTGATTAATGTACCTGCTGGAGAGAGATGGGGGTTTTGTCTAATGACAGTTTTGACTCATCTAAGGTAGCGCAGATGGTTAACATGCCTGCTGCAAAGAACGTTTTCATTCAAAGAACAGTATTTTATGTGCATATCACATAGGGTTACTGCTTTTGTCACAGAGATTCTTTTGTTACTGAGCAGTTCATAAGTTACAATCTTAATCTAGCACAGTGAGCTATAAAGTGCCTTCAAAGAGCTGCATGCAAACTGCATGCCACAAATTAGAAAGTTATGTTAATTTCCCAATCTTTCATTTTCTTTATGCTGCTAAAAAAGGTTTGCTTGCATAGAAATACATTCCTATTATTAAAGTCAACGCTAACCACTGTGTTATGTTCTGAATCCTGAGGTTTTGCTTCTCCAGGCTAAGCACTCTTAGAAAATGCCTACTAGTGTGGATGACATGTGAATCCTTTATCTTCTAGTCCCTATAAGGTGCTCCGACACCTTGCACTGGTACGAGAGGTGCTATAAAACAAATGAATTACATGTGACTGAGAGGTTATGGAAGGAGAGAGGCACTTATGGTTTTACTTCCTTTCCCCACCACATATTTATATGAAAAACTTTTCTCATATCTCATGTACCTAAAAAATAAAAAGAGAAATCGCTAGGGAACTATAGAATCTGACCTGAGGATTCAACTTTCCTAAATAAAACCAAACATTGAAAAGTTAATCGGCGAGATGCAGCCCCAACCTACCCATTAAAAGTTTTCAAATTTTGCATATTTTCTCAGTATAAAATAATTATATCTTTCATTTGAGTATTTGTTTGGTATATACTTGTTTGTGTATTTTTTGCGAATTACTGTTTGAATGTTTGAAATTTAAATCATACAAATTGCTTGGGGGTCCCTGGTTTCCAGTAATGATTCTGTGGGGGTCCTCAGGAGTCAAAAGGTTGGGAACCACTGGCTTAAGGAGTGTTCTGGTATGGAATGTGGGGACGCTAGCATTCGTAAGAATGTTAGAAGGCTAGGAGACAGAGGGTTGGTTGCCATTGCCTGAAGAAGTCTGGGGTGATTGCATCTTTATGATTAAAATAGAGTAAAACTCTATGTTTGCATCGTTCTTACCATACATATGACATCAGCCAGTTCTGATTTTCTGTCTAACAGAATGCTATAGGCTGAGATATGAGAAACTCAAAAGTACAAGACCCAGAATGCAAAGTGTTGATGATCTTTGTTTACTATAAATGTCAGTCAGAGTGCTTTCTTTTAACATTTACTATTCAAAATATATATTTATAATGGGGAGTAAAAAAAACTGTTTTGGTGACGATTTTCATTTTTGTACCGGCTGAACATGCCTTCCTTTCTATTTAAATCAGTGTCAGATATGGAACCAACGAAACGAGTGGTGAAGGGTGCACTTCAAGTTTGTATGGACTAGTGTAGAAAAAACAGGAATTTGCAAAAGTACAGATTTTGCAAGTTTTTGAGTGATTTAGCGATCACTACAAACAGTGCCTAACCTACCCTTAGAAGCCAGAATGAGATCAAGGAGACAATCGCTCTTTGTTTATGGCGGCAGTATATGGAGCTCAGCTGAATATGCAATATTCAGCTTCCTCTATAGGTTCAACCAGAATGTCTGCAGCCCTACTGTCTACTTTCCAAAGTTTCCCAGGTCTATTTCTGAGTAGCTAAATTACTTAAGTTTTTTTTCTTTACGTTCTGGATCCTGATTTTACAAGGGTATAAAAAAAAGACTACAAGTCCCAGAATAGAAAGAAAAAACTTGGACTGGCTCAGCTACTCATGCATGCATGGACCGGAAAATCTGTACAGCTCTCTAGTGAACAATGCCCTCCCCACACACACTTTGGGGCTGAAAGATGGAGGATGCATTATGCCCCAGATATGGAGCAGAGGTGCTGGGGAAGACACGAGTAATGCAGCAATGGTAGCGACACCACGCTTCAAAAAAAATAACTGAAACATAGACTTGTCTTCACTTGTTTGGCCTCACTGCTCCAGTTGAGAAGCATCTTTCTTAAATGCCCATACTTTCCAGCCATTGGGCAGGATTGTTATTGTGACCCACGGAACACTGCCCCTGGCTGGTGCTCAGCAACACACACGACGTACCCATGGAGTGTAATGGAAGCGACTCCTGAGTGTGGCTACCTCTGCAGCCTACCTGATAGCTTGTGATACTGAACTCTGACTAAAGGGGCAAGCCGGATGCGGAGGAGCACACACTCCTAAACTGAGGCCTACCTAGCTCATCATCAATGGCCCTCTCTCAGTCAAGTTGTAATAATAAATTGTTACTTTTGTTTTAATGGAGCAGCTCCAGGACGTCTCAGTGACTCTGCACACAGCACAAGCAAGCTGCTGCTTCACTAGGTCAGAACGGCAGTCAAGTCATGTGGCTGAGGAGTCCCAAGCAATTATGGCCCCCTCTCCCCCACTGCGGAGGCAGTGGAGTTGTCTGTTATGCCCCTGGTCCCCACTCATCCACCTATAGATATTGGCGCATTCTCGGACTTACCAATACTGGCAAACCTGGGAATGTATCAAAATACTACGTCTGCCAAGGGGCGGCACATCAAGGAGAAATATCTTTATTTATGCTCATTGTTTCCTCTTTCTATGTGTGCTGCATTTCGCAGCACACTTAGAAAAAGGAACAGCCTCAGAGGATTGTTTTGTGCAGGAAGTTGTCCTTTCCTGCACAAAAACAATCCTGCCTGCAACGCAAGGGTGCCTGCATTGGCACTAGGCAATAGATAATACACCAACACGTGGAGAGAGCAGGAACGCACCATACCTTGATAGATATGGCACACTCCTGCCCTCTCCCTTTCACACAGGGCAGCAAGTTGTCTTGCTGCATTGCGTTGTGTAAAGAATGATGAATCTGGTCCCTAGTGTTCAAGCAGTGCAGTCAAAATTACTGATGATACAGCAAGGGACAGCCACACCTGTACTCTCTACTACAACTCCCCTGCCCCCTTGTGTTCAGATATACAGCTTTCTGGAACTCATAAAGGTTTTCAAAAGTATGGCTGGAACACTTGAAGGTTTGAAGGTGCTTGCCTAGAAAAACAGTTGTGAATTCCATTTTTTTAATGACGACATATACTCAACTCTGTCGGGTTATGCATAAAATCTGTTGAGAAAGTGAAATACACTTTCTAACTTCTTTTTTCGCAACAGGGGAAATGTTTGTTTCTATAAAGTAATCCCCACCTCTACACTCCACCAACTTTGGGTTGTTCTATTCTCCTTCATACTTTCGAAAGATTTACTCCTGCCATTTCGGGGCAAGTTTCCAATATTTTTCAAAGTGGGAAGGGATAGGAGAGGGGGAACTCACTGGGCATTCTAGCCCTTGAATTTCTAATCGTCACGTCTGTGAATAGGTGTGTTTGTATGCATGTGCCAAATGAATACCTGCTTTGGGCAGTAGGATCGGGTAGTTGCCAAGCCTAAAAATTATGACTAGAATCTCCTATCAGGCACTGCTCCGTAAACCCTCTCATTCTGTTCTTATAATTATAATGGTTGTGGATTCTACTACTAATAGAGTTCACTTTGATGGTTTTGTAGCTACTGAGAATGTTATGGAGAAGAGATTTTTTCATGGCAGCAACAGTGAAGGGCATCAGTCTGACTTCAGGCTTCAATACTTATCAACCTCAGTTATTGGAAATGCACATTAGAACTTATCTGGCAAATTATGAAGGTGACACGCCTATCGATTTCGGGTTTAGCAGCAATTTGAAAATTATGGTACACACAGACTTTGAGCATTTGCCTAGCCCCACTGGAGTCGATTAAGGGCTCCCTTATGGAAGTAGGGTTGTGAATTAAAATGTGTGCTACAAAAAGAAATACATGCTGTGAAAATGAATGCCGTGCCTAAGAAAGAACAGGAGGTCTTCTAAATGTGTATAGAGTACAACTCGCATGACGGCTTAATATAGGCCTCTACCTATCTTAAGGGCCACTAATACTTTTAGTACAAAAACTGGACTTTCCCATGTCTGTTAATTGAAGATTCTTAAATTAAGTTACTGCATATTTTGTTCCTTAACAGAGAATGACTATTTTGTGTACTGGAAGCAGTATTTGTTTCTAAAACTGGCTCTTTGTTTTAGTTAGAATTTACTGAGAATACGTTTTGGCGATGGATAACACAAATTAATGACCCATTATTTTTGTACAGTTGTGGTATTTGGGCTTTGTAACATTTCAGCTGTTTCCCACGATTTTGTAAATCATGTTTTGTGGTATATCGGATGTCCAAGATCATGCTCTACATGTCAAATACATATTGGGATACCTCAAAAACATCTTGCATGCCACACTGAACAATGTATTAGCATCGGCGATTTAATTAGAATTGCTTGTTTTTTTTTTTTTTTTTATTGCAATGGATAAAAATGAATGCTCAATTAATAAAAAACCGGTCCATTCCTATATGTCTGAAGAATCCCCTTATTTTCTCAGTTATGTTATTTGTATTGGAGGTTCATTGTGACATCCTTTACCATTGCCACCACACTGTATCCATTACAAAAAATACATTGGTATGGGATACAAAATGCAGCGTCATCTTAAGAATTTTCGGGAGCTTAGGCAAATAATATTTTGGGTCCCCTGTTTAGAACAAATTAGAACTATGCTACTTATTATCTGCTCTTCAAGCCTACATGATGCCAAACAATCCTGAATTAAACTTTAACACACAGATACAGCAGAAAGTATTTTCTAGGACCCCGCAATTCCGAACAAATGACACTCAGTAGCTAAAATCAGAGGCAGATATAGAGACAGAGGTTCTGATACGGAAAGAGGGGAAAAGATCATTGCACCAAGGGGGCTCCTTATAAAAGGTGGGAGTCCTAGGTAATAGTCCACTTTGTCCATGCCTTAAAACATCTCTAATTTCAGGCACCTAAGAATTGTGTTTTTTGCTACTGCATTGCAGCTACTAGATTTTAAAAATAGTTTTCACAATCAGAAACCTCTAATGTTACCTTTGGAGTTGTAGCATCACATGCATTTAAATGAATATAGGCACTCAGAGGCTAAGGAACATATTCGCATGGAACTGGAGCAGGGCTGCGTGCTGCGCTGTGTCAGTTCTGTAATGCAGAGAGGTGACGTATTTACAAGAATATGGCGCACCCCTGTGTTTCCCCTTGTGCTGGTGCTAAATTTAGCTGCCAGAACCAATGTAGACATCCTTCCACCATAGTACAAGGGTGTCTGCGTTGAAAGGAAATATTGTTTATGTGCAGGGAAGGTGCTCCTTTTTGCTCATAAAAAATCTACAGTGGTGATTTGACACTTCCATGGCACACATAGAAGTAGCAAATCATCATTATTGAATGATCGTTTATGTGCAGGAAGGGACAACTTTCTGTACATAAACAATCATTAATGGCCTTTTGCTCTTTCTATGTGTGCTGCAGAATGCAGCATATATATAAAAAGCAAAAACAAGGAAAAATAAAAGTATTTCTCCTCGCTGCACTATGCTAACGTCACCTCTGGGGTGGCATTAGTTTTGGCACTGCCTCAGATTTACAATTTCTTGTAAATCTGGAACAGTGTCAAAAGCAATAAGTATTGCGGTGGAATGCCTACAGCAACACCCATTGCACATCCCTCTGCCGCAAAAAAACTGCATGGGAGGGGCCCATATTTACAAAGGGGCGTTAAGTCACAAAAAGTGGCTTAACGCCACCTTGTAAAACGGCGCAGTGCACAGCACCACTGGAGCGTCACTAAAAAAGACGCCTGGTGGAGTTAGGGGCATGTAAATATGACCCTAAGTTTCTCAGTTGCTATGGTTTCAGAAAAAAAGAAAAATAATGAAAAATTATTGTTAACTGTGTGCTGAACACCCTTTCGAAATTGTCATAGTACTATGATTTGCAGTATCTAAAGAAAAGAAAATACATAAACCGAGTCAGACAATGCCATGTTTTACAGATTTAGTTGAATAATTGATTTCTATCAATGAACCG
Source organism: Pleurodeles waltl (assembly GCF_031143425.1). Classification (NCBI taxonomy): domain Eukaryota; kingdom Metazoa; phylum Chordata; class Amphibia; order Caudata; family Salamandridae; genus Pleurodeles; species Pleurodeles waltl. The sequence continues at coordinate 294,587,558 of NC_090448.1, read as the reverse complement.
ATAACAGAAACTTAGAAATTGGAAATTGGAAGTTTACTTTACTCATGCAACAATTTCTGCTATGATTATGTCTTTGTATGGGATTTGTAAGACTGTTGCACATATATGTTTTCCTTATGCAAAGTACAAAGTACAGGTAGAAAAAGTCTTTGATTACAGAAATGAATGACTGGATTATAACCACAGACACTTTACAGCTGGGCTGGAGTCTGTTTCCCAGCATCCTCTGCTACAGGGGAGAGCGGGGGCCTGGAGATCTTGCTATAAAGAGCCCGGAGTTGACCTGCTGTGTGGCAACAGGCGCAGGACGTGCCTGGGTGTTAGCCCAGGTGAAGACAGGTCCAAAAGGGCATCCATCTGAGCCTGTCCCCACCCGTGTGAAACTGGTCTCGGCCCCATATCTTGGCTGTCGCAATTTACTTCAGTCAGTACTATAGGTAAGCGGAAATCCTTGCGGGTTCTTACTTCTCAAAAGATGGCCCGCAACAAATTTTACAATTTTTGCTGTGGGGGCAATCAATGAGGAGGTTACTACTGTATAAGAAGAACTGGGTTTGACAATTAGTGCCCCTGGTGTAGGCACCTTTGTCTTCCCCTCGGCTCCTTACTCTAGAATCTTTCAAATCGACACACAAATTCCACACTTGAAGCACTGAATGCTCTTTCTTCTTGCACCATGCTTACGGTTGATGCACTCAAACATCAGTCTGATGGCTCTACTACTACATGTCCTGGTGACCTACTAAAAAAGAGAAGACAGGCAGCTCTGGCCCCTGATAAGACTTTAGCGTGCAATCCTTAGACTGATAGATTCCAGTCTGCCACGTAATCCGCGACAGTATAACACTCTGAGGAATAGAACACCTGATTGAGACATTTTTTAAGGACTGTCCCAACAGATGGCGAACATCAAAAGGGTCTTAGTGGTCTTCTCACCGCCTCACCGATTTCGTTTACCAGTAATTTGAGTTCTAAAATTGTAGTATCTCCTGTCACCAGAAGTACTTCTGACCTTTGCCCTTCACTGCACCATAAGCATCTTTCTAGTGGGTCCACTGGTGCTGCTCCTTTGGAGCAGAATAAGGTCCGATAGTCAAGATCAGTGTCCCTACATCTCGCCCCTCCTATGTGAGAAGGCCTGATTCTTCCGGGCACCTCTGTTGACGGAGCACCCCACCTAATTGGGATTCCAAAACAGGGAATGGGGTCGGTTTAGCTGGCCTTGATTGTATCTGCTTAGATCTTCGCCCCAGGCTGCACCCTTTGTCGTAGTTTTGACCAATGTTCCTATTTTGAAGGATGGCTCCATGGACGATTAACACCATCTTAAAAGCAAGGTCACTCATTGGCAATACGGTCAGCTGGATTCAACATGATATTTATTTAATCTCATCATTATGGTCAGACGGGTCTCTTGTTTGAGTAAAGACCCTAAAATCTCTGCTGGAGATTGCATGGTTATTAACTTCAGGAATGCAGCATGTGCAAGAAATGTTTAAAGTCCTTGACAGCACAACGGAGCCCTGACACAGGCATCACTCCCGTATTTCTGGAGTATCTTCACAGTTATTTCCATTTGCACGACAGAGGTCATTGCACGGTTGTCACATCTCACAGCACCAACATCTGTTCTATTTGTCCAGTCCAGCTGTGAGGGGCCATGTTTAATTCTTTAGAACTCCTGAATACTTTGGATGCTACTTCTTTTTGCCATTAATCTTGGAACCCCAGGTACCAATTGCCTTGGAGACCAGGAGTGATACTGTCAATCCCTCACATAGGCTCGATATTTTTTCCTGAAACATCACAGGCATTGCAGGCATCATGGACGATCTCTACTGGTTTTCCTTGTTTAAGGAATTTTAGAATCATTTGTCTCCAGAAGACCTAGGAGGTTAATCATAGCTTTTTCTGGCTTGGAAACGTTTGTATGCCTTCATGCAGCTCTAGTTAGGGTGGGCTTTTGACTTTAGTTTCCCTTACTCTCAACTGCCAATTAAAACAACTGGACACTGGTTAACCTAACCTGTTAGATTTGCATTTGTCCTTTTCTAGTTCTTGTAGGCTGCTGCTATTAACTTTTATAATGCCAACAGCTTGCAATCTACTGCTGAACACGATAACATACTCAAATCTTTGCTTGATAAGTGTTTCTAATCTGACAGGGTTTTTATCCCTGTGAGCTTGACAAGTGATGAGACATTTCTCTCTCTCTAAGCCACTCACTTTAAGCATACTTCTGAGGGTGAGTTATTTAATGCTATGGTCAATGATTATAATTTGTCAGCGAGGGTGAGACAAAGTCTGTTGCCACTATTACACCACCCATATTTACAGGGAGAGGTACTTTTACCATCATAGATTATATTTTTGTTTCTACCTCGCTAGTCTCAACACTGTTCAAAATTATTGTACTATGTGAAGTCATCATAACCCTTTAAATGCCACCTTATATTAGAGGCATAATATGGACCCTGATGAGGAATTTGACCCACAAGCAGGTGACCATCCTTGATCAGGGATGCAGAATTAGATGGAAGGGCGTTAACCCTGATCTTTTTTTATCGTAATCTGTTTAGCTAATAACCTGATACTTTCATATCATGTCTCAATCTCCAATGCCCCGTTGAGGCAATTCTCAACTCATTTAGGGGCATATTTATACTCTGTTTGCGCCGGAATTGCGTCGTTTTTTTTTACGCAATTCCGACGCAAAACTAACTCCATATTTATACTTTGGCGTTAGACGCGTCTAGCGCCAAAGTCCATGGAGTTTGCGTAATTTTTTAGCGTGGACACCTACTTTGCGTTAATGATATGCAAGGTAGGCGTTCCCGTCTAAAAAAGTGACTCTGAGGCATGTGCGCCGTATTTACACTCCCGGGCAAAAATGTTGCCCGGGAGTGGGCGGGTCAAAAAAAATGACGTCCAGCCGCTTTTGCGTTGTTTTTTAGCGCCTGGTCAGGGCAGGCGTTAAGGGACCTGTGGGCTCGGAAGGAGCCCAGAGGTGCCCTCCCATGCCCCCAGGGACCCCCCCCTGTCACCCTTGCCCACCCTAGGAGGACGCCTAAGAATGGAGGGACCCATCCCAGGGAACATAAGGTAAGTTCAGGTAAGTATTATTATTATTTTTTTTGTGGCATAGGGGGGCCTGATTTGTGCCCCCCTACATGCCACTATGCCCAATGACCATGCCCAGGGGACAGATGTCCCCTGGGCATGGCCATTGGGCAAGGGGGCATGACTCCTGTCTTTGCTAAGACAGGAGTCATTTCAATGGGGGTTGGGAGTCGAAAAAAATGGCGCAAATCGGGTTGAGGCGATAATTTTGCCTCAGCCTGACTTGCCCCATTTTTTGGCGCCCAAGCTCCATATTCCCCTACGCCGGCGCTGCCTGGTGTACGTCATTTTTTTTGACGCACACCAGGCAGCGCCGCCGGCTAACGTCATCGAATAAATACGGCGCCCGCATGGCGCTTCAGAATGGCGTTAGCCGGCGTTACATTTTTTGACGCACAACTGCGTTGGCGCAGGTGTGCGTCGAAAAGTATAAATATGGCCCTTAATGTTATTACACGACATGTGTTGGACCTTCTTACCTCCTCTTGACAATGTTTGCTCCCTATGTTTAAATGGTTTGACCACTCTTGCACTAGGGCTCGTGGTGATCTCATGACGGCTCTCACGTAAAAGCCAAGGGATAGATGTAAAGTTGCTTCCCTTAGAACATTATACAATGCCACTCTAAATCACATGAAAGGCATTCTGAAACAGGAGGCTTGGCAGGATCTTATGACTGCCTGTGCCTCGAGATCCTTTTCCCAGCAATAAGGCCCCTGGCACAAACGGGGTTCCGATGGCTACTGATGGACCAGTATTTCCATGCCCTCTTAGAAGAGGCTGGCCAACATTCCTGACATGAGGCAATTAGTTCCTATATCCCTCTTCTCCTGATCACCAGCACGGATCAGACCTGAGTCTCTGGGTAGCTTTGGGTGGCCACTGGGTGTGAGGCACAGAAATGTTAGTTGCTGACTTATTCTGTGGAGCACAGGCCGCTGAGGGGAATGACCTTATAAATCTAGTTGCAGTTGGCTTAGCGATGTCATTGGCTTCTGAAGATAACTGAGTCTGGGAGAATGATGGATGACCATGGCCTAAGCAATAATGGTATGTGGGAGTCTGCACAGCCTGGCTTGTTTGTGACGTCTCCACCCATTGCACAGAAAGCACTGGAAAGTGTGTGGAAGCCTGGAAGAGGCAACCATAAAATGGGAGCCTCGTGGGGTCCTACAATGTTAGTGGCACAGGCTTATAATACTATTGCAGCCACAGTGAGAGGCAACATACACCTTTGCTTACATATGCACACCTCAATTGTATAATTAAATACTCATGCAGGCACTGATTAATAAACTTTACTAGAAATAACATCCGTTTGATTGCAGAGCTTCTCCTGCTGTTTTTCTGCACTGATGACTGCTCAAGGGAAAAACAATCATTCTGCAAGGGGGAGGGCCATACAACAGCAGAATTTACTTACGAACGATACCGACCTCCCACTCTGCAGGTATAGAACAACCACATTAAATGCTGTGCGTTGGGGTCCTGTGCATAACTCTGCTAGCAATACAAAATATTAGAGATGGTCTGAACATCGTAAATAAAGAACAGCCAGTGAGGCAAGGTCAACCGAGCATAATAGACAGCTGTAATACTCCTCATTAAAATGCATCTGTAAACACAGACACTAATGACCTGATTATGACTTCGGCGGAGGGGATTACTCCGTTCCAAATGTGACGGATATCCCACCTGCCGAATTGCAAGTCCATTATCTCCTATGGAACTCGTAATACTGCGGACGGGATATCCGTCACATTTGGGACGAAGTAATCCACTTCGCGGAAGTCTTAATCACGCCCTATATTTTTCTGAAGTTTACATTAAAAAGAAATTCCACCTAAATTGAATACAAATATGCAGTTCATTTAGCAATAATAATTACTAAAAGTGATGTATAGAATTAATTGAATGTCATTTAATTATGTCTTAATAAAATAATGTTACTTTCTTTTAGTTATTAAAGTATGTCAAAAGAAAGTGAAACTTTCATTTTTAGTCTATTATTAGTTGATTTAGTTATTATTTTTAACTATTTTAAATAATTTGATGTTATTCAACATTACTTTCTATGGGTTTATAAGTCCTTACCTCCAATTTTGTTCAAGGTCAAATAATACAGTAAAAGTGCATGCCCATGAGTGTGGTTGGATTTCCTCCAGCTCTGAGCTGGATTACATTTAAGACTGTTTCGGGCTCTTTTTAGCTGTAGTAACTTTAGAAGTGCAGTTTGACAATAACAAGGGGTGTACTTTTATCAATGGGTGAATGTTCATCCCAAAAGCCGTTCCTAACCCTCTCTAAACCCTTTCTTACTCCCCCCTTTGCCCCTCCCATTATTTAGTAAATATGCAATTTTTCCAGTCCCTCCCACATTTACTACTGTAGTAAACCTACATATTTGATGATCTCTACCTAGAAAAGATAGAAGAGGTGGAGATTTACACTCATGGGTTTGTAAATATAAATTGTACTTTGTAGTAAGTATGAGTACTATTGTAGTTCTACTTTATGTACTAAAAAATTCAGTTTGTGATTTGGGTCCATTGTGGAGCGTTATATGCCTGGAATACAATCATGTACACCTATTTGTCTTGGAATGAAGTCTTGAGATAGAGGCACACTTCATCAGATGAAAATGTATAAAGATTTGCAAAACTATTATCAATTGTGGTAATTGTTAGGAGAGAACGTTAGAATTGAGGATATTTTGCATTACTGAAGAGCTTTTAAACCTGCACTGAACAATTTGTTGAGAAGTCACTGGGTTCTTGGTATACTGAGGCACTGCTGGTGTGCAGCAACACATTGTCCACTTTAGCAAACAAAGTGGGCATGGAGTGGCTGCTGTGATTCTGGTGTGTGGGCTTCTTCTGTCTGCCGGGTTGGCAGACAAAGGTTCACAAATAAAATTTAGAAGGGATACCATGGTGATGCCAAAGTTGAGGGGCAATGTACTCCTAAATGGAAGATGCACATTGAAGGAGAAAGAGAAATGAAGAAACTGGACAAAGGGTCAGAGAGAGTGCAATAAAGAAAACAGAAGATAGAATTATTAAAAGAAGGGTACAAAAGAAATAAATGGCAAGATAGTAAGGGAAAGGGAAAGGAAAGGAAGAAATGAAGTGAGGGTGAAATAAGGGAGTGACAAAAACAAGGCAGGAGATTGGAAAGGAAAGATGAAAAGATGGCAATATGGAAGGGTGAAAGAATGAGTTGAAAGCTGAAAGAATTGATGAGGGACAGCATACATAGATACAAAGGTGGGAGGATAGAAGAAAGTTAGAAAGTTGGAAGAATACAAGGGTGGTGGAATTAATGGGTGGGTGATAAATAAGCAGTTTCAGAAACTATTCCTTAGCCAACGACCAAGCCAAGAACTGAGGGATGTGGGCATTCTGAAATATTGCATGCCCATTTGCACAGAAGTCACCAATCACCAAGAAGCTACATCCATGCCTGTTTGGATGCTTTGTATTCCTTGGTGTCTGAAACTAAATATTCCAAATATGAGTCCAGCACAGTCACATCCCACATCCCTGCAATTCCAGGCCATCATCCCTAAACCTGAGTGTGCTGTGACGTGTCCTACCTTCCAAATTGCTTCAAGGAAGGTTACAATTGAAATGTAACAATTTTGCGTGGGCAAGAGGCCATTTATTATCCTGAGAATGGTTTAACAGTAGTTGCTAAATGTTTTAATGTTTGCAGAAATCTTCATTTAGAATGTAAAAAGTATTCTTGGTCCAGCTGGGAGTCAAGTCCCTTGCTGAATTCCTTTGAGGTGCAATTTTGGCTCCTAAAAATGACCCTTATATTTGTCCTAAATGGGGCAAGTGACATCATCTTTCTTTTCAAACACACAGCTGCCTAAGCACATAGCACACCTTGACTGTGTTTTTCTCCTAGGCGGCAGGAGTGTATGTGTGCTTCTGTTTGTTGTGACCTTCCACTTTGGCATTCTAGCAACATCCCATGTTTTGTTTCTGTTTTAACTTTTCCAAAAGCCACCTTTTTCATGAAACTTTGTGAGTATGAACACTTGTTGTGTCCTGGTAATCACAGGCTTCCTGAGACTGCCAGAGCATAAACACATGTGTTGTAGTAGTTATTTGACTCCAGCTTGGGAGTCAGTATTTTCTTAATCTTTTGTGACAGGATTGTGGTTGAAAAAGATTGATACATTAGATATTTTTCATTAGTCTTCAGTATGTGGAATAGAACCCCCAAAACACACCTCTTCCAAATACCGAATCGGTGTCCAGTGGCAATCCCATTTTAGGAGTCGATAAAAATTTCTAACTCCTAAAATATGATTAGTACATTTAAAAAAGCATCTTTATGGTCACATATTCTGAATCAAAGTTTTTGGACCTTAAAAATACTTAGAACATCTGGCCCCAAATACTATTGTCTCAATGTATATGTCTGTGGAAATGCCCAGTCATTATATTCCAACAACACAGCCCTGAGCTGTATTTGATTTATGTTTTGCCCAGGGGATATTTCATTTTGATGGCAAAGTACCAGACTGTGTGTTATCTGTGGTATGGGCACAAATGTGCATTTTAAATTAGGAAGCAATTTATTTACATTCCAGTCTTTAGCTTGGTGCATTCTCCACTCTTCAATGCATTTAGCGAAATTTCACTCATTTCTAGAACTGGAGTATTATTGAGGGGAACTTAATTAAATTATATTGATTTAATGTAGTGCTACAATAGAACACATTTCCTCCTGCATGCATCTTCTGTTTTGTTCATGGGTAAAACTTGCTCATCTCACCAGTACAAGCATGTACACTTAGATGTCAAATTAGCAGGTGATAGATGCAATAGTTGATTAAAGGGATCAAGGAATCAGCTGCATTATTAAAAGGAGCAATTGGGTCATTTGCAAAGACCAACCTATCTCTCTGAGCCAACAGACACTCCTTTTCACCAAGTGATTCTCATAGAGAGCTTGCTTTCCAATTCTTAGAATAGGTGTTTCATATATGTGATAAAGTACCCCCGGCTGTACATTACAAGGATATTGCAAGTCACAGAGGAGTTCTATGACCATAGAGAGGAATGAAGCTGACGACTGAATTAATTTAAAAAGTCATGGAACTCCTAGGAGACATGCCATGTCCTTAAAATGCATGGCAAGAGGATATTTTGTTCCTCATAATACCCAGCGCACCATGTTTCCACAAAACCTTAACTCTGTGGTGCCTTGCGCATTGACATGAAAGAGGTAGTATTGTTGCAGATGTGAAGAATACAAGTGAAATCCAGCATAAAGCTTCACACATTGAAAAACAGTATTTTTTGCAAAAGATAGTTTAATGTAAATCAGATCAAATAAGTGCTAAGGCTCAGAATATGTGGAAAAAGGCAGACATTCTATTTTTACTATTATGCCCATTAGAGTGCAAGAAATAGACATGTTACCATAAATATCCACTTTTTGCTGATCATTGTTTGTTTTGGAAAACAAATCATAAATATGAAAAGCCCATTTTCGTTACCTTGTTCAAACTGCGTGTGTAATTATGCTCTTTGACCTCCCTTTCACCTTGGCTGCTAGCTCAGGCAGTAGGCACAGTGACTCAGAACTGAACTGTGATAACGTATTACACTTGATCAGCTACTTCATGTCATCATAACACCTTGAGACTTCACAAGCCGCCTGTAATACGAAAAGTAGAGGTGATCTTTTATACAAGGATCGCAGGCTCCCATGTATTATATTCTGATACTAGTCATGGTAACAGCAATAACTGTAGGATTGGCAGCTTGAATGATTATAGAAAGTCATTAAACTAAAAAGGCACAGCCATTTTCCCTTTCAATTTCCCCTAACTCCTCGTCTGAATCCAAAAATAAAGCCAATCCCGAATCAAATCAAAGTGCTATTTTTATTTTTGATTACTTTCAATATAATGATTTTTAGCAAGTCCTTTCTTGAGAGTAAGTCTGCTTCCTAGCTTTGCGTAGAGAATTGATGCCAGCCATCCATGCATGGACGTAGCCAATGAAACGAAAGTCATCTGCATATGGGAATGGTCATATCACCTACACCCAGCAGGTAGGCGGAGGGGGTCTTCTGTGAAAACCCACCCCTTTACCTTCGAGATTCCTCACTTCAGCTGGTATGATAGCTGAGAGCCCGCCAGTTTCAGTTCCCTTTACTGTTGATCTCGAACAGGGTCAGGCTGGTGTTTTATTCCGTGTGGTATTTCCCCGGTGTGTGGCAGCCTTTGGAAGCTGGTTTTGCAAGCCCAGGGTCGCTCCTTGTGCCTTTGTCACTTTCCACAGCTCTCCGAGGTAGTTGCAGGAGGCACAGGAAGGCTTCAAAGAGAGAGAACAAGAGAGAGGGAACGAGGAAGGTGGAAAGAAAGAGGTCAGAGAGGGAGGAAGGAATGAAAGGGAGAGATAATGAATGGGTGGAAAGACACAGATACTGAGAAAAGAGGAAGACAGTGGAGCTGGTTTAAACATTTTTGCCAGGTTTTGTTTTGGTTCCGTCCGGTCCTGATCTTGAAGTGGCTAAGCACTGTTTCTTTTCCTCCTTAAACAAACAGAAACCTAAAGTTTGTAAAAATGTATCCCATTAAGGTTACATCAGCATAATTAGGCTAGTTGTAAACAACTGTGCTGCACACTTCATGCAGAAGTCTTATGTCAGAGGCCAGTTGTAGGCTACTGCGCTGCACAGTTCATAAAGAAATCTTATGTCTGAGTATTGGTTTTTGCTCTGATATTTTCACCCTCAAAGGACAAGCCAAACCACACCTCTAGAAAAATAAAAAAAATAACAATAAAATGCACTTTTGTGAGTTTAAAAAGTCAGATTACCAAGTACTTCACCTACAATTAACAAAGGAAATGTGTTGAGGGGCATGGCTGAGAAACATGGCCGGCAGGATGTGCTCCTAGTGAGCTCCCATCACCGGCGACATCCTTCAGGGATCTTAGGGTCCCCGAGACCGTGGGGACCCCCCTCCTGCAGTGGGAGATCACCCCGAGGGTTCGGGCGTGGTTGGACCCTGTTTTTGGGGCCCGTGGAGCCGGCACCGCGGCGGTGCTTGCACGCATCTGCTGGGCCACGCAGGAGATGGCGGTGGGCCCGCAGAGCTCGCGTGGAGTGGCGGGCTGCTGCCCGGCAGCGCAGGTGGTTTGGGGGGGTGCATTGGAGGCAGCCCCCCGGCTTGCAGGAAGGTCTTTCTGGGCCACGAGACGAGTGGCTAAATCTGTTTTGGCCCCGGAAGAGTCAGCTGGGCCCCGGAAGACAGCTCAAGGCCTAGCAAGAGTGTCGGCGGTGAGCGAGGCCTCCCCCTGGATTGCGCAGATCGGCTGTTGGTTCTACTGCCAGGCGTGGCCTGGGAGGGAAGGCAGCTCCTCCCGCGCTGCTGCCCCCGGAGGGCCTGTAGACTGTGTGGCCTCTGGCCTGTGGGGACGGTCACCCGGGACTGGAGGTGAGCAGCGGCATCCTGTGGGGGAGTCGGGGCGGCTGTCCAGCACCCGGAGGATTACACTGGGGCCTGCAGGACAACGGTGACTGGTTGGCACGCACCGGAGCGGGGGTGTGCGGTGGTGGCCCCTGGACCCCCAAAGAACTTTTTGCCTCCTTTCATTTTTGATCTTGTTTGACCCTTACCTGCGACTGTCTCACGAGTGGTCCTCTGCTGCTGGGGATATCTGATGCCCCTGATCTGGCCACCAGGTGAGATAGTGGTGCCTAAAGGTGCAGAGAACAGCAGACACGATGTCTGTGGTACTTTGTGTTCGAGACCTTATTGGTGGCAACCTGCTACCTTTGGGTCTGAATCCTAGCTCGGGTCAGGGCGAGGGGTGGAATGGGGCACCACAAGCAAACGGATGCATCACAGGGAAACACCATGGAACAGTATACTACTCCAGTGCCTCTCCCGCAGTGTGTGGCCAGATTGGGGGTGAGTGGAGATGATATGAGGGCGCCACTGAATCCTGAGGAGCCTTCACGTGCTGAGCTCCTTGCGGCCATCCAGGGCTCTAGGGTGGCACTGGAGGGTAAGATAGAGACTGTGGCGGTCAATCTGCTACAGGCGGACCTCATGAAGGTATCCGACAAGGTTAAGGTGGCAGAGGGTTCTATTGTGGAGCTACAAACAGAGGTGGGGGCACTGCAGAAACAAATGGTGCAGGCCACCTCCACGGTTGGATGGCTGGAGGTGAGGTTAGAGGATGCGGAGGGGAGGTCCCGGTGGAACAATGTCAGGTAGCTGGGCTTCCCGGAGCACGCAGAGGGCTCTGCCATGGAATCCTTTGTTGAGAACTGGATCAGAGATGGTCTAGAGCCAACTGGGCTATCTAGGGTTTTTGTGGTGAAGCGCGCGCATAGGGTCCTTGTTGTCCCTCCTCGGCCCGGCGCGCCGCCTAGGGCTATTATTGCCCGTCTGCTGAACTATAAGGATCGGGACTGTGTGTTGTGTGTCGCACGTGAGTCGGATGAGGCAATATATGAGAACTGTAAGATATCTATCAATCCTGATTACACAAATAAGGTGCAGAGTTCTCACAAGGGGTTCATGGAGGTCAAGGCGAAACTTCGAGCCATGAGCATTAGATATATACTCTTGTATCTGGCACGCTTAAGGGTTCTTTCAGGCGGGAGATCACACTTTTTCGATCGTCCAGAGGAGGTGTGGCGATGGTTGGAGATGTCGGACAAGGTGGCCCTGGGGAGGACGGAGGGACCTGGTGGCGTCACTCATCGGGCTTCTGGTGCATAGAGCCCGGATTGGAGGTCTTGTGACGCTGGTCGGCTGATGGACGCAGGGACCAGTGGGTCTGCTGTGGACTCTCACCACAGAGTGGAGATACAGCAGGACAGAACAATGGCGGTAGTGGCTACTGATCTGGTCGGGGGTACAGCCCTGGAGCGGGGGCTCGGTGTGGGTGGGGATCCAGCAGTAGCCTGTCTGTGATCTTCATGACTCGCGGTGCCGGCAAGCCACCTTTCTTCCTCCTCTATGAAGGGATGGTGACAATGGAGAGGGTATCTCTCTGGTGGAGATCTGCAGTGCTGACTGCTTCCGGTCACAATGGGGTCTTATATACAGACTGAACTATACTGGCCCTCGGGGGGTGCCGCTAACACTTAGGGAACCCAGGTTGGGTTGGTACTTGGTACATTTGTAGATTGATGCCGGGGGGGTGGTTTCTCCACAACTGTGGTAGGCCTTTTGACACAGTAAGTTGGGGTTTAGGCTGCGGTCCTGGCAGCATTCACGAAATGGACTTACAGTATGATCTGTTCTGCTTGTTTTACTCTATTTCTGGGGTGGGTGTTGGGTGTGTGGGGCGTTTTTACGGGTTGAGTTTGTCCATGTTTGAAGTTCATTCAACAGTGCGGGTATCTGGGCGAGATGTGCAATATGTCTTTTTTTTGTCTTATTGCGGGGGTGTGGCACACAGGGGGAAGTGTCCAACGTGGAGGAGGGACAACAGTGTATCACCATGGGTCATCCTATTAACATGCTGACATGGAAATTGAAATGTGCTGCCAAACGGATTACGGACGCTGATAGCTGGGAGAAGAGGTTGTGTGCTGGTATGTGTGATGGGTGGTCATTGGTGCACATACTGATGTCGGGGGGTAGGTCTGAACCCGCCGCGCCCTACCTGGCCAGGACTACTGCCGGGATCTGGAAACAGGTAGTTGAACATGTACTCAGACTAGCCCCTTTTGATAGGGAGCTGAAGATATGGGATCTGGCCCCATTTTGGGATATGGTCAATGTCGGCAGAGGCCTGGAGACTGGGAGGATGTGAGGTGGCTGGTGATCTTTATCCTTATGGTGAGTTTCTGTCCTTTACTGACGCTCAGGATCTGTTTGATCTGAGTCCTGGTCAGTTTCTGCAATATGCAAAAACCAAGAGTGTGGCACGTGAGATTTGGGGCAGTTTTCCGGTCGCTCCTAGGGCATCCTCGGTACTGAACGGCTTGATTAACTAGGGTGAGGGGACGCACTGGATTACTCGGTTTTATAAAGCCCTACGAAAGGATCAACCGGGTGTGATAAGTGTGGGACGTAGAGCATGGGAATCTTGGGGGAGCCCATAGCGGATGCTGGTTGGGATTCGGCTTTGTCGTTGGTGTGAATGGTATTGTGTAATCACAGGTTCAAGCTGTTGCATATTAACTTTGTACACAGAACCTATCTCACATCCCGTCGACTGAATAGGATTGACCCGAACCGTAGAGCGTGCTGCCCTAGGTGTGGCGAGTTTGGCGCTTCCTTCCTACACCTGGCTTGCACTTGCAGGGCGGTATATGACTTTTGGCAGGAAGTGGTGCAGTGATTGAGGAGGCCACAGGATTGGGGTTGGAGGCAATCACGACAACCTGTATCCTGGGAGTGGTGCGTAAGCCGAGGGGTAAGGGAGTTGTGTATAAACTGGTGCAGCTAGCGTTGGTACTGGCCAAGCACAGAGTAGCAATTGGTTGGTTGAGCACTCAGAATCCGACGATTTCCAGTTGGCTGCGATGTCTACTGGAGTGGGGAGCGGCAGAGGAGCAGCATATGCACTTGACACAAAGTGATGAGAGGGTACTTGCTGATGTGGCGGTTTGGGGTACATTGTTGGAGCGGTTTACTGATGGGGAGGATGTAAGCTCTATAAGCAGCGATGAGGATGAGGGGGTGGGGTACACACCTCCTCCTATGAACAGGTGGCGGCCAACTGTGGTTTCGATATGCTCCTACGTGCATAAGTTGTTTAAAGCTTGTTCTAATAAGGCTATGGGTTGGGAAGGTGGGATAGAGGATAAGATCTGTACAGTGGTTATGACTCTATCTTGACTTGAACTCTGGTGTATATGCCCTCGGGTACTCTTACGAAATGAAGATGTATTGTCTTGCTGTTACCTGCACTGTACAGTACATTTTTGTCGGTTTGCATTTTTCAAAACTTAATAAAAACAGTTAAAAAAAAAAATTGAAATGTGTTGCATTAGAACCAACAGTGAAAATAGTTTGTTGTGAGTGTTAATTAACACTAATGGGGCTTCTAACAAGATGTGTGGTGGTTTATGTACTGTGGTTATTACTAATGTGTTACTCCTATTTCCAAGTCATCATTGTTTTAGTGTCAAAACCTAAGGAGTGTTATTTTTTTTTAATTTGTATTTATCTGTACATAATGTATCTTCACACTCATCAATTAGATTGCATGACATGGCTTCATCCCTTCATTACCTGCATGACTTGGTTCCGGTGAATAAGTCATGACAATAATGCCATTAGTAAAAGTCTGTTGTTGCCCAAAGTGTTATTTTTCACAAGATGCCCGCTGACTGAAATAACAGTCTGGTCTACCAGAAGAGCAAGTGCTACAAGCACACTCAACCTTATATTTAATCTAGGATAACTCATAGTAGCAACTATCTTTCTGGTAATAGTTCACCTCAGATTTCTTCAAACTCAGATAATTCATAATTAAAAATGTTCATGCTGATGAGTCAAGAATTTTCATTTCTATTAAGGACATGGAGGCGAAGATTATTTTTCTCTTTTTTTATTTTGACTTTAATAGCAGCCAATCGAAAACAAATAAACTTTAAACTTCATATCCCATGAGCCCACAGTCTCCTCTAAACAGAGGTGTTAAGTCCCCCTATAAATAGCGACCACACAGTAGTCCTTTCTCTTTCTTTGCTGATCAAAAATGAGTCTCCAACCTTACTCCAATCGAACAGAACTGGAACCAAAAGAACCCCTCCAGCCAAACTTCATCCTGCAGGTGAAAGAACTTATTTTGCGACTGCAAAATCTGCACCAGTGAATTGAGAGCATTATTCATGTTGCCTTTGCATCTGAATCTGAAATATACAGCAGTGACTAACATTCATCCTATAGATCTATGTCAGTCCATAAAGGGTGGGAAAACTTCGACAGCAGTAACTTCAAACAATGCATCATATATAAGTCATATTATTCTGCTTTATGAACATAGATTTTAATTGACCATACCATTGTACCGGGTGGGATAATCCTCGCCTCCATGACGTCAATAGAATTGAAAATTCCTGACGCATCAGCTTGAATATTTTTATTCATTTCAGGAACGGAGGCTTCAGATTAAGCTAGTTTAAAGTTGATTCACCACCACAGATGCGACATTCACAATAGTTTTATGATAAAACACTGTAAATGCTTTAAATTTGGAATCAGAGGACCAGTCCAACATAGTCATAATATCTTCTAGGTGAGATGCAACAGAAAAAAACTTAGAGGCCATGGCACCCCTTACTGAATTATCTTCGAAAGTGGAGACATCTATTCCTGCTTCATTCAATAGCCATTTAACCCATATGGCCAAAGTAGCGAAAGTGACTGTGCAGAAAGGTTTCTGCAAAGAAATCAGTAACTGACCACTGGAATCGCTCCTTAATTCATGAGTACAATCCTCATATGCCTTGATACATTTAACCACACACAGGCCCTCATTACAACCCTGGCAGCAGGAGATAAACCAGCGGTAATATCGCCAACAGGCCGGCGGTAATAAATATGAAATTATGGCCACGGCGGAAACCGCTCAAAAAGACAGCCAATTTAACACACTGACAGCCAGGGCGAAACCAACAGGCACCACGGCGTAACCGCCAACAGCCAGATGGAAGACAATGTACCGCCCACAGTAATATGACACACCTATCCGCCACCTTTTCCGGGGCGGTACCAACAACATCAAAAGCCTGGCAGAAACACTGCACAGAAGGGAAACAAATCACCTCTGGAGACTCAGGGAACAACCACACCGCCATGGAGCCCGAGTTGCATGTGTTCCCCATGCTCTTCTACCTACTGCTCCATTACGAACCCCAACGCCAGCGAAGACGACCACGGTGAGTGCTGCGGCCTAGCACACATGGGAGGGGGGAGGAAAAAGAGAGTGACACACACATGCAACACGCAGCACCCCAACCCCCAACACCACACACACAACCAGATGCAGTAACATGACATATACACCCCGTACCCCTCAGGAATAATGCAAGAACAAGTACTATAGTGTAAAAAGGATGTAATAAGATAAATATAGGTGAAAATCGTGCATCCAAATCAAAAAGTATATACATATTTACAATGCAAGGGACACTGCCTAGTCCTCAATGTCCATGGGCCACAGGGCCACATCACAAAGTCCAAGGCCCAACCTCACTCCTGCAAAAACACGGAGAGAACTCTGCAGGGGCATCAGGTCGAAAATAGATAGGCACCTTAAGGGGATAGGGAATGGGGGGGCACCTCAGCAGGAAGATGGTACAACACCACTGGTCCTGGAGGGGCCAACATGCCCTGTGCTTTGTTCTGGGGAGTGCAAGGCCACAGTCTCTCAAGTGGGTGAATTGCCCACTGCTTGGTCCTGAGGAGTGCAAGGCCACAGTCTCTCAAGTGGGTGATTTGCCCACTGCTTAGTCCTGGGGAGTGCCACGCCACAGTCTCTCAAGTGGGTGTTTTGCCCACTGCTTGGTTCTGGAGGGGGCATTGTGCCCAGTGAGCTTCATCCTGGGAGGATGGGGTGAGTGGATGGCTTATCCACTGGTTCTGGAGGGGGCATTGTGCCCAGTGAGCTTCATCCTGGGAAGGATGGGGTGAGTGGATGGCTTCTTCCTCTGGTTCTGGAGGGGGCATTGTGCACAGTGAGCTTCATCCTGGGAAGGCTGGGGTGAGTGGATGGCTTCTCCACTGGTTCTGGGGGGGGGGGGGGGCAACATGCTCTGTGATGCAGATCTTGGCGAGTGCAAGGTCACAGTCTCTCACCTGGATGTCAGACCCACAGGATTTGCTTGGGCCAGTCCGCACAACAGCCCATGGACACAGGACTACACACTGTCCTCTGGAGGTGATGGCTGCTCAGTGGTGGCTGTGGCGGTGCTGGTGGCAGTGCTTGCAGTGGTGGGGGGAGGCTCCAGCCCTTCCCCTGCAGCCTCGGATGGCTGCCCACTGGGGCTGCTGCTGCTGGCAGTGGTGGGGGGAGGCTCCAGCCCTTCCCCTGCAGTCTCGGACGGCTGCCTACTGGGGCTGCTGATGCTGGCAGTGGTGCTGGTGGCGGTGCAGGTGGCGGTGCTGGCAGTGGTGGGGGGAGGCTCCAGCCCTTCCCCTGCAGCCTTGGACGGCTACCCACTGGGGCTGCTGCAGCTGGCAGTGGTGCTGGTGGCTGTGCTGGCAGTGGTGGGGGGAGGCTCCAGACCTTCCCCTGCAGCCTTGGACAGCTGCCTACTGGGGCTGCTGCTGCTGGTGGCGGTGCAGGTGGCAGTGTTGGCAGTAGTGGGGGGAGACTCCAGCCCTTCCCCTGCAGCCTCGGACGGCTGCCCACTGGGGCTGCTGGCAGTGGTGCTGGCGTTGGTGCTGGTGGCAGTGCTGGTGGCGGTTCTGGCAGTGGTGGGGAGAGGCTCCAGCCCTTCCCCGCAGCCTCGGACGGCTTAACCACCAGGGTTGTTGGTGGAGGCTCCGACTGAGTCCCAGCATCAGGTCTCTTGTCCTTTTTGCCTGCTGGTGCAGGCCCCTTGCCCTTCCTGCCAGCAGCTGGGGATGGCTCCTTGCTCCTTTTGACAGCAGCTGGGGACTGCTCCTTGACCTTCCTCTCAGCAACCGGGAATTGCTCCCTGCCCTTCATCTTACCAGCCGGGGGTGCCTCCTTGTCCTTCCTTTTTGCAGCAGGGGGTGCCTCCTTGCCCTTCCTTGCAGCACTTGATGCAAACACCCTATCAGTGTGGCTGCCTGGTGCCCAGGACCCTCTCTCACCTGGTGTGGATGTGGACACTACTGTGCCAGGGGCCTGGGTGGCTGAGGTGCTTGGCTGGGTTTTGGCCACCCTGGCCTGATGTGACAGGATGGGGGAGGCCTATGGAAGAGGTCAATGTTGGTGAGGAAGAGCGTCTGAGGGACATTGGGGCGGGAAGAGGGAAATGGTTTGGGAGTGGAGGAAGAGGGAGTGGTTGTAGGAGGTGTCAGTCTGCTGTGTTTGGGCGCAGGTGCATTGGCTGGAGGCTGTTGTGAGGTGGATGGCTGTTGGGTGTCTGAGTGCTTGCATTTGTGTACTTTGGGAGGAGGGGGCACAGACACAGTGCGAGAGGACACAGGGGACATGTGCATGGAAGTTGGGATGGTGACTGCCAGTGATGGGCGTGTGCTGATAGGTGTGCTGGTGATGGGGGTAGTGGATGAGGATGTAGTGCATGCAGGTGTGAGTGTAGACGCAACTGGGAAGTAGGTGGAGGATGAGGAGGAGGGGACCACAGTGGAGGCAGTGGATGTTGGTATGTCTGCATCTGGATGGTGTTTGTGTGAGTGCCTGTGGGATGAAGTGTGGTGCTTGTGTTTGCCATGTCCAGTCTTGTGTATTGTCCTGGGTGCATGCTGATCTGACTGTGTGCTAGGGATAGGTTGGGGTTGAGGGAAATGGGCTTGGGTAGAGGAAGTTGGAGGGGGGAGGCTAGAAACAGGGACAATGGCTGCCATCAAAGAGGAGGCCAGAGCCTGGATTGATCTGTGTTGGGCCGCCATGCCAGTGTGAATGGCCTCCAGGAATGTATTTGTCTTTTGCATTTGGGCTGCCAGCCCCTGGAAAGCATTCACAATGGTTGACTGCCCAACAGAGATGGATCGCAGGGCAGGAGGTCAATAGCCTCCTCACTCAGAGCAGCAGGGCTGACTGGGGCAGGGCCTGAGGTGCCTGAGGCGAAGGAGATGCCCACCCTCCTGGGTGAGCAGGCACGGGAAACTTGCTGAGGGGCTGCTGGGAGGGTGGTGCTGGTATGGGGGGGTGGCGGCTGTACCTGTAGCTGGGGTTGGCACAGAGGTGTCCGCCACCACCAGGGAGCTTCCATCGGAGGAGGAATCCGTGTTGGACTGTCCCCTCCTGTATCTGCCGTGGTGGTTCCCTCGCCCTCCGTCCCACTGGTGCCACTGGTGCCCTCACAGTCGGTGGATTTGGCCTCCGGGGCCCTGTGGGATGCAGCTCCCTCCATCGCTGGTGCCTCAGCTCCTCCGCCAGATGATGCTAGTGCACATAAGGACAGGGTGACAAAACAAAAAGGGGGGGGAGAGACAAAGGATACACTTGGTCAGTGGCACAACCAACACCACTGTTGGCGTACACAACACACAGGGTACAGCCCTACGCACTAGGCAATGCACTACCAGTCACAATGCTAGTCATCAGCCCATGGATAGGGACACTTAACGCCAATTGCAGCATACCTGAGACTCACAGACCCCTGCCCAGTAGTGGATGCCTACTAGCTTGGTTGGAGGTATTTTACATCAGAAACATGCCCTACATGGGACCCACTCTGCAATGTCAGGCCTGGCCTAGGGGCACCCACAGGCCCACATCCCGCTCCCGGATACCACCCAACCAGGCGCAAGTTATATATTGGGGCACTGTACTCACCCCCCTATAGCTGCTGTGATGCCCACAATTGCCCATCCAGCTTGGGGGTATAGGCCACCACCAGTGTGCGGGCCATCAGGGGGGTCAGGGTTCCACGGGCACCGCTTCCTCGTTGGGAGGCCATCCCCAGCTAGGCCTCCGCCATCTTCCATGCCCAGCGTCTCAGGTCCTCCCACCATTTGTGACAGTGGGTGCTCTGCCTGCCGTAGGCCCCCAGGGTCCGCACATCCTTGGCGATGACACGCCATACACCATTTTTCTGATGGGCACTGACCTGCAGGGAAATGGACAGAAGGAAAGATATTAGTCCGACTGTCCTGCCTGGTACACTCATAGCCCACCATGCCCCTTCCCATCCCCATTAGCACAGACATGGCCCACCATACATGCTGCACGCTGCCCAGGGAACATCCACAACCCACCCTCTACATGAGGCCTTCACACACAGCACTCCATGCATTCACGCCCCATGCATCATACTCACAGTGTACTCACTGGAGGCCCATACAGCATTCGGTAGGACCCCATCCACCAGTCTCTCCAACTCTGCTGAGGTGAAGGCAGGGGCCCTTTCCCCAGTGACACGACCCATTGTCAGTTCCAGACACAGGTCACAGCAGCACTTGCAGTGTAGGTCCTCTCCTGTTGAAGGTCAGGTAGCAAGTGAGTGAACAGATAGAAAATGGCAGTGACGTCCGCGGCGGTGCAGACCGTCACCGCCAGCGTACATCACCATTGGCCACTGTACCCCATAGTGCCCAATGTTAACCAATGAGGAGTTGCAAAGCGGTTTTTGACCACCTCACACAAGGCGCACAACGTCAGCGGAATTACCTAATTTCCACCTGTCCCTCCAAACAGTGCAGGCGGAAGCCATTTCGGGGGGGGACAGGCCATGACTCCTAATTGTGTCACGGTACACATATGCACCATTTGGACCTCTCCAACAAAATACTGTTACAATCACAACATGCATTGAAGTGTAGTGGTTGGAAATAAGAGATACTGACCAGCTGTTCACCATTTTGCCCCATAGATTGTAACCGCTGCGGATGAATAGGAGATGAAAACATACCCCTGTGTACAGACCCCTGGTGGACTTGGCAACAATGGAGGACAGGCACATTATCCTCACCTATAGACTGGACAGGGACACAATCACAGAGCTGTGTGTCCAATTAGAGTCTCACCTAATCTCTGCTACCCATCACCCCACCGGTATCCCCCCTCTTATGCAAGTGCTATCAGTACTCCATTTCCTGGCAACTGGCTCCTTCCAAGTGACAGTGGGCTTGGCAGCAGGAATGTCTCAGCCAATGTTCTCTATAGTGCTGACCAGAGTGTCGTATAACCTGATTAAACACATGCGCAGCTACATCGTTTTCTCCCAGGCGGAGGATTTGGCCACAGTGAAAGCTGATTTCTATGCAATGGGATATATCCCCAACATTACTTGGGCAATTGATGGTACACATATTGAATTTGTCTTCTCCGGCGAAATGAACAGGTGTTCAGAAATCAAAAGAGCTTTCACTCCATGAATGTGCAGATGGTGTGCCTAGTGGACCAGTACATCTCCCACGTCAATGCAAAATATCCTGGGTCTGTGCATGATCCCTTTATCCTGAGGAATAGCAGCATCCCATATGTGATGGCTCAACTCCAGAGGCACAGGGTGTGACTAATAGGTGAGCCCTGGTTCCCACCCAGTAGATGTTGGTGTACGGGTATGGTGTGGGGCCTAAGGGTTGGTGTGTGGCTAACAGTTGTCCCTCGATATTTGCAGGTGACTCTGGTTACCCCAACCTCTCATGGCTACTGACCCCTGTGAGGAATCCCAGGACAGGGGCAGAGGAACATTACAATGAGGCACATGGGCGAATGAGAAGAATTATAGAGAGGACCTTTGGCCTCCTGAAGGCCAGGTTTTGTTGCCTCCATATAACAGGTGGCTCACTGTACTACTCACCCAAGAAGGTCTGCCAGATCATCATGGCATGCTGTATGTTGCACAACCTTGCTTTACGTTGCCTGGTGCCTTTTCTGCAGGAGGATGAGGCTGGAAATGACCGTGTGGCAGCAGTGGTCCCTGTGGATAGTGAAGATGAAGAGGCAGAGGATGAGTGTGAGGACAACAGAAGTGCAATAATTCGTTAATACTTCCAATGACACACAGGTAAGACAGTGTAACTTCACATTTAATTGACAGTTTTGTTTTTGACATTGTCACTGGCAGTCTGATTTTCCCACTTCTATGGCCACTCACTGTAGCCTATGGCATCTCTATATGCAGATATTTGTGCCCAACTATCGCTCCTGGTGTATTGACTGCAGCCAACTACAGGTCATTTCTATGTATACATTTCTGTACAGTTGATTTTCAATGTTTAAACCTTGTGAAACAAATACATACTTAAATCATTTGACATACTCCATACTTGTATTTTTTCAAAGGGTGTTTATTTAACTGCTAAGAGGTAGAGGTGCAATGGGCTGGGGTGATGGTGGAGGAAAGTCCAGGTTAGAGTCAAGTCTATTTGTATCCCAGGTGCATTGTCCAAGGGGGCATAGGAAGGGGAGCAATGGCAGATCACGGTGGACAGGCTGCTAGAGTGGGACACAAGGGTGACAATCAGGAGAGTCTTATCTCGTGTTGGGGGTCTTGGCAATAGTCTCTGGCTTCTGCGTGGATCGCAAGGAATGTTTGCAGGGTGCTTCTCCTTCTGTAGGGGGAGGGGTGCTAGTGGCCTGTTGGTCCTGTGGCAGGGCCTCCTGTCCACTAGCGGCAGCGGAGGTGCAGGGCTGTTCATTGGTTTGGCTAGTGGCAGAGGCCCGGGGGGGTGCCACTGCCTCCCTCATCGTCTTGGCCATGTCTGCCAGCACCCCTGCAATGGAGACCAGGGTGGTGTTGATGTTCTTCAAGTCCTCCCTGATCCCCAGGTACTGTCCCTCCTGCAGCCGCATGTTCTCCTGCAACGTGTCCAGTATCTGGCCCAGCATATCCTGTGAATGTTGGTATGCTCCCAGGATCGCAGTGAGTGCCTCCTAGAGAGTCACTTCCCTGGGCCTGTCCTCCACCTGTCACACAGCAGTCCTCCCAGCTTCCCTGTTGTCCTGTGCCTCTGTCCCCTGAACCGTGTGCCCACTGCTACTGACCCCAGATCCCTGATCGTCCTGTGTTTGTGGGGTGGCCTGGGGTCCCTGTAGTGGTGGACACACTGCTGATTGACGTGTCCTGGGGACAGAGGTATGGGCCTGCTGGGCGGGTACTGTGGTGGTGTTTCCTGAGGGGGAGGCTCTGTGGTGGTGTGAGAGTGTGCCTGGGTAACCAACTGTCCGGCGGTCCCTGATGGGCCAGGTTGGTCATCCAGATCCAGGCGTCCAGAGCTGCTGTCATCACTGTGGGCCTCTTCTGGGGCGGGGGACTGGATGTTGCTGGCACCTCTTCTCCGGTGTCATTGGCTGGGGGACCTGTGCGGATGTAAATGCAGTATTGTTGTTTCTGCATGTGACATCATGTGAATGGGTGTGTTGCCCTCGCAGATTTGCCTTTGTGTGAGTTGCTATTTTGTGGGCTAGGTGATTCTCTCCAGTGTGCATGCAGTGGTGATAGGTGTCCATGAAGGTCTGTGAGGGGTGTCTATGAATTGGTAGGGCATGCAGGGCTTGGTATTGGGATGAGTGAGATGTGATGGTGGGGTATGTGGGAGGTGGTGAAGTGATGGGGGTGAGGGTACAGGTAGGGGTTTGTGATGGCATGCAGGTAGGGGGGGGGTGATAGTAATAGAGATTTGACTTACCAGAGTCCAGTCCTCTTCCTACTCCTGCCTGGGCCTTAGGATGCATGATTGCCAAGACTTGCTCCTCCCATGTTGTTAGTTGGGGGGGAGGAGGTAGGGGCCCACCGCCAGTCCTCTGTACAGCTAGTTGGTGTCTTGCTGCTGTGGAACGCACCTTCCCCGTAGATTGTTCCTCCTCTTCTTGATGTCATCCCTTGTTCTGGGGTGCTGTCCCATGGCGTTGACCCTGTCCACGATTCTCCGCCATAGCTCCATCTTCCTAGCAATGGATGTCTGCTGCACCTGTGATCCAAATATCTGTGGCTCTACCCGGATGATTTCCTCCACCATGACCCTTAGCTCCCCCTCAGAGAACCTGGGGTGTAGTTGTAGTGCCATGGGTGTAGTGTGAGTGGTATGGGTGAGGGTGTGTGGGGTGATGTGTTGGGTTGTGTGATGAAAGGTGCGTTGGTGGTGTATAGGTGATGATGTTAGGTGGCTCTGGTTGTGTGGGTGCTCTTGCTGTATCTCTCTCTGTTGGCAATGGTTTGTAGTCGTAAGAGGTTGTGGGTAGTGTGGGTGGGTGTGTTTATAGTGGTGTGGGTGTGGTGTGTGTATGTGTGTCAGGTGTGTGTAGTTTGAATTGTCCAATGTGGTGTAGTTTTGTTTGAGTGTGTGTATTTTGAACTTGGTGGTATGTACAGCCAATGGTTTTCCGCCATTGAATGTCCGCCACAGTGACTCGTGGGTCATAATGCTGTGGGCGTAGTTCTGTTGGCATAACGGTGTGGGTTTGGATACCGCCAGTTTATCACTGACCTTTGTGCTGGTCGACTTGTGTGTGTGGCTGTATAGTGATGAATTGGTATATGTGTGTCATAATATGGTTGGTGGTTTTCCGCCGCAGTGGCGTTATGTTGGTGGCAGTCGGCATGGCGGTAAGCAGTATTTATCGCCAATGTCATAATGAGGGCCACAGTTTCCGATGATGAGGAAAAACAGGATAACTAATGCATTTTGATTATGGCTGGAAATAGTAAAGAAACCTCTAGATGGAGTAAATTCTCTACCTGCTAAATCCAAATCATGCACATTTGGGCCACATCTGCAGGAAGCCTGGAAGAAAAGACTAGTCAATTTAGCTGACAATTGTTTGTGAGGTAAATCTTCATTTGCCGGCCAAGTTCAAAGAAGCCTTAAGACTACATTGACATCCCATAAAGAAGAATATTTTGATTGTGGAGGTCGCACCATCCTAATACCTCTAAGTACTTTGCACACCAGGGGATACTCACCAGCAGGTCTACCATCCAGAGGTGGATGTCCTGCCAAAAAAGCTCAAAGGAAACTGTCAAAAGTCCTATAGGCTAGTCCTTGACCGGCTGACTCTGATAGAAAATTCACGATCATATGTTTCCATGCTCCCACAGAATCCACATTCTGCTCATTGCACCAACATACCCATCATCACCAGGTGGTTTTTAAATTGTATAGGGAGCCCAGGACTGAGACAAGAAAAACATAGCATCTTGTAAAACTCCCTGCATTTGCTAATGAAGTCTCTATGTCATGAGAAGTAATAGCGCCTGAACCACCAACAGATGGGGTAGGCCCATTGGATCAGAGAGAAGATTTGGAAATGGAAGAATCCGCAACGGCGGAGCACACAACAGTGCAATCGCCACTAGAAACCAGGATTGAGCCTTCCAGCAAAGAGTTACCAGAACCAATTCTGCATTCTGATGACACACCTGCGACATTACCCTGTGGATCATCGACAAAGGAGGAAACACATACAGAAGACCCATTGTCCAAAACTTAAGAAACACATCTGATGTGGCTGCCAAAGGATCTGACCACCAAGAATAAAAGATTGGAAGTTGAGAATTTAGTTGAGATGAAAAATGATCAGGCAAGGGCCCCAACACTGATTCGGCTGATGGAAATCCCAAAAATGAAGTTTCCAATCACTGTAATCTCGCAGAATGCAGGAGTTCCAAACCGCAATTACATTGTTCTGACCTGGAATATACTCCACTGTCACTGATATTGGATGTTGGAGACAATAATGCCAAAAATCTTTTGTGATCTCCACCAGAACATGGGACCTCGGCCCCGCAGATGATTGATGTAATGCACCCGTGAGACATTGTCCATTTTTAACAGAATGCAATAACTTGTCTTGCGAGGAAACAGAGTGAGAACCGCTAACGATCTGGCCAGAAGTTCCAGACAATTGATGTGCAGGTGAAGTTCCTTAAGCGACCAATGCCCCCCCCCCCCCCCCCATCTGAGATGGCATCCCATCTCGAGCCCCAGCCCCATCAACTGGGTCAGATTCTATTATTACTTCTGGATCTGAGGCAAAGATTGCTCTGCAGTTCCAGCATCCATATGATCTAGCCACCAGTTCATCTCTGTCCTTGCTTCCTCTGACAACACTATTTTCTCTGATTAAGACAAAACCTGACGAAGATGTAAAATCTTCAACCTCTCAAGGCCCTGATAATGTAGTAGCCAAGAAAAATCGCCTGGATGGAAGATGCTAACAACTCTACCAGACATGACAGGATCCTCAATGACATGGTTGGAGAGGCAAGTGCACTCCTCAACTCTTTCTTGATCAACATCCTTTTATTCAGTGGCAGAACAAGTTGTGCTCTGACAGAATCCACCTGACAACGCAGAAACTCTAATGTCTTAGTAGGAACTAGAATGGACTTTTCTGAGTTGATAATGAAACCCAGACCCTGAAGAAGCTGGATCATCCAAGATAGGTGAAGGATGGCCATGTCCCTCTCTTGCACCATGACAAGAATGTCATTCAGATATATGATCAAACGCATCCCTCTCTCTCATAGGAATTGAACCATGGGTTGAACCAATTTGGTGAAACATCAGGGGTGAAAAACATGCAAAAGGGCATTGCCGTGAACTCGTACCAGTAATGACGCCACCAAAATTGGAGGAACCGCTGATGGGGAGAGGAAATGGGAACTGTCAGGTAAGCATCTTTGAGGTTCAATCGGACCAACAAATCCTTTTCCTGTAACAGGTCCCGAAGTAGATGAATGCCCTCCATTTAGAAGTGGTGATAAACAATCCAGGAGTTGAATTGTTTGAGATTTAGAACCAAACAAAACCCTTGTCTTTTTTTCAGAACCAGAAATATTGTACTGACAAAGCTGGGTGGGTAGTGTGTGAAATTGCCCTCTTTACGAGGAGTGCTTCAAGCTCTTCGGCTATGAAAAAGCTCTCTGTTCAGGAAAAAAATAAGAGGAGTTGGGTGAGAACTCTGCTGAGGAGTGGAATAAAACTCCAGACTGAATCTCTGAACAGTTTGTAGCACCCAAGAGTCTTGAGTGATTCACTCCCAATTGCATTGAAACCCTGGGATCCTTCCCCCTACCAAGGCCTCGGAAGCCGGAATAATACACACCTACATAAGAGGCATCTGCTGTGTTGTTACCATCTCAGTATCCACCTCTTTGGGCACTGCCTTGCCCTCCTCTTCTATAGAAAGGATAGAACAAGGAAGATCCAGAGGGGGAGCCTCTGCCTCTTGGATAACTTTTGGAAACTTTGCAGAAACCACAACCAGGCGCTCGGCCTCAGAAGCATCCAGCCCTAGCAAAAAGGGCACTATGGTACACCTTTTTTTATAGATGTTTGTGCTTTGTCTAAGGCGGCAAAGGTGGACACATACTTCCCCAGATCCTTGACAAACTTGTCCCCAAACTATAAGCCATTTGCTAGAGTGCCCACCTCCTTAGAGGCCAATTCTGTAGGTTTTGGGTCGATTCTCATTAGGAAAGATTTTTTACGTTCAGTTGACATTGCACAGTTCCCATTGCCCAACAGAGAAATAGCTCTCTGAGCCCATTCAGGTATGTTACCGGGGTCTAGCTGGGCATCAGCCTCTTTTGCTTGGACTGCTTACTCCAAATTCTTCGTGAGAGTCCCTGAATAGTAAAGTAATTTATCTTGGCATCCCACCAAACCATGTCCAGACCCTTTTTGGGGTCCTTTGCAAACTTTTTTAGGAACATCGCAATTTATGGATCTAATTCTGGGGTGTCCGCCACCTTGCCCAATAAGGATGGTCTAGGACATTCTGATCTAAGAGTATTGCGCACTTCACGCTCAAAACCTTTGCGTAGTCTATCTTTCACTTACTGTGCAACCTCCATGCAAGGTATCCACGCCGAAGATCGAAGATGAAATATGTCTTCTGGTTCATACATCGGGTTCTTATACGTTAACAGGGTTTGATCCGGAGTCTGCGGAGAAGACGTGGGGGTCACATTGGTAAGTTGGGGTGCAGCCCCCATGGGATTCTCAGCAGATCCTAAAAGTGGCACGTTCCCATATTCATGGTCCCGAAGGACTGAGGCCGCAATTTGGGACAAAACCTCTGCGGATCTTGAGACAGAGTTCAAAACGCTACCCCCAACTGAGGCTTTAAGGGTAAATTCCTCATCGTTGATCATCATACTGTTGAAAAAGGATTTTCCCGAGGTACCCTCAAACTCTTTTCTTCCACATTGGACCAGGGGCTGTGTGAAGGACCTCATACCGAAGAGCTCTGGAAGCTGAGCTTGTACCACTATCCCAAATCAATAAAATCACAAAAAATCAAACACACTGCAGCTTTTGAAATATCATAATAGGAAAAACACTTAACTCGGCTGATGCAGTAGCAAAGAAAGAGGAAGGACGGTGTGGTCGCTATTTATAGGGGGATTTTACACCTGTGATTGGAGGAGACTGTGGGCTCAATGGATATGCAGTTTAAGGTTTATTTGTTTTGATTGGCTGCTGCTAACGTCAAAGTAAAGAAAGAGCAGCATAATCCGAAGCCTCCAGTCCTGACATAGAATTATGTTTGTAGATTAATCTTTTGTCTTTTGCCCTACTGATCCATTCCACATACCATTCTTCTTAACCTGGAGCCGTAGCAGACTTTGAGCAGTGTAAGACACACAAACTAGTCACTGATGAAGATGTGGCATACCAATTTATCTGTGATTCTTTAACCATGGGATATTAGAAAAGTCATGAGGTAAGATTAATGGGATGTAAGAATTATATGGTGCCATCTAACCCATCCTAAGTCTGCCTATATGCCTTTTCAGTAAGCTGGAAGCAAGAACATGACCACAAATATGCAAGATATTCCCACTATCCGCCGAACAGTGCCATCAGCTTGCTTTGGGGCTCAGATCAACTCTCTGCAATTTGTACATAGTACAATACCACTTGTGCAGTATTTTAAAATGGCTATGTTTTAATCTTCCCTCCCTGAATTCCTCCCCCGGTGTCCCATGATATTATCCCATTTCTCATCTGAGTATTTTACACCTAATCTAGCTTTCCTGGCCATTCAGATGTTCTTTATCATAGGGCTTGAGTATGATGATTCTATTATGCTACCATATACACATAATATAATCAAATACCCCGTCCACTGTTATCTATGCTAACACAGGAAAGTGTTATATTTTCCAAATAGAATGATGAGTGCTCCTTTGAAGACAATGGAGAGGCCCGGGGCTAATGATGGCTTCTCTAGACCTTCAGCTCCAATATTCTAATATTTGTCGATCTGCGTCTGCCTTTTTTAATTTACTACATTATACCCTCTAGGCAAAATGATCCAATAGCATGATATCCCTTCTGCAACAGTTTATATGGATGTTAAAAGCCCTCTTTATCAGCTTCTCTGGCCAATAGCTCGATCTGAGGGCCTTTAACAACCAATGTAGCCCTCAGGAGCAGAATATAATGCTATAATAAAATAATTGATCAAACACATTTATTTCCACTTTGTCAGTACTAGTTGTGGGCTTGTCTTTGAAGGGGAGGAAATCTGACATGTGTAAGGGCAGTATAGGCAATCCCTTTATGAGGTGTAGGTAATATATGGTCATGTTGGATCAAAAATGAGTTATGGCTAGATGCTAAATTGCAAAATGTGATTTACAGGGTGTATTAGCAGAATATTGTGTATCATGGTTGGCGAAAGGGTCAAGCTATGGTATGTACTGAAAGAATGGCTGAATGGATGGATGGATGAATGAATGAATGAATTCATGATTTTGTAAAGCACAACTGCTGCTTAAATAGGCATTGTAGCATTGAGCATGAGGTCATGCTAGATTAAAATAACATTTTGCTAATCTACAAATAGTGCAAATTTAGTTCAGAGAGGAAGGATGATGAGGTTCAGTAAGACTGGTAGTACAAGATGTAAGAATGGAAAGGCTTTTGGAAGGCGTTAGTATGAGGGAAAGTACATCCTTACTGAAGGCAAAAAAATCAAAAGTGATGGTTGACAAGTTTGAGAGTAGTCCACAATTATGCCGTTGTGTACAAAAAGTGAGGTCTACAAGTAACAAATGTACCACAATGTGAGTTGTCAGGTAAGGCACATGGTTAGATCTTTGATTGGATCCTGTGGTCACCTGCTTTGGGCGACAGCTCACAGCTGCCAATAAAAAGAGAAGCCATCTTTCGATTGGCCAGATATGCTGACTTTGTAAATTCTGTTTGCAGTTTGGCACCACATCATGGCAGGCCTCAGATTAGCAGTATTTATTTTTAGTTTTCATTACAGACAACCATAACTGTTTCGGGGACATCTTGTTACCAGTACCTTAACATATGCTTATGGTGGACTTTGGGTCTGGCTCTTGCTCATCATTCAATTGCTTTCCTGCTCCATATTCAATGGTTTTCAATATATTATGTCTTTGTCCTGCCAGCAGGGTTTGTTGCTGTCTCTGTGTTGTTCAATACTGATGACAGGGAACAACTTTACATCTTTCTCTTATATTTGACTTCTAGTGCATGTCATTCTTTGTTTCATTCCTCCATTGGCGTCCACAGCTCTCCCACCACCTGAGCTAGCTTCTACCCCTCCCGTATTCCCATAGTCCTTACTCCCTGCCCATTTCTCTTTTTACCTTATTATAAGACAGCTGAAAGTTACTCTTTAAAATTAGGCAATGCAACTATAATATGTGTTGGTAAATGGCCCTCTCTGAAGTCTCACACTAAACTTTTTTGCCTTCCTCTTCCTCTTTTTCTGACCTCATTTTTATTGGCTTTTGGTCTCTGGGCATGTTACCTCTGCTAACCAGTGCTAAAGTGCCTGTGCTCTCTCCCTAAAACCTGGTAACATTGACTCATACCCAATTGGCATATTTAATTTACATGTAAGTCCCTATTAAAGTGCACTACATGTGCCCAGGGCCTTTAAATTAAATGCTTCTATTGGGACTGTAGCACTGATTGTGCCACCCACATAAGAAGCCTCTTTACCATGTCACAGGCCTGCCATTGCAAAGCCTGTGTGTGCAGTTTCGCTGCCACTTCTACTTGGCATTTGAAACTACTTGCCAAGCCTTAAACTCCCCTTTTATTACATATAAGTCACCCCTAAGGTATGCCCTTTGTGGCCCATATTGCAGGGTGATATGTAAGTAAAAGGCAGGACATGTACTTGAAAGTTTTACATGTCCAGATAGTGAAAAACACCCAACGTCGCCTTTCACTATTGTGAAGCCTGTTCCTCTCACAGGCCAACATTGGGAATTCCCTTATATACTTTTAGGTGGTCATTTCTGATCTGAAAGAAGTGGCATTGTCATGTTTGGTATGGTTGGAATGGTAGTGAGATGTCCTGCTTACTGCGAAGTTGGATTTAACATTACTACTTTAGAAATGCCACTTTTAGAAAGTACACATTTCTCTGCACGTACGTCTCTCTGTACCTTACAGCCTGTTTCAAATCTACATCTGGTCTGTGCTGGTTGACATTTCCCCTTGTGCATTCCACTCAGGCAGACATAAACACAGGACACTCAGCTGCGTCTGCATTCATCTGCATACCAATGGGTCTTCCTGGGCAGGAAGGTTTGAGGGGCTCTCACTTACACTCCAAAGGCTAATGACCTGACCCCACACAAAGGACTAACAACCTCCCACAGATCTCCTAGTAGACAGAACTGGGTTGAAAGGGGAACTGGTGCACTTCAGAACCACTCTTTGAAGTCTCCTCCACATCAAAGGCACTTTTAGGCATATGTACTGGCTCTGTGATTCCTTCAAATCAGACACTTGTGGACCTAACTGGACTCTGACAGAAGGACTGCAGTGCTGCCCAAAGGACTCAGCTGGACTGCTTTCCTGGAAGGACTGTTCTCCTGCTGGCTGCCCTGCTGCCTGCTGCTCCCTGACTGCTGAAAGGACTTTCCCTTCCCCCCACAATTGATCTCCAAGGGGTTTTCAGCTTGCCTCCTGTCTCAGGATCCACCAAAGACCTCACTGAAGAGGAAAAATTGATGCAACGCCTGGAGAATCAATGCAGTGCCTGTCTTACGGCTGAAAAACTAGTGCAGCACCTACAGAATCAATGAAGCATCTGTCTTATCATCACAGAGTGCTTGGATTTTCCATGCATCGTAACCTGGTCACCAATTTGACATCAAACCCCACACTGCAATATAGAACTGAGGTTGCGTGACCGGAAATCAGCGCATCGCCCTTCCTGGGAGTAAAGATTCGACACATCACCTCCACCATGTCAGAAAAATTGACGCACCACTTTTCTTTCCAACGCCTCATCTCTTTTGCGGCCCTTCAGCGTCATTATTTTTGGCAATTCTCAGGTACATTGTACTAAAGAGATACATCCATTGATTCCTAAGAATTAAAACTACTAAAACCTCTAAAAAGTGATATCTTGACTTGTGTAGTTTGGTCTTGTTTTATTCAGATAAATATTATCTATTTTTCGAAACTGGTGTGGAATACTCTTTTTGGTGTTGTCACTGTGTTTCTGTATGAGTTATTGCACAAATACCTTACACATTGCCTTCTAAGTTAAGCCTGCCTGCCCTGTGCCAAGCTAATGAAGGGCGCAAACAGGTTAATTTAGGTTGTGTTGTGACTTACCCTGACTAGGATTGTGGTCCCTACTTGGACAGAGCCCATACCTATGCTTGTGATTGTTACTCTGTGTCAGTATCATTGTGACTTCATAAAACATTCACACAACAGATGCAAACGAGTCTGAATACTGACTGCCACAATCATAACTCAGCATTGTGATAGTTATTGAATCCATAGAATGCAAGAACAAATCAGTGGCTGGTTGCCAGCACTACTAAATGTTGAGGGTCCTGAGTACCAAAGCTCTGTAGTCTTGACTCCACTTCAGACTTCTTTATCCACTACAGCCACTCACAGCCACTTTATCTCGTTCTTTCAAGTTCTTGGTCATCCCTGTTTAATTCCTGTCACTGTTTTTCTGTCTTTCTCCTCCTCCATTTTCCCCCTTTTGTGGTTTTCTCTTTCATGCTCTGGGTCAAAGCATGATGAGGAAAAATAGGTGACAATGCCCAATAATGAGTGTGGTGGACCCAGCACATAAACACTGGCACAAAATAAGCCCTGATGAAAGCCCATGTAGTCTGTTCAGAAATCTATGGTATTCTGAGTTCAAGTGGGCGTTTTGGAAACCTGGGGCAGATGTGTCTCACTCAAGGGACCCTGAATGTGTCTGTGTTTTTTAGAGAACGTATAGTTGCAGCATGACTTGCTCATCACACAACAGTAGTAACTACAGCCTTACATGATCATGAAAACTGCTAAAGAACTGCTCTCTGAGATCAAATAAAGTTATTTTGTGTATGTATACACGCGACTGGTATTAAATATCAACGTAGGGGTAAAACGTAGGATATGGCCATGAGAAAGATAAGAAATCCACTGAATCATGAGCAGGGAAACCCTTAGCTCACTCTAAGTCTAAGCCAATAGCTCCGTTTCTATCAGACAGCTGACTAGCAATAGGCATGCTCGGGCACAAAAGTTCTCTCACATAGGGACACAGATACATTTAGATACACACATCTCCAGACAAACTTAAATGTGGGTTCCTGCGCGCAGGGCTATACTTACCAACAGCTTTATTCACACGAAAATATATAAAACACTTGTTCAGTTTATGATTGGAATTTTGGTGCTAACAATAACAATGGCAGGTCAGTATGTGTAGGTTTATTTTGAACACTACGTGTATAAAATAAAAACAATTTAAATGCAGTGAAATGACCATATTGTGAATAACAGGATATAGTTATATTCTCAGAACTATGCTGTTAAAAAAGACAGATAAATACTCACATACGGTTAAATGCAGACACTAATGTGCCACATTAGCACACAAAGTGGCTGCAAAGTAATACAATAGCGCCCTACCCACTGCCTAAATGACTAAAACAGAAATACACCTAAAGTTAATTAAATTACACCACAACGCATTAAGCCACGAGACATAAGACGACACATTATTGATGTTGCTTCAAGGTTGTATTTCTGCATTTATTTATTTGCAAGTTTGGTAGAGCGGTATTAAAGCATGCTCACAGCACTTGTCTGGTAGGTTAACAACAACATTTTACCACTTTGAGAAGTGCTGTTGTTCCCATTGAGCCACAAATGGATCTAGCCTGGCACACCTTTCTTGAACCTCTGTGTCTGAAAGACTGTCCTTGGAGAAAGCCAATAACATCTACCACCATCTCAAAATGTTTTATGTTTCAGCTGACTCTTCCCTATGCTGACTCTGCTGTCCCAATACATATTCCTGACACCCACCCTCTCCCCGACCTCTATATTTGTTTTCTACCTCAGGCTCGATCACCAACTCTTTCAAAATCAATCAGCTTGCAACACCCCCACCTCTGTTTCTCTGGGAAGCATAAGCTGGATTCACCTAACATTCTACCACGTCCAAAGTGTTGGACAAGTGCCAGAAGTAAGTAAGGTGGGGATGGGTCAGCAAATTAAAAGCATCTGCACTAATTGTTCGACAATGTAAAATATATAAATATGAAATAATGTCATCTAAACTAAAGCACTGAAATAAATATCTCTGACAAAACTGTTTCTGAAAGTAAGACCTGCACCCATTGCATTTACACTTAAAAAATAAGCATTCAAAAACCAATTTCAACCAAAAAGACATTCTATGATTTGGTCTCTATGAAAATGTAATTGACATTCATTCTGAAAATTTCCATTAAATAGTTTAGATGAAATGGTTTCTCAGTAATAGTATTCCATGAAATCGTTTTTTAGAAATCACACACAACCATCTTGGACTGATAGAGATGGGTAGATAATATTTTGGTGGTAGTTATTATCCCTTGCCTGGCTTAAATCACTAGCAATACAACATGCTAGATTTATTCTTGTACTTTGGGGTTAATTATAGTCTTTAGGAGAGTTGCACACAGCTCTCCGTTCATTTCATGCATGTGACTATGGCTCACTCTGCAAGATGTGACGTTGCTCAGCTTTACAACAAAGTTGCAAAATTTAGGCTGTTTAAGGCAGACTTTGTTAAGGAACATTGAAAAATGGGCCTATAGGTGACCACTTCAGATGAACAATAGACCTATTGCTGTTCCCAAATAAGATATGTTTCCATAAATAGTAAAATAGTAGGCATTGTTTATTACACCACAAATACTTTCACAGATTATGTACATATGACTGCAGTCCTTTGAACTGGAGATAGACCCCAGTTGCTCATAGTTTCACTACCAGGAGGCCAATTTTGTGAACATTGCATCAGAGTATCCACAAGTGTTGGACTTCTGGAATCAATTTCTCCAGCTAATAAATGCTAGGGTGTGCATGCCTGTTACCCTCCTTTAATTTTTCAGAAATTCCTGCCAGCACAAGCTATTTGTATCCCATGTCCTGTTACTACCTGAAGTGCTAGCAGTTTGTGGGGATAGGAGACTAAACCCTATGTTGGACTTTTATGCTTATGCTGGGTCATCCCCAATCTTTTTGCCTCCTGCCTCCTATTTTTTCTGACCTGTTGCTGTTGGGTTTTGAACTCTGAGCACTTTACCACTGCTAACCAGTGCTAAAGTGCATATGCTCTCTGTGTAAATTGTATTTTTGATTGGTTTATCCATGATTGGCATATTTGATTTACTAGTAAGTCCCTAGTAAAGTGCACTGGAGGTGTCAGGGCCTGTAAATCAAATGCTACTAGTGGCCCTGCAGCACTGGTTGTGCCACCCATATGAGTTGCTCTGTAATCATGTCTCAGACCTGCCATTGCAGTGTCTGTGGGTGCAGTTTTAACTGTCAATTCGACTTGGCAAGTGTACCACTTGCCAGGCCTAAACCTTCCCTTTTCTTACATGTAAGACACCCCTAAGCTAGGCCCTAGGTAGCCCCAAGGGCAGGGTGCAGTGTATGGTTAAGGTAGGACATATAGTAATGTGTTTTATATGTCCTGACAGTGAAATATTGCTAAATTCGTTTTTCACTGTTGCAAGGCCTGTCCCTCTCATAGGTTAACATGGGGGCTACCTTTAAATCTGATTAAAGTGTGGATTCCCTTTGGGCGCGGATGGACATGTGGAGTTTGGGGTCTCTGAGCTCACAATTTAAAAATACATATTTTAGTAAAGTTGATTTTAAGATTGTGTGTTTGAAAATGCCACTTTTAGAAAGTGATCACTTTCTTGCTTATACCATTTCTGTGACTCTGCCTGTTTGTGGATTCCTTGCATGGGTCAGTTTGACAGTTGGGCTGGTTGCACCTCACACTAGACAGTGACACAAAAGGAGCTGGGGTGTAGTCTGCATTTCCTGATGAGCCATCTGTGCTAGGAGGGAGGGGAGGAGTGGTCACTTACATGTGAAAGGGCTGTGTCTGTCCTCACACAATGCCGTCTCCGACACCCTGGTGAGTGTCTGGGGCCTGGCCTGGGAAAGGCAGGATTTCACATTCAAAAGAGGCTTTACTTTGAAGTAGGCCTACTTCAAAGGAGAAATTGGGTATAAGAAGGGCACCCAAAACCACATACTTTAGAACACTTCTGGAAACAAGAGGAACCTCTGCCTGGAGAAGAGCTGAAGAGCTGAGGAAGAAGAGCTGCCCTGCCTGTGACTGTGCTTTGTGGAGCTATCCTGCAGTTGCTGCTTCTGCCAGAGTAAGAGGGCAAAGACTGGTCTTGGTGTGCCTTCCATCTTGTGAAGAAATCTCCAAGGGCTTGATTTAGAGCGTGCTTCCTGTTGTTTGAAGTCTCAGGGACAGCAAAGACTTCTGTCTGCCAGCACTTGGAGTCTCTGGAGAGACTCCTGCTCTGACAAGTGGTGCCCTATCCAGTTCCTGGGCCCTTGGAAGGAAAGCTGGTGGAAATTCAAGGAAATCAACTTTGGACGACTTCGGACCGACGCCTCTGCTGTATTCGGTGATCCCGCCTGCACCCGACTCCTTGATCTTCGCTGGCGGGATGACCTTCGCAGGCCCGACATCGCTGCAGCCCTGCAGAAGTCCGCGACTCCATGACAGACGCCGCTCGAAGTGGGCGGATTCTACATTTTGCACAGACGCCGCGATCCCCGACTTCGTGCATCGGCTTGTCTTCACTCTTTACCAAAGGTACTGTACTTGGGGGTCTACACGACCCTGTGTCCGGCGCCGCTGGTGTCGGTTTGTTGGGAACGACTCCGTCACAACGCCGTGTTAACACCTCATCGAAGCATTTTGTGTTTCTAAGCGCTACTTTTTAGTTTCATCTTTAAAAATTCATAACTTGACTTGTGTATGTCGGATTTTTGTCGTTTTGGTCTTGTTTTGTTTAGCTAAATATGTCCTATTTTTCTAAACTGGTGTTGTGTCATTTTGTAGTGTTTTCATTAAGTTACTATGTGTGTTGGTACAAATACTTTACACCTAGCACTCTGAAGTTAAGCCTACGGCTCTGCCAAGCTACCAAGGGGGCAATCAGGGGTTAGCTGAGGGCGATTCTCTTTTACTACTAGAGTGAGGGTCCTTGCTTGAACAGGGGGTAACCTGACTGTCAACCAAAGACCCCATTTCTAACAGCCTACAGCTAAAGACTCAGGGACACATTTACTGAAAAGCAGACCTGGCAAGTAAAATAAAAATATCACTATGTGAGGTGGGGGCAATGCCTTGGAGGAGGCAGGGCCTCATGTTGAGAAGTACCTACAAGACACCTTTATCCCAGCTCTGCTTCGTACCCACTCCTCCAAACAAAAAGAGAAAAAGCTTGCTGAGGCTGGTGCCAATGTTCTGGGGTGTTTTTACACACCTTAATGAACATCTGCAGTTAACGCAGTGCTTCATTTGTGCTTGTTGTTTCCGGTGCGGAGCACCAGCACTTATTTTTGAGGGCCAGCGCTTAGTTTTCGCCTCAAGCATTTATTGCGATTAAAAGACACATTTGGTAAACGCGGAGGAAGAGAAACACAAAAAAGCGCCACAAAGGGAGGGAGCAGAAAGCTGCAGGAGTGAGCCGTAGGGGCAGGGAGGAGAGGTAAATGGATTAAAGAGGCCAGTGATGGCTTCAAGATTATGCCGTCTGAGTATTCTGTGTACGCACATTTAATTGCAGCAGCCGCGTATTTAAGAGGAGGGCTTTGGACAACGGCATGTTTTTATTTATAAATTAAGCGCTGAGTTAACGCCTATAAAAATGAGCTGGAAATCCACTGTTCACAGTGGTGTTCAGCTCATTTACCATACCACCATGTAATATCAGCTCCTCAGTGGGTTACCATGTAAAGGGAGACGATATCATGTATTACACGGGGGCACTGTGTGAGCTGGCAGGTCTGAAAAAGTGGCACAATACAGAGGATCAAACAAACAAACTTGCTGCATCGTGCTAGGGAAAAGAGCAGCACAGTGCCCCATTTACTAGTACATGGCACTGCAACTTTCTCCCTGGGGGCTGGTGCACAATCAGGCTGCCTCGTGCCACATGCACACCTTGTAATAATGTTCAAAAGTGTGTGCATGCTGTCTCAGACAGTAAAGTCTTCCAGGACAAAATACTGCACTTAAGCAAAGTTCTGAACTTTTCACACATTGAATGTGTCTATACAGTGCAGCACGCACACAATGCTTCAAATGCTAGGAGAGATTAATAGATTTCTCAAACTAATGCCTGCCTCTAAGCCTTGTCTACCAATTTTATTAGCTAGGGCTTTGCATAAAAAACATTGGTGATAGCATGGGAAAGCCCCTAGCCCCTTGAATCATTTTTGTGTTGCTGTAGGAATACTTTCCAGTGCAAAAAAAGTTTTGTGTGGGAATTAAGTAGTTAATTAACACTTTACGCAGCTTTATGCCATTTTTCTGTAATTTTACGGCGGGCATCGTGTTGATAAATCAACCCTTGTTCTATTGTAATGAATCAATGTAGCTATTTCGTACAAGGCTGCCTCATACATAGCAACCGAGTGATATAAGGAACCCCTCGGGGAATGTTTTCTCCTAGCTGAGAATGTTTTGGGCCTATGGGATTTTCTGTGTTACAGGCAACTGACTATAGACAAGAATGTAATATTTTACTACACTAGTGATATAACCCCTTAGACAGTTTATCCTGCAATATGAGATGAAATGTAGATATGCCTGGCAAATATGAGCACAGAGATGATCCGTCAATACATGTAGAAGGCCATTTGTGCGCCATAACCGCCTCCTCCCTTGACCTGAA
Source organism: Pleurodeles waltl (assembly GCF_031143425.1). Taxonomy (NCBI): domain Eukaryota; kingdom Metazoa; phylum Chordata; class Amphibia; order Caudata; family Salamandridae; genus Pleurodeles; species Pleurodeles waltl. The sequence goes on along the minus strand of NC_090448.1, from coordinate 294,548,654 downwards.
CTCATCTATTTGTTGTATACACTGTGTCAGAAATATTAATGCAACATTGATGCCTCTTGTAATGTACTGTGTTTCATAAAAACTGCCTGCAGTGGCTCGATCCTCCTGGGGAAATGCGTAATGGAATAAATACCCTGCCCGGCCCCGATGGACACTGACAAACTTAAATATGGTTTAATACAACTTCTCCCGGGGAAAGGATGGGAGGATCCTGGGGAGAGAGTGCCACGGACGCAAAGTTTATGCGCACACACAAACTCCTTAGTTTGTCAGTATTTTCAAACTTTTTCTCAGCTCATTTCCATTATGCAAAATGGTAAAGAATCTCCCCATATACTGGTTTGGGGAAGAGGTTTAGTTGAAAGAAAAAATATTGTCTGCGGTGAATAAAAAGCATACAAGCACAATTGCACTGATTTTCACATGCATAATTTTAGGAGGAATGTAACAATAGTTGTACGGCGCGTCAGTGTCTTTGCAAACTTGCAACTGTATCAAGTTAAATTATGTTTGTCAGAATCACACTTTAGTTGGTGGTGGGGTGGGCGTTTTATGTATAAAGTTACTTTCTTCATCAAAAGCTGTTGTGCATGTCCAAGTTTGCCTGATTGTGTGTTTAAATTAATAATCCGTTTCCCAAATTTTTCTGTTCTCATTAATGTGTATTCATCAGATTTGATGCTTAGACGATGCCAGGTGTCCCTATGTTGTTGCGTCGTTCATAAATGCGCATTTAGGTGACAATTTAATTTTGATTGTTCGGACGATAAGAACCATTTATGCCATAATTAGTTATTTCACACAGTTGCAATATCTGCACGTTTAAGTTTGTCCGTCAGTCGTATTTTTTGTGCCAGTTGTAACAAATAACACCCCAAATATTATGTTTTTGTAAATACTTTATAATTCATGGAAGATGCAACTGTAGTTTGTACTTTATTTCGGTCTTGTGTATGAAATATTTGTTTTGAGAACTATTGTCATACGTTTAAGACACGGCAAAGACCTCGTTTGTGATAGATTTAAGAGAAGTGCGAGTACAGTATTTTTGGGACTTCTTTTGAATTGTGGATTTCTATGTGTTTTCCTCAATGTCCGCATCTATTTCTGGTTATGTCTTTCTTGTCCCTTTTGTAGGTCAGTGTTGTGTGAATGTCAAGACGATTTTGGTTTATTTGTGTATCATTCGTGTGAGAGCTATTACCTTGGTGTGATTGTTTTCTTTTATTGTGATATGGTTTGAAAGTGATGTATGCAGTGCTTAGTTTGTGAAAGAGTAAGTGACAGAGCCCAAAGTTTTGTTCAGAAGCCCACAGGTGGCGCTAGTGAATGTCGAGGTACCAAATACAAAGGCTCCATAGTTTTGATGTTGATGCCTCTTTAATCCACCTCCAGACACTCTCGGCCTCTTTAGCTTACTCTTTGAAGTTCTTTCCTCATGTATTTGTGCTTTGCCACTATTCTGGATCTTTCTTTTCCTCCTTGCTCCTAGTTATGGTTTGTGGTTTTGTTTGTCTCTAGTTTGCCAAGCTGGAATTTAAGGATTGTGTGCACGTGTATCCGAGAAGTCAATAAAGTACTGTCTGTTTGAGCTAGGTTACCATTCAGTTTCTTCACCCTCACCTTGTCTCTAGTAGAGAGTTAATCCGCCTGCATATTTCAGGACATTTTTATCAAGGTTTTGCATCACTTGCACCACATAAAGGGATGCAAGGGCACTGCAAAACATAAATGATATTTATCAAGCAATGCAAGGCCACCCTGCATGTCCTTGAGCGACTTGATAAATCTCGAGTAACGCAAGGCAGCACAAATCGCTGCTGTGCATTCCTCCGAGACAGGGAGGCATGCTGTGGGTGAAGCGTGGGTGTTCCCACGCATCCACCCATAGATTCTGACACATTCCCAGATTTACCAGCAGTGGAAGACCTGAGAATGCATCAGAACTGTACGCATTCCTACAAAGGGCACAATGAGGAGAAATATCTTTAATTCTCGTTGTTTCCACTTTTTAAGTTTGCAACATTTGGCAGCTCACTTAGAGGAAAATGCCTAGGAGCAGTGCTTAATTTGTGCTTGTTGTTTCCGGTGCTGAGCACCAGCACTTATTTCTGAGGGCTGGCGCTTAGTTTTGTGTCTCAGGCATTTACTGTGAGCAAAAGACACGTGGGAAAGACGGAGGAAGAGAAAAAAGAAGAAAAGTCAGAAAGGGGAAAAGCAGGGAGCTGCAAGAGAGAGCTGAAGGGGCGGGGAGTGGCTGTTAATGGATTGAAGAGGCCCGAGATGACTTCAGGATTACTCTGCCTCAGTATTATGTGCTCGCACTTTTAATTGCAGCAGCCGCGTGTTTAGGAGGAGGGCTTTTAGCACCGGCACCTTTTTATTGACAAATTAAGCACTGCCTAGGAGGATTGTTTTTGTGCAGGATGGCATGCCTTCTTGAGCAAAAACAATCCTGTCTGCATTGCATGCACCCTTGCATCATAACACAAGGGTGCCTGCATTGGTGCTAGGCAGCCAATAGTGCCCCAGTGCTAGAAAAGAACAGGATGCACTGTATAAAGATAAATATGGAGCATTCCTGATCTTTCATTCAGTGCAACAAGATAGCTTACTGCATTGCACTGCATGCATTTTTGATAAATATGGCCCTTCATATTTATTTGAAAAGTATCACAACAGCCCCACTTGCGCTGATGCTGAGGGCTGTACTTTGGCTATGCAGAACACTTGAGAGAAGGCGTTTCCACTAATTACGTGTCAGGAGTAGTCACTTTATGTACAATCTTAAGAAGCTATGCCAACTAATGTTATATTGCTTGTCATTTGATTATGCAACAAATCCAGAAATTTCTTGTTACGATAGCCCATGTGGGGAGCCTTAATAGTCAGATGAGATAAAAAAAATCTTGCAACAACGAGGTACTGAGTAGTTAGAAAGCATAAATACATGAGGCAGGTTGTTAAAAATGTCTTTGCATGATTTGATGTTCAGAACGTGAATACTATTTGAAAAAGTTGATCCTTCGATGTTAATATGAGCATGATTGATGGACTAATTTACGAATTAGGATAAAAATTGATGTACTTTGGGTTATAAAAATGTTTGGCTTCAATGATACAACCATATAAAAAGTTACCATAAAAAATTAATATCCACAAAAATGAAATTTAGAAAGCATGTATGACGTACAAATTGAATAAGCAGTCATTTTCTATGGTTAGTGTTAACTGTTAGTGCTAAGTATTCATGATCATGACTGGTATAACCCACCCTGGCACTACAATTGCAATAGCTAAATTCATTTGTGGGCGTGGCACTACCATCCCATCCTACAACACATGACATGGTATAAGGGTGGTATGACACTGTGCACTGTATATGTTCACAGTGCACTCTGATTACACGTTATTAGGGACCTTTAAGGATTTTATTGGACTCTGCATACAGCCATCATTCTAGTTATTCTCTTAAGATGCAGTCTGAATTGCAGTGAGATGTTTGTTGTGAGCTCACAGCAGCCCAAGACATTCATGTTGTATAGTAGTTTGCTTACTAGTGCATTTCTGTGAAAGATCTTTTTAAAGATGGCATAGTTACTTAATATTTAACAATAGCACATCCTCATCAATTAAAGGGTACTCAGTTTTTTGTGATACTGTATTAGGTGCTTACTCAATTGTCACCTAGTCAAATTCTAGTATGACAATGTGCATATACATTATCAAAAGTGGTTCATTTATCTGCCCCTTTTGATCTGCCTTGAAATCGTTGTTCGACGATATTGGTGAAATAGGCATCACTTCCTGCTCTGATGTTTGCTTCGTGGCTAAAGCAGGAACTGATACATCGAATAATAAACTGATAAATTGCAAGCATTATTTACGTCTTTAACTAGTCAATTGTCTGTGCACAAATTTGAATAAAGCCAACGGTTGTCACTGTTGGAGTAGTTTGACCTCTCTCTGTAGACATGAAAACACAAATACAGGCATAGGGCCCAATGTGTACCTCACTTGTCAGGCCTACCAAGGGTGAATATGGTCTCGAGGTGTTTGTGGTCTTTTTCAGATGCACTGATTGTTCAACCTGGGCTGTTCTTTTTGGGGGTGGGGCCAAGGCTGATTTGGATTAGGCTAGTCCTTGACTGTAATGACACAGATGAGCCAAACACCAATGGAATACAGAGTGGCCTATTGTAACTAAAACCTATTGAGATTAATTAATTTTTCCTCCATCACCTTTTGTGTTGGCATTTGACAGATAACAGGAGTTAATTAGCACAATGAAATTAATTTTATCAGTCCTGGAAGGATGATAAAACTAGCTGAGTAGATTCTTGGGATTTAAACTTATAACCTTGAGGTCAAACCCAAGTCCCATCGATGGATGCATAGTCCAATGAGCCATCACACCTCGGAACAAAAAAGCTGAGTTGGCATTGTTGAGATATGAACTTGTGACCTAGAGGTCATACATATATCAGAAGAGCGCTCTTTCAGTTAATAAACGTATTGGCATTACAATTGAGGGTTTGTTTGGGTGGTGGTCATTTTGGTTGTATATTACTTGAATATTGAGTTTTAAACATCATGCTACAAAAAGATCAAAGAAAGAATATTGACTAATACAGAATAACAAATCTGTATCTAGATATATATGCTTACCTTCACAATATTATGGTAGTCATTGTTTTGGCTATGATATTGTTGTAGTAAAAAAAAAAAGATTGTTGTTCTAATATACAATCTCTTTTGGTAAAACAGTGACAACAAGGCTTGTGTGAATCTTAAATGTCCCACAACGTATTTTGTAGGATAAACCAATTGTTGGAGGATTGGAGTTGTGCCAGATTACGAGGGTGAAGCACGCAAAGTTAAGTATGTGTACAGCAATGAATGCAGCTTTGATTCATCCTATACAAGTGCATTTCAATGATATCCTCTAACAGCAGCAGACCTTTACAGTATAAAACTATGCTCAAAGATTAGTTAATCTTCAATAGAATATAAGTGTTTCTTACACCTGGAAATTCAGGAAGACATCACACATAGGACTAGAGTAGGACAGATCTACTCACTGAAAATGTTTTGTGAAACAGGCCAAAACCTCTTCAGCTATCAGACATCAAGTGTGAGTAGCTCATGCAGTCCTGTTTTAGTCTTTGCACTATGGTATCTGTAGTACTGTATGTTATCTGGCATCCCAGGCTGCGCACAGCCTGCAATGCCATACTATTGGCTGACTGTACATTATACACATAGCCATAACATAACATACTGTAGCATAATATATTTTATGAAAAACAGGACTGTGTAAAATATTCATACCCTAAATGGAACTAGTTAAGATTTCTGGGATAGTTTTTCATCGCATCAGTGCATATCAATTGATAGATTTCTGTAGCAACTGTTGCATGCTCATGACACAGAATTGGGCCCTCATTACGACTTCAGCGGTCTTACAAAAAGACCACCGAAGCCGCAGGCGCCACAATACAGCCAATGATGGCTGTATTTGTGGCTCCCTATTTTGACATTTCCGCTGGGCCAGCGGAGGGAAACAGCGTTTCCGTCCCGTGGCCCAGCGGAAAAGTCATATCAACATTGCAGCTGGCTCATAATAGAGCCGGCGGCAATGTTGATGTGCAGCGGGTGCACCAGCACCCGTCGCACATTTCACTGCCAAAAATTCAGGCAGTGAAATGCACAATGGGGCTGTGCCTAGGGGCCCCTGCACTGCCCATGCCAAGTGCATGGGCAGTGCAGGGCCCCCCAGGGGCACCCCGAGTTCCCCTTACTGCCAGCCTTTCCATGGCAGTGTTTACTGCCATGGGCAGGCTGGCAGTTGGGGACTCATAATCCCCAGGGCAGCGCTGCCCTGGAGATTATGACTGCCTGGTGGAAGCCTGGCGGTCAAGTGGAGGGGCCAGCGATATGACCGTGGCTAATGCACCACAGTCATAATACACTGGCGGTACACCACCAGCCTGTTGGCGGTGTTACCGCCAGTGTACCGCCGGCCGCCAGGGTCGTAATGAGGCCCTTAGTGATTAACCATAAAGCTAAAGCGTTGGATGGAATTATTTTTTAAAGTTAAATCCATCAACATCAGAGATCCTACTATCCTCATGCAGAGAGAATCCTCCTCTATGGTCAGCTGTATTGGGTTGCAGTTTCACATTAGTGCAGTTGGTAAGACATCACATAATTCTGTTGGCTATGAGCTAACATTTTATCAAGCATAGTGCTTTGAAAGTTACATCCAGATTTGATCACTTTTGCATCCAAAAACACAATTTCATTTCCTCTGATTCCCTCTAAAAATTATGGTGGTAAATGATTTTTTTACAATTGTGATTGTGTTTCTTTACTACAATCTATTTTAGCCTTCCTAAGAAAAACATCTATAAACTACAATCTATACAAAATGTGGTAATGGGACTAATCTATAATCTGTGCATTTCTGACAGTGCCCCTCCTTTACTGGAACAATTATATTAGTTATGAGCCCAGAACCAGATCTTTCTAGGTTGAGTCTACCGGGAAGGCAATCTATCTGGTTGCAAACGACCTAATGTAAGTTTACAGTGTTTTACAGCCTGCCCATTACTTAACATTGGTTGGCTGTACTGTCACTCTCATTGGGTTGCCTTTCTCTTCTTGTGTGTTTGTCTCCCCCGGAGCATATTCTTTTAATGATCCTCTGACTGGCTGACTTGCAGCTTTCTACTGCTCACATTAAAGGAACTACTGTTTTCCTTTCTGTTCAGCACTTCACGAGAGTAGATATGCGTGCTAGCTCCCTCATTGTTGTGCTGCTTCACCCCTCCGATCACACCTCATGCTGTGCTGCCCCCCAACCCCTCCCAGCTTGTCTGTTAAAGCACAGTAAGAGGCACATTTTGGTGGGGTATGGCTGAAAAGCAGACTTTAAGGTTTGTTCTTGCTCTATCTTTTGCATTTCACATATTTCATAAAACACAAGCTTTGGCACCAAAAGGCTTTCAGGGAACTGGGAAAGGGCCATCTTCTATGTTCACCTAGTGTTTGAGCCAGAAATTGAACTTAGTATGACTTTTCTCCTGGGGGCCAATACATTTGCTCTTTGGGCTATTGCACAGGAGCAAATGGCTGAATGGTCTGGAAAATAAATTGGGCCTTGACAAGCATTCCAACACTTTTTTAGTCGTTTTAAATTCTTCTCAGAGCCTTATGAGTGACAACTAAATAAACCACGCCATTTATAAAAACTGAAAATATTGAATCCACTGTACAGTTTTGAGATACCACAAGACAGTGATTTATTTTTCTTCATGATTTTGAAATGTGTATTTCTTTTATTAGTTTTAAACTATGTAATGTAATGTGGGGAAGATTTATAAACCACTTTAATACCAAGAAACTGGGCTCTCAGGTAGTGACAACATGGCACTTACTGCCAAAAAGCAGACAGAGAGAAATTAGGTGCCATGAAAAGCCAGGTTTGTATTTCTTCAAGGAAGCGGGAGGTGAGATATGGTTCAAATTCTCGGTGGGAGTTGGTTCCACACTTAAAGTGAGGAACTGAAAAGCAGGGCGTACCTTTAGAGGGGAGTTTCCTGACCATCAATTCATCAGAATGCCGGGGTAGCAGAAATGACATCACACTCCATTTGAGCTTTACTTTCATTCACACACGCTTACACATACACACACATACACACACTGTCGCTCACATAAACACACTCCTACCCACAAGCACGCACACAACTTACATTTAAAAGCATTTTTCACTCATCTCAGCTGCCAGGGATGGTCATATTTCAGCTAATTGTACTACATTCTTAGCACAGCTGTCTACATGTTCCCAGCACTGATTTTGACACCTCTGAGGCCAGAGGTCACACAGGCAGTGCCAGGGGTCTCAAGGGCAAAGCCAGGGTTCGCAGCTGTGACCCATGGTGACCCCTAAATGACGTTCATGAGAGGTTGGGGTGTAACACCCCCCTAATAAAAGTATTCTCTAGTGAATAGTTTGCTACAGGTGCTTTCAATCTGGTATGGTGAGGTGTTTGTCTGATTTCATTTGGGATTGTTACATACACATGCAGACATAACACACGCACACAAACACACACACACACTCGTCTCTGTTTTAAAGGTCTTAAAACATAGTGGGGGAGTGGGCAAAATGGCGGCCGCAACGGATGCCTGAAGCGTAGGCTCCGTCTCGGGCCCACCAGCATATCCTGTTGGGCGCTCCCGGAGATGTTCCGAGCACCCGTGCAGACCAGTGGAATCCCCAGGAAACCGATGGAGGGGGAAGGAACCTCGCAGCGGTGATAACCGCAATGCTGTGATCAAGGGGCCGGAAGAAGCCTTACTGAGGACTGCAGCCGGGACCTCGCGTAGGCCTGCGACGCCAGGGGAGTGGGGGCGGCGCCGAGAGCCGACCCTAAACTTGCCGAGCTGAGACACCATGGAGCGCGGTGAGTGAGGCGGAGGGGACTTCAGCGGGGCGGGCCAGAACATTTCACACGGCCCTCCCCCCCCTGGTCTCCACGCTCTCCTTCCTCTCCCTCCTCGCTCCCTCACTTCAGGAACTGCTGCGGAAGGCTCCTGTGGGAGCAAGATTTGAGGACGCGCGTAGTCGTCTCTCTCCCCTCCTCCCCTCCTTCTCCCAGAGGTGCAAATTGAGGAGTGAAGGAGGCCGGGGTGCGGTGCGCGCATCCCGGCGATGCACTGCACCGGGAGAGACCTTTCCGGGCCCGATTAGGGATCAGAGAGGCATGGGACAGCAACCGCCACCCTATCTGAAACGGACTGGCTTCAATAATACGTGGGGAGTGAGGGGGACGAGGGGATAAGGAGGGACTGGGCCCCCCTCCTCCTCCCTCCCAACATCTACAGAAGTATAAGGAACATAACATCAGGTGGGGCCAGAGGGGAACTCAAGGTGGCGGGGAACATCATTCCACCCTCACTCGTGGATTATTTTAAGAGCAGGGCGCCTGCCCACAACCCAGAAATTAAGACTCAGGAATATAATAAATGGCCGCATGAGACTCAAACACTGGCCAGCGTAGCCTCTACATAGAGAGAGCTGACTTTACTAATGTGAAGCGGGAAATCACATACTGCATAGTGGGTGCAAAAGTTGGAGAGGAATCAAGGCTCAAGCAACGCACTGTAACACTGCCCCAAACCACGGTATAGAGACAGCTTAAGCGAACCATGGCCGGGAAATACAAATCAACGAAAGGCCAGGACCGATCTACACCCGGGCCATCACCAAATGAACAGCAGCTAATACCAACCCTAGAATCCCTGGAAAGAACGCTTCAGGCCCACTCTACCCAATTTGAGAAAGTCCTACAGGCGATTATGGATACTAAATCCTCTCTAGAAAATAGAATAGATACAGTATCTCAAGACCTTAATCTACTCAGAGTGGATCACCGCAACCTGGCGGAGAGAGTGAAGACAACAGAGGACTCGTTAAATGAGTTGAACACACTGGTCATGGACAACCAGAAACAAATCGTACAATTAGATGCAGAGGGGAAGGCCCTATGGCGACGTGCTGAAGAAGCAGAGGGCAGATCCCGGCGCAATAATGTTCGCTTCCTGGGATTTCCTGAGAAATCGGAAGGGCAAAGCACTGAAATATTCTTGGAGCAATGGCTGATCAAAGAAGTACTAAACGGTGCCCCGTCAAAGTTCTTTTCCGTGGAGAGGGCGCATAGTGTCCCGGGGAGACAACCGGCTCCAGGACAACCACCCAGACCACTGATTGCAAGATTTTTTAATTATAGAGACCGTGATGCAATATTGCAGCAGTTTTGCAGCAGAGGCCCATTCCGATACGAGGACTCCTTCATTAATGCCTACCCAGACTTCACGCAAGACGTGCAAAGACAGCTCAACTCCTATGTGAAAATAAAACAACGCCTTCATGAGCATAATATCAAGTACGCCCTGATGTTCCCTGCTAAACTAAGAGTGATAACAGACGATCGTACTCATGTGTTCACTTCCCCGGAAGACGCTTGGACGTGGATGCATGCTGAAGGGCTGGCACAACCCCAGGAAGGCACAGGAGAAGGAGAAGAATGCCTCCCCTCGACGGCACGCAGGAGACCCAGGAAACGGTCAAAGGGACAACCCACTGTAAAACAGGCAGCAGCCGAAAGAGCAAAAGTACTGAAGGAAACAACTCTACACAGGCAGGCACTATGGGCAAATCCCACGGATAACACAGACTCTGACTCAGTCAGCTCCAACTCTACGATATTAGAGGCATTAAGGGGCCCGAAGCTCACTCCTAGATCTGCAGATGCACTGTCACTGCTAGGTGTGAGACAGGTGTGTCAGCCTGACCGAGTAATGAGCCAAGCGGAGGTGAAGCAAAGATGTGGGACAGCTGGGCCAAACGGAGGGCACGGCCATCATTTATAAGTATCAGCCATCTCTTTCTTTATAATAATGATTAATAACACTGAACGCATGGTGTGGGAGAGGTTAGCATTCCGGGAGCCCCCATATACATATTTCATCTTTGTAAAAGGATGTGGGCCCCTTATAAGGGCCACATCCAGATGTCAATATAGCTCCCCAGAAGGTATTCATATGGATACAGGTTTTCATAAGTAGAAGTGTGTTGAGTAGGTTGATACAAGTTCAACATAGATTAAGGGATCTAGTTGTGGTGGGCGGCGGGGGGGAATGTGTTAATTTGTATTCATTAAGTCATATTAAAACACAATGTACAGTGCCGCAGCTCAGTCATAAACTGGAAGGTGATGGGGTGGACCCGACTGGGAATTGAACTTTGGGGTGTGACATATGTAAGTGAGCTACACAATGACACATGGCCCAAATTGCAAATCACGCTACACATGATTACAATATAATCACATGGAATGTAAGAGGAATGGGCACGCTAAGCAAAAGACTTCGAGTTCACGCCCGCCTCAAACGCAGGGGAATACATATTGCCATTCTACAAGAGACGCATCTCCTGGAGGCTGACCTACGTGAACTAAGGGGGAAATGGCGCGGACAGATTACAGGCACAACATACTCAGCCTACGCTAGAGGAGTGCTGGTGTGGATAGCAGGAGGGGTCCCCTATGTCCAAACTACACACAGGATAGATCAAGGGGGCAGATATGTGGTAATAGAGGGACAACTAGATGGAAGACAACTCACGATAATAGGGATCAATGCCCCTAATAGTGTGATAGCTGAGTTTCTGGGCACACTCACACCAGCATTACTAGTAAACCCCGAAGCACCGGTCATATGGGGAGGAGACTTTAATAGTACACCAGAAGTGTCACTAGACAGGTGAAATACACCCCCAAGAGGACTGACAAATAGAAATGCCATAGGTCCACTGTTGGCATGGGCGGGCGACATGAGATTATACGATATATGGCGCATAAAACATCCAGTGCAAAGGGAATATTCATTCTACTCAATACCTCACAAAGTACATACCAGGATAGATATTCTATGGGGAACCCTTGACATATGATCACTGATTAAAAAGATAGAATACCTGGCCAAAACACTGTCAGACCATTCTCCGCTGAAACTATCCCTAAGGTGGGGCAGAAGACGTTCAGTGTTCCCCACCTGGCGTTTGCAGGTAGAGGCTCTCCAGGACCAGGCATTCATAGAAGAATTGAACACAAAAGTGAGACAGTACTAGGAAATAAATAAGGACTCCACAGACACAAAAGCGATAGAATGGGATGCACATAAGGCTGTCGTTAGGGGGCATTGTCTTTCAACCACCTGGGGCGTGAGGCGCACTCTCCATGCAGAGGTCAGCAAACTGGAAAACGAACTGAGGGCACTAGATTTAGCAGTGGCACAAAATGGGTCACCATACTCAGCGCTGAAAGACGTGCGCACAAAATACGTCGAAGCGGACTTACGACTCCGCCGACATGACCACAATTATCATCTGATGCGCTTACAATCAGAAGGGGACAGATTGGGGAGGCTGCTGGCGTGGCTCCTTCGGTTGGATGAGGGCAACATGGTCAATACTCAAGAACAGATTAATGGAGCGTTTAAGGACTATTACACAAACTTATATAATGGACAAACAGTGTGTACTGCCCAACAATTGGGGTCCTTCCACGCAGAAGCACTCTTGGCACAGCTATCACAAACAGATAAAGAAATGCTGGAAGCTCCTATAAGAATGGAAGAACTGGAGTTAGCCTTAACACAGTTGTCCAAGAACAAGGCACCAGGAATAGATGGCTTGCCAATAGAATATTAAACCACTTGCTCGAAATACTTAAAATCTCACTTATTGAAAGTATTCGACGAGGCGTGGACTCATAGGCTACTGCCACCAACGCAGAGGGAGGCACTGATAGTGGTTCTCCCTAAGCAAGGTTGCGACCCCACAGATGTTAAATCGTATAGACCACTTTCGCTCCTAAATCTTGATTGTAAAATACTAGGTAAAATACTGGCTAATAGGATGGCTCCCATTATACACACCTTAATACACGAGGACCAGAATGGATTTATTCCAAAATGTAATACATTCTTAAACATCTGTAGGCTGCTGAGTGTTATGGGAGATACCCCACTGGATGCATACGATAACGTCGTACTGTCATTAGATATTGAAAAGGGATTCGATACATTAGGATGGGACTTCCTGTCTGTCACAATGCAGGGTATGGGATTTGGCCCCAACTACATACAATGGGTACAGACAGTATATGCCAAACCCAGAGCTAGGGTGAAAACGGGGGGTATTATATCCGACAGTTTCCCGATTGGCAGAGGCACAAGACAGGGATGTCCCCTATCTCCCTTAGTATTCGCTATTGCGATGGAGCCACTAGCGACTCGCTTACGAGCAATGGGAGATCAGTGGGGAGTACTTAGGAATGGATGACACTATATTATATCACTATATGCAGACGATGCTTTGATATACGTGCGGAAGGCATGTGAGGTGATACCTTCAGTGATCTCCCTACTGACTGAATATGGGGAAATATCGGGACTGGTGGTGAACTGGGAAAAATCTTGTGGGTTTCCATTGTCTGTCTGGCCTTCGGAGAGAAGAGAGACTGCCCCAAGAGGACGCCTGAAGTGGTGTTTCGATACATTTAAATACCTAGGGATACATATCTACCACAAAATAGTTATTTTACAAAATATTGAGTTATGAGTTCCATTCACAATCTGCACTGCTCTGCTTCTTAGCCTCCCTCCCCCTCCTGCCCTGCTTCTCCCATAATGTATTTTAACCAGTGTGATTGTGGGGAAATCTGAAGCTCACACCCCTTAATCTTACTGACCAAGCTGTGCCCCTGCTGAGAAGGTTCTGCCTCCTCTGTGGTTGAGACAATGGCCCTCGTTACAACTCTGGTGGTCCCAAGACTGCCCAGGCCATGGTAGCGATGTCACTGCCAATGGGCTGGTGGTGAATACCGTCAAATTAGGAGTTTTGCGGTTTGGTTGAAGCCAACCTGCCGAGCCTCCACCCGTCCTGCCACATTACTACATTCCGCCGGGCTGGAGGTGAGCACTAGTGATACCGCTGGTGGTATCACGAGATGGGAGACTGCCAGCATTTTGCTGCCAGTCGCAAGTTGGTGGTCTTGCACCCCGGTGACAGGAATAAGCATTCCTGTCACCAAGATACACTCGCACACACGTCCACATACCCACACACATGCACTCACATACTCCCACACACAAACACAAACTTACTCACCCACGCACTTGCGTCATACACCCCATCACACATACATTCACAAACACCGCACTCACGCACGCATTCACTCCCTCTCCCTCCTCCCCAGAGCATAAATACATTCACACCCCTCTCCACCCAGAGCATACATGCATTCACAACCCTCTCCGAAGTGCATACATACATTCCCACCCTCTCCCCATGCACCGCATACACAACTCACCCGCTCTCCCTGTTCACTCAAACACGCACCACCCTCCCCCATCCACTCACAAAAACACACACCACCATCCCCGTCCACTCACACACTCACCCCCTCCTCGTCCACTTACATACCCATGCACACGCATACATGCACTCACCCCTTTCATCAGCTCAATCACACTCACATTCACTCACACACGCACACACGCACTCATGCACTCACCCCACTCCCCATCCACAAACACTCACTCACCCCTTCCCCATCCACAAACACTCACTTACCACCACCCATCCACAATCACTCACCCCACCACATCCACAATCACTCAGACATCTAGACACACACCCACAAACACCCCCACATTCATGACATTCACACACACACTCACACATACAGGCACGCACTCACACACACACCCTCCCCTGTCGAATGATCCACTTACCTTGTCCATCAAGGAGGTCGTCCGGGAGGGGAAGGATCCTGGCACTTCCACCGCCAGCAGTGCCTCGCCATATGGACACTGCCATACCGTATTATAGGTTGTAATACGGTGTGCGGTCTCTTTTTGGTGTGGCAGTACCGGTGGCGGTACGACCTCTGCATTGCCGACTGCCAACATGACTGGTCTTGGAATTCCACCCGATTTCAGATGGAAGTCAGAGATCAGTCGTATTAGGACGGGTCTTAAGGCCACCAGTTCTGGTGGTATTTCAGCGCCGGCGGCTCCGACAGTCTTTGGAAAAGTTGTGATGAGGGTAAATATCTTGGAGACAGCAGGATGCCAATATTAGATGACCTCAAATGCTTCCAAAGGGACAAATAAATAAAGATATTTTCGAGGCTACTAGGGATAGTCTTGAAAAAGGCATTATGAACAACGTGAAGAATTTTAAACTTGATCCTTTTTTTGATAGGCTGCCAATGTAAATTTCTGAGTTTAGCAGAGTTTAAACAGACTTTGGGCAGCTTGAAAAGCATACTAGTCACAGTGTTAGGGGCCAGTAGAAATGTCCTAATACGGTAAAACAGTAAACCAAGAAATAGTGAATTGGAGTAGTCTAACTTCAAGGAGATGATGACATGTACTACAAACTTTCCGTAATACAAGAAAGGGGCATGGTCACCTTTCTTAAGATTTTGCACATCGTCTGCGAAGGAAAAAACTTCAAAGCCAAACCTCTGAATCAGGACAGCTAACTGGATCATATAAATATTGACAAGCATGGGGTTTAAAGTTTACTCCTGTGGTACTCAATGTACTAAAGGTCTCATTTTGGAAGAAAAGGTTTGCACAGAAACTGGCAATCAGGGAAATAGCTATGCCTAGAATTCCAATGCCTTGAAGTCTCTGTATCAAACTCAAATGAAAGATGGTGTAAAATGCTGCTGACAATTCAAAAAAATGAGGACAGCAGTCCTACTGATGCCTTGGATAGATTTTAGGTACTGTAAGAAGAATGGTGTTGGTGATGTGACTAGCACGAAAATTGAATTGAGAGGAGTGAAGGAAATTATTGACTGTTAAGTAATGAGATAATTGCTCGTTGATGTCTTTCTTTAGCATTTTCACAGGAACTGAAATCAGAGATATTGACTGATAATTGTTGAAGAGGAAAGGGTCACTTTGGGATTTTCAGGAGAGGAGTAACCTGAGCTTGCAATCAGGCAGCAGGAATAGTCAAAGTATTTATGGCAGTATTAGGAATCTCAAATAATATAGAAGATATTGCTCAGTCACCTAATTTAAGGATCTCAGGAGGACGGGGATCCAACGTGGATCCTGCCTTAGTGCTGACAATAAGATCATTAATCTCCTAAGGGAAGTAAACATGTTCAGGCTTGAAGGGGCCTGTAAGAGTGGCTTAAAAGTGGATGGCTAGAGTTGGCAATTGGCAGAAGATGAGTAAAAGTCTTATGAATGCTAAAAGTTTTGTCATGGACGAATGACGCCAAGCTGTCACACAAAGACAGTGAGTGGACACAGCTTTGATTGACAGCTGTGGATGGGTCATAGATCTCACAGTAGTAACAAGCACTTTAGGAGAACTTCTAGCAAGTTCATCCTTGGTTCCAAAATATTCGTTTTAGCCTATTTTATCTGTATGGTGTGGATTTTTCTCATAGAGCGATAACTTTTTTGATAGACAAACTTTACGAGTGTCTCCTTTTCTTTCTAATTGGCAGCAGATTTGTTTGTTTTTTCAAATATTTAGTGAACCAGAGGGCTGATCTGCCACAATGGGAGGATGTTATCTCCTTGCGTGAAACAATTTTATCAAGAGCTGATGAGATCTAATTATGATAGTGGTCAGCATCCTTGTCTGTTGCGAAGTGGGCTGATCAGATGAGAGGTAAAGAAGCATCAAACAAGAGACTTTCAAGATAAATTAAAATTAAGTGTAATATACCAGCACCAACCCAAACCAGAGAAAACACCAACCTAACCCCAGAAAACGCATTGTTAACCTACCCACCACCAACTAAGTCAGCTACCTGACCGAATTGACAGCCCTCTGCACAAATGAAACCGGGGCAATCATGCGTGCCACCCACTCAGAGGACCCAACGGATCCATGCTGACACCCCATCTATAACCTGGGACTATTACCAATCAGCACAACGCTGACACATATCATCAATAGCTCCATTGTGTTTGCCAAATTAATGGAATCTTGCAGAAATATACACACTCCTCAAGAAGCCAACAGTTGGACAAATCAACTGATCATCTTCAGCCCATCTCTGGGCTCCTCTTTCCAGCCTAAGTGATTAAGAAGGCCATCAACAAGCAACTCACAACCCACTTTGAACTTCACAATCTTCTAGACAACACTCTACCAGGATTCAGAAAGAACCACAGTACCGAAACCGCACTCATTGTGGCCACCAATGAGAATTGAATCCTCGTGAACCAAGGATAAGCAGAAATCCCCATCCTGTTCGATGCTCTTTGTGGCAATCAACACTCTGTCCCACAACACCCCATCAAAGACTCCACAAGATTGAAATACTTGGATCTGCTCTCAAATGGATCTATTCCTTCCTCACAGAAAGAAGCTAAATGGTCAGGCTGCCATCCTTCACATCTGAAACCAAGAAACTGATTTGCTTAGTCCCACAGCGATTGCCCAGCAGCTCCACCCCTTTCAAAATATTCATGACACTGCTCACAAACATTATCCTCTCCCTGACAGACAAGATAGCTACCACCAGATCCAATTTCACCATCTGCATTACCATGGTAGCAGACTGGATGCGAATGAACTGCCTGAAGCTCAACTCCGGCAAGACGGAAGTACTGGTCTTCAGCAACACGTGGGATTCCACGTGCTGACCGTTGGAGCTAGGACCAACATCCATATCCACAGACCGCACAAGAAATCTAGGCATCATCCTATACAAGAAGCTCAACATGACAGTCAGTGCAGTGTGCACCTACTGCTTCCACATCCTATGCATGCTGGGAAAAATCTTGAAATGGTTGCCTCCGAACACCAGAAGGACTGTCACTTGAGCACTCATCATCAGCAGGCTGTACTACGGCAACATTCCCTACAAAGGAATCTCCAAACAAGTCCTACACAGACACCAGCCCATCCAGAACACCGCCACAAGACTCATACTTGACCTCCTCATGCACATATACAAGGCCCTGCACAAAACAGTACCAGAATACCTGAACAGTCGCATACACTTTCACCAATCCAACAGACACCTATGGTCTGCCTCACTCTCACTTGCACACTCCCTGCATATGCAAAAGCAAAACTGGAGGTCACTTATTCTCCTACATTGCACCCAAGACAAGAAACAATCTCCATCAGCACATCAGAACCTCCTCCTCACTTCTTTAGTTTTACATTAAGTTAAAGGTCAGTCTCCTTGCATAAGCACCTTGGGGACCACACACCTACATACCTGTCCAATCACCTGGATATTCTCTTGGGAGATTAGTAATCTATACAAATCAACATAACATATATGCCCAGGGTGTTTTGGGTCACTCCTTGAGTGAGATTGAAGGCAGCCAACTCCTCTGTCAGGTTCACAATTGTGAAGTTAGGAAATTTGGTGATGAAAGGAGCAAAACTGTCTATACCGTCATTAGTAAAAGAGACAAAATAGCCCAGAGATCTATAGACTATGGACCCAGATATGGAAAACATGAAAGTTAGATTCAGATTGAAAATAAGTGCTTCGGCGTTAGCAATATTATTATGAGCAGTAATGCTACAATGGGAGCGCTGTTTATGAACGATGGGTTGCTACCCTCCAGTTGCGTTTGGCGGTTTTGATGGATGATTCAATCTTGCTGGGTGGAGCGGAGGGGTCTGGTGGAGTTGTGGAAGGAGACGCGTTGGTTTAGGTAGGCCGGTCGGATGCTGTGAATGGCTTTGTAAGTATAGGTGAGTAGCTTGAAGATGATTTGTTTCTCCACCAGGAGAAAGTGGAGGGTCCTCAGGTGCTGGGAGATTTGTTCTTGGTGGGGGAGGTTCAGGAAGAGTCTGGCAGTGGCGTTTTGGATGAGTTGCAGCTTTCTGATGTTTTTTGTTGTGGTGCTGGCGTAGAGTGCATGATCGGATTACCTAAGGGAACCTCTGCAGCAATGTCAGGTGCAGAACAGTTCTTAAGGGATGTTTCCATAAATGAAATTGTACCAGGTTTAAACTGGATGTTAAAATAGAAGAGCTCAGTTTTGTGTTTGAGTAATGGTCTCATACTGAACAAGTGAAATTTTAAAAATGTCATAGTAAGAGTCCTAGGGCCTGATTATGTTCTTGGTGGACAGGTTACTCCGTCACAAAGGTGATGGATTTCTCGTCTGTGGAAATATAAATCCCATCATTTCGTATGGGATTCATATTTTGGCGGACGGGATATCCATCACCGTTGTGACAGAGTACCGGACCGCCAACAACTAAATCAGGCCCCTGGTGTCCTTACTCCTACCAAGGGTCATGTTGTATATTGTAGGTACTTAGGGGCATATTTACAAGACCCGTACACCAACTTGCACCTTCCAAGCATAATTTGTTTTTAGGCTAAGGAGGCATTACAGAGGCATTGTGCCACATTTTAACCCCTTGCACCACATTATACCTGTGTCAGGTATAATGTATGCAAGGGTGGGGGGCGCCCCACCACAGGAAGGCCCAAAACATGGCTCAGAGAAATTTACAAGATTTCATTGCGTAATTTTTTCTATCATTTTTAATGCCTGCTATAAAGTGACGCTGCTGTTATACCCTATGTGTCTCCCTGACCTTTGCTGGACTAGCATCAACATTTTTGATGCTAGTCCAGCAAAGCGCCACAATAGTGTCAAAAATGTTGACGCTATTGTCCTAATTTGCGCCATGGTGCACTGTATAGTAAATACAGCAATACCACAGTGACGTTAGGGGGCACAGAGTGACGGAAGAAAAGTGGCGCATCAGAGCTGATGCTCCACTTTCTTGTAAAGATGCCCCTTAGTGTTATGTTAGAGCGAGCCCGTTCCTTGAGCTCGGTTCCACGTGTCTTTGACTCAGCATAAGTAGAGTTCTGCTTGGGGAATGTTAGCAACACAAAAGGATTTTGTGTTGCTAAAGTTGCCCTAAGTGGGAAGGGTATGCCCAGACGTGGGTCCCTTGCTCACTGTGAGACTGGATTCAAGCTACCCTGGCTGATGAAGGGTGATACCCTGAAACCGGGCCCAGGATGCTTGTTTCCTGTCCAGGGAGGACCTGGCCTGGCAGTTTGGGCTGGTATGTTCCCATGAGGAACAGGGTCAAGACTGATTTGCATATAGCTGGGTCCAACCTGGGGTGGAATGGTGAGCAAAAGAACGATGGATTAAACACAGGTCTGTGACCTGGGGGTGAGTGATTGTATTGTTCAGCACTCCGTCCATCATCCTTTAGTGTTGTTAAAGTTGCCCTAAGTGGGAAGGGTTTGCCCAGACGTGTCTCCCTTGCTCACTGTGCCACTGGATTCAAGCTAGCCTGGCTGATGAAGGGTGATTCCCTGAAACTGGTCCCAGGATGCTTGTTTCCGAGACAGGGAGGACCTGGCTTGGCAGTTCGGGCTGGACTGTTCCCATGAGGAACAGGATCAAGACTGATTTGGATATGGCTGGGTCCAACCTGGGGTGACATGGTGAGCAAAAGAAGGATGGATTAAACCCAGATCTGTGACTGGGGGTGAGTGTTTACATTGTTCAGCACTCCATCCATCATCCTTTTGTGCTGCTTGGGGAATGTTCATATCTGTATTCTATGTTTCTGTGTGGCACCCCTCATGCCTTGTATGTATTTGTTATCCCTTGAATGTGGATGGATCATGCCTGTGCTGCCTTGGGCGTTGGTGAGCTCAGTTCTCATTGCGCAGCAGATGCTTGAAAGAAATGCGCTGGTTGTGAGCTCCTTGTCCTTTCATACTAGAATTCTAAACTTCTTTGCCAACAACTTACCTGTTGTTCAATGGAACCCAAGGCCACTTCTGTTTTTTTGCATTCTCTCAGTCTCAAGTACTTACTTAGTTGATTTGGCAGTGGTAAAGAGATCAGTTTAGCGACCGGCCCACCGTGCCCTGCCACCAGAAGAGGAGCAGGGATCGGACCAATATTTACAGCAGTTGGCGAAGCATATACCCAATCTCGGGTGCGATTTATTAATTTGAGGCAGTATTGGCAACTCGAAGCTCCCGGCATAAGTGCGTGACATCATGTGCTTGCTCAAAGCTTGCCCTCACACCATGATGCATGTTTTAGCAACACTGTTGTAGTTACCATATTATGTGGAACACTAACCTGAAGCAGTTGTACAACGCACTACAACGTGCACGCCACCAAGCAGCAGCGCAGCGGCAATCTTTAATTGGGGACCAAAACGACCGGAGACTGTTCTACATGCATTTCAGTCAGCGTGTTTCAATTGCTTTCATTGTTCAGCCTGCACATTCGGTGGCTGGCACACCTCATTTCTCCATCATCACCCAAGATTCTGCCTGCACAATCAGTGACAGGCACACCTCAATGTTTATAAAAAGATACTTTTAAGAAAATAAATATTTCTTTTATTTCATTTTTTGGTAGTTAATTATCGTACATTTTGCACATCTAGTGAGGTGAGTTACTACCTTTGAATGGCAGGATCTTTTAGGATTTATTTGCACTTGGCTTTCAGAGCTCTGTAACAGTGTATCAATTGTTTTTGATACATTTCATCGCATTCATTAAAATTTTACAAATTACTGCAGCACAGCTTTAAGTGATGTGGTTTATTGGATGGCAAGCTTTATTTTGAGCTTAAATGAGATTTTGGCTACAATGTCTACAAAAAATGTTGTGCAAATCTCTCTGTTTCTTCAGAACCCAGAGAAACCAGCAGTTTCAAAGGATTGCTATTTGAGCTGATGAGTTTGAACCGAAGAGCAAATCTGCAATCATATTCATTCACTTAAGCCACGAGGGCCAACAGATTTTTGATAACTTAACCAAAACGGTGGCACCTTCTGCTGAACCTGGTGTTTGGAATGAGTTTCGTGAAGCTGTTACCAGGCTCAAGCTGAAGTTTGCAGAAGAGCCTAGGGTATTGCCAGAAAGGTTTAATTTCTTTAAAAAGAAACAATCACCTGATGAATCAACAGGGGAATGTATCTCTCCCTTAAGGTTGTTGGCTGCAAACTACAATTTTGGTGCATCCCTTGACATATATCTACGAGACCAGTTCGTATACAGCTGTTTTTCTAAGAAGATACAGGAAAGGCTCCTCAGCTACAGTGATCTCTTGTTAAATGAAGTTCTTGATTTTGCAAAGTGTATTGAAAGTTCTGTGGTGACTATTAGCTTAATGGCTCAGGAGAACGCCATACCTTCATCTACGTTTGTAAATGCAGTGGGAACTCTAGAAGATGTAGATAATATTTGCTTGAAGAACAAGAATTATAGCAATGTGCCTCGTAATTCTCACCATATTTTGACCTACAGTTGGTAAGCGTTGCAAGAAATGTCAGAAACTATGGGACTTTCACACTGTGTGTAAGATGGGTAAAGATTTTATGAAAGTGCACAGCATTGAGATGTCTGATAAGGCTAGTATGTTGCATTTCTCAAATCTTGTTTTGAATCTTGAAGTGGATTTTGTGGTGGTTGGTAAAGTAAAAGACCCTGGTTGTCGGGTAATTTTGGGTAGTGCCCACACTGTTGATATGATGTGTGACTCAGGGACACCCATAACAGTAATTTCTGATACGTTATTCAACTTGCCCTGGTGTGCAAGGGTGAGTTTGAAAGCGCCGGATGATCACCCCAAGGCATATGGTAAACATGATATTGACATGTGTTAGAAACTGGCTCTCTAGTTGGCAGATGTTTTCACCCTGTCCAAGTAGGGACCACAATCCTAGTCATGGCAATTAAGATACACATTAAGGGTTTACCTGTGCTCACCCTCTGGTAGCTTCGCAGAGAGCAGTCAGGCTAACCTAAAGAGGAACTGTGTAAAGTATTTGTGCACACACACAGTAACACAGTGAAAACACCACAAAAAGACTCAACACCAGTTTAGAAAAATAGCCAATATTTATCTGAGTCAAACAAGATGTATATGACAAACATCCAACATACACAGGTCAAGTTATGAATTTTTAAATATTAAATCAAAATGCAGTGCTTAAAAGCAAGGACTATTTGGTTGTGCTGGACCAGGGGATATTCAAAAGTTAAGTCCGACACTGATGGGGCGTAGGCTGGGTAAAGCAGTCACGCAGACCTGCTGACAGTACCTTGGTTGTATCGATGCTTGGGGATGATGCATTGATCCAAAGGAGGGGATGCTTCGCTATTGCAGGTGACATCTTGTTTCCTGATAGGGCAACGTCATTAATGGGTTGATGTCCAGAAGCAATGTGTGCCGGTTCTGATGTGTTGATGGTGCGCCAGCCAAATCAGGGCTGCATTAGGGCGTTCCCTTGTGCAGTCGGCAAGCGGTGTCTGCGCCTTCATTGCAGGCAGTGGTGAGGAGTTGTTTCTGCAGCGGGATGCGTGGGTTCCGACGGATGCGCTGGGTTTAATGCATTAGTTCCAATTGACAGGCCGGCGTTGATGGGGTTCCCAAGCCAGAATGGTGTCAATCTTGGGTTGCAAGGGCTGCACTGTGCCACACCCTACTTGGTATCCCAAGTAGACCACAAAGCCCTGCCCCATCTGGCACTTACTGGCCTTGATAGTGAGGCCTGCATTCTGTAGGGCCCTTAGCACTTCCTGGAAGTGGTACAAATGGTCCTCCCAACTTAAGCTGAAGACTGCAATGTCATCAAGGTAGGCAGCCTTGAAGTTCTCCAATCCAACCAGAACCTGGTTGACTAACCTCTGGTTGTTGGCAGGGGCGTCTCTTCATTATTGGTAGTGCCCCTGTGGGGTTGACAATGCTGACCTCTCTTGTTCCCCTTCAGTCCGGGCAGAATGCCAGTACTCAGAGGTTAAATCAAATGTGCTAAGGGCCTTTGCAGCACCAAACCAATCAATGAGCTCATCAGCTCTGGGGCAACACTGAGCCCACGGTAGTCCACACATGAGCCCACAGTAGTCCACACATAACCGAGTTCAGGTGTGACATTGGATGGTGCAGCCTTGTGGACAAGGTCTGTTGGTCTAGCATCTTGATAACCACCTCCTTTACGCTAGCCCTCACTCTGTCTGACAACCTGTAAGTTTTGTGATTGACAGATTATCCCCAGTGTCTATATTATGGGTGCACCAATGGGTGACTCCAGGGGTGAGTGAAAACAGAGATGCAAACTGTCCCAGCACTTGGTGACAGTCTCTATGTTGATCTAGGATCAGAGTAGGGGAGAGACTCACACCTCTACTGACCCATTATGCTCTTTGGATGATAGGAGGTCAGGGAGAGGTTCACTCTCCTTTTCCACCGCCATCATCAGTGACTAAGCGCATGATCAACTCAGACCTTTCAAAGTGTGGCTTGAGATGATTCATGTGCAGCACCTTTAAAGGGTTCCTAGGAGTTTTCATGTCCGCCAGGTGGATGACTTCATTCCTGCGCTCTTTTACCTTAAATGGGCCAGAACAGCGGTCTTGCAGAACATAGGGCTCCATGGACACCATTACTCACACCTTTTGACCAAGCTGAAACTCAACCAGAGTGGTATTTTGGTCGTAGCAATATTTCATGTCGTCCTGGCTAGCTTCCAGAGTCTCCTGGGTGAGTTTCCGGAAGCGGGCTGTCTGGTTGCGGAAGGCCACTATGTAGCTAAATATATCCTGGGGTGGCCTCCTTCACCAAACTGAGAGGCCCTCTCAGAGGGTGCCCATACAGAAGTTCAAAAGAGCTGAAGCCAAGCCCTTTTGTGGTACATCCCTGTAGGCAAATAGCAGACATGCTAGGAGGATATCTGTTGGTGCTGGCACGTTCTGGTTTGCTGCAGCAAGGTGCCGTCCAGACAGAATCTCACTACTCCTGTCAGGGGTGGGTAATTACACTCACTGTATAACCTACGCTCACCCTTGGGTAGCTTGGCACAGAGGGTGCACCCCGGTTCCCAATGCTAGCAGCAACATGTAAATACAGGGGTTGTAACACTGCTAAATAGCACTGTGGCCAAGGATGCACTAGTAGATCATAATTGTCAACCTCAGGAATTCCCTGGTAGAAGAACATGACCAGTAACACCACAGTGCTATGCTCGTATTCACCGACACTCACTCCTGCATATCCACTCTGCACTGCTGGGCAGTGCCATGGGTATCAGTCGGCTTGTGCACACACTCACTCATACATAGGCACTCCTGACACACTAATCCGGTGCCATGATATCCAGCTAGTGGATGCCACTGTGGTTATCGGCACCCTGGGTCCCAAACTGCCCTCCACTGACCAACTAGCTTTGGTTATCCTGCCCCACCACAAACCATTGATTGCATCAACCTTACCTCTGGGTACTAGGCTGTTGTGGCCCTAGTCTTATTACACAGGATTCAGGGGACAAGATGGGAGGGGGGAAGGAAATACATCAGCCAATCTGGCAACAATTAGCAAGGAGACGGTTGGGCTTACAGTAGGAGGTTCACTCAGCGGTCAGCAACACACAAGGGGAGAATCACTGTGGCTGCCCGTTAGCCACCACATCGCCCAGCCCCGATTGATGGTCAGCTTACAAAATAGATACCAATTTTGGCACCCCGAGATGGAGGTGCAACACTGGGGCATGTTGAATTGAGTTGCCCTCAACAATTCCAGTTGCACACAACAAATTGCTAGGTCCGCACCCCCTTTACAAGGAGGCTCCGCGTCTGGTGCACGAAAACTTGAGTTGTACCAGACAGTTAGCTCCCACCTGATAAGTGTTCGGTGTTGTACCTCCACAAAGATGAGGCACAGCATCAATCAATCAATCAAGAAACTTGTATAGCGCGCTACTCACCCGGAGGGTCTCAAGGCGCTGGGGGAGGGGGGACCGCTACTGCTCGAACAGCCAGGTCTTGAGTTGCTTCCTGAAGGAGAGGTGGTTTCGGCTCAGACGGAGGTGGATGGGGAGGGAGTTCCAAGTCTTGGCTGCCAGGTAGGA
Source organism: Pleurodeles waltl (assembly GCF_031143425.1). Classification (NCBI taxonomy): domain Eukaryota; kingdom Metazoa; phylum Chordata; class Amphibia; order Caudata; family Salamandridae; genus Pleurodeles; species Pleurodeles waltl. The sequence continues at coordinate 294,523,161 of NC_090448.1, read as the reverse complement.
GAAGGATCTTCCTCCCAATGGTGGCTTTTCTAATGCGTGGCACGGCGGCAAGGGCGTGGCTGGTCGATCGTAGCTGGCGGGTGGGAGTGTAGAAGGTCAGGCAGTTGTTGAGGTACCTGGGGCCCAGGTCGTGGAGGGCCTTGTGTGCGTGGGTGAGGAGGCGGAACGTGATTCTCTTGCTGACGGGGAGCCAGTGCAAGTCTCTCAGGTGTCCGGAGATGTGGCTGTGTCGGGGGATGTCAAGGATGAGGCGTGCGGAGGCGTTCTGGATGCGTTGGAGTCTTTTCTCCGTGGTTCCGGTGTAGAGGGTGTTACCGTAGTCCAGTCGGCTGGTGACGAGTGCCTGGGTGACCGTCTTCCTGGTTTCGGTGGGGATCCATCGGAAGATCTTTCGGAGCATGCGTAGGATGTTGAAGCATGATGATGAGACGGCGTTGACTTGTCTGGTCATCGAGAGGGAGGAGTCCAGGATGAAGCCCAGGTTGCGTGCGTGGTCCGTTGGTTTGGGTGCGCTGCCCAGGGCAAGGGGCCACCAGGAGTCGTCCCAGGCAGAGGGTGATGATCCAAGGATGAGGACTTCCGTCTTGTCTGAGTTCAGTTTCAGGCGGCTGTTCATCATCCACTCGGCTACGTCTTTCATCCCTTCGTGCAGGTTGGTTCTGGCGGTGGCTGGGTCGTTGGTGAGGGAGAGGATCAGCTGGGTGTCGTTGGCGTAGGAGATGATGTTGAGGTTGTGATGGCGTGCAATGGCTGCGAGGGGGCTCATGTAGACGTTGAAGAGGGTGGGGCTGAGTGATGATCCTTGTGGTACGCTGCAGATGACTTTGGTGGCCTCGGATCTGAACGGGGAGGCGGACTCTCTGGGTTCTTCCTGCGAGGAACGAGATGATCCACTCTAGTGCCTTCTCTTGAATTCCGATGTTGCTGAGGCGCTGCACTAGGGTGCGGTGGCAGACAGTGTCGAACGCTGCGGAGAGGTCCAGGAGGATGAGGGCCGCTGTTTCCCCGTTGTCGAGCAGGGCTCGGATGTCGTCAGTGGCTGCGATGAGGGCGGTCTCGGTGCTGTGGTTGGCTCGGAAGCCGGACTGTGAGTGGTCGAGGGATCCATTAGTCTCGAGGAAGGCGGCAAGCTGTCTGTTGACGGTCTTCTCGATTACTTTGGCAGGAAACGGGAGGAGCGAGATGGGGCGGTAGTTCTTGAGGTCGGTGGGGTCTGCTGATGGTTTCTTCAGGAGGGCGCTGAGTTCGGCATGCTTCCAGCTCTCCGGGTAGGTGGCGGTGTTGAAGAAGCAAATGATGATGTCCCGGAGATGGGGTGCGATGACGGAGTCGGCCTTGTTGAAGACGTGGTGGGGGCATGGGTCGGTTGGTGATCCGGAATGGATGGTGTTCATCGTATGGATGGTGTCTTCGGTGCTGACTGGGGCACGATGACTTAAATCAGCTCCAACCGTGTGATTACTCCCAAGACAATTCTCTCTATATGGTACCTCCTCTGGAGAAGGCACTAGTTTGTGTGTGATGACTTGAACAACACCAGACACTTCTGGACATGTCCAGGAATGTCCACTCCTAGACATTCAGATGAAAAACCTAAATCCTGCACCTCTCTGGAAAGAGGCACAATGTCTAGCGCTCAATGATTTGAGGAGGTCTAGACCCTCAGGTCACACAAGGAATATCGTTTCCATACCTCCCTGGAATAAGGCACAACGGGCCAGATATATCAAACATTTTTGCGATTGCAAACGGGCCGTTTGCGATTGCAAAAATGCATTTTGGGATGCAGCAAGTCCAATATGTGATTCGGTAACTTGTTACCGAATCCCAAATTGGATTTGTGACTACATACCCATTCGGTATTAGGAAGGGGCGTGTCAAGGGTGTCCCTTCCCAATACCGAATCGCAGAGGTGTGTATGATTGTTTTGTGACTGTGAATGCGGTCGCAAAACAATCGCCGTTACCACCAATTTCAAATTGGTGGTAAACCATTCACAAAGGGGAAGGGGTCCCTTAGTGAATGCATGCAAAAACATTTTTAGGAGCAGGCAGGTGGTCCCACGGACCACTGCCTACTCTTAAAAAATGAAAAGAAAACTTTTCATTTTTATTTTTGAAATGCGTCCCGTTTTCCTTTAAGGAAAACAGACTGCATTTTTAAAAAAAAGATTGTTGATTGAAAAGCAATCAAAGACTTGGTGGGCTGCTGATCCCAGCAGGCCACCATCGCTGTGATTGTAGCCATTTGCAATGGCTCACAAATTGCGACCTACGTCATGAATAGTAATGAGATAGGGCCATTTGCGAGCCCTTGCGAATCGCAATATGAAACTCCTAGAGCTTCATACATTCCAATAGCAATGACTTAATTGCGATTTGCAAAAAATCGCAATTTGGTAATCGCTATTGTAAAGAATGGTTCATCTGGCCCAACGTCTAGTGCGCGATGACTTTAGTAGCACCAGACTCCCCTGTCACACACTTTGACACAAGTTCAGCAGTACCATACAAGGCATTGTTTTGCACAACTCTGGTTGTTTCCCATCTCTGAGGGTCGCAACCTATGAACTGGGCTCAGCCAACAATGTGCATGCAGCAGAGGGTCACATGAGAGAAATGCGACTCAGTCACCAATTGTGTGCCACGCGGGTTGCCTCAACGGGTGATCCCGCTCACACCACAAGACTTCTCGGCATGCAGTGGTCCCCATGATGAAGGGCCACTCACCTGAAGTGCAGAGCAGTCCTTGCAGGCTCCGCACCAGGTAACTACAGTCTCCAGACACAATACTTAGGGGGTGATTCCAACCATGGCGGTCGGTGATAAAGCGGCGGCCATCCCGCCAACAGGCAGGCGGTCCAAAAAATGGAATTCTGAACCTGGCGGGAACCGCCAACACAGCCCGCCACCTTAACACTCCGACCGCCACGGCGGGACACAGAAACAGCGCGGCGGTCACCGCCAACAGGCAGGCGGCAGACAATGTACCGCCCACACTATCACAACTCACCAATCCGCCACCTTTTCCGGGGCAGGAGCCCCGCAGATAAAAACACGGCGGAAACAGACTACGAACTGGAAAACGCTCACCTATACACACTCCACGAGGACGGAGAACAGCATGGAACCCGAATTAAACATCTTACCAGCTATTGTCTACCTGCTCATCTACCACGAGTACGAACGCCGGCGCAGACGACAACGGTGAGTACTGCACCTACGACACAGGGGAGGGGGGAGGAGGAAAGCTTACGGGCACACACATATGCGACCCCACCCCCCCCCCAACTATCTACACACCAATGCAGAGCACCAAGTCACAGTGACACCACCCAAACCCCCCGGAATAATGCAAAGACATAATTAAAGTGAGAAACAAAATTTATGTATAAAATAGGTTGTTTGAAGTCATGGTAAAATAGCAATATGAATTGTAAAAAATCAAGTAAGAACATTGCGAAACCGATAAACATAGGCAATAAGTCCTGCACAGTCACTTAAATTTCCACTGTCCGTGGGCCAAAGTGTATCAACACATGGGCAAAGCCCACACAGGAGACCTGAGTCCGTTGGAGAGAACACTGCTGGGGCATCAGATGACAAAACTACAGGCACCTCAGGGGGAAGGGAAGGGGGGGCACCTCAGCCACATGAGTCCACGACGGAGCGGTGCTTGAGACGGTGGGGCCCAGCGGAGAGGTGCTTGACAGGAAGGGCCCAGCGGAGCGGTGCTTGAGACGGCGGGGCCCAGCGGAGTGGTGCTTGAGACGGTGGGGCCCAGCGGAGCGGTGCTTGACAGGAAGGGCCCAGCGGAGCGGTGCTTGAGACGGTGGGGCCCAGCGGAGCGGTGCTTAGCAGGAAGGGCCCAGCGGAGCGGTGCTTGACAGGAAGGGCCCAGCGGAGCGGTGCTTGAGACGGCGGGGCCGGTTCAGCGGTGCCTTTCTGCACGGCGGGGCCCTCTTCAGCGGTGCCTTTCTGCACGGCGGGGCCCTCTTCAGCGGTGCCTTTCTGCACTGCGGGGCACTCTTCAGCGGTGCCTTTCTGCACGGCGGGGCCCTCTTCAGCGGTGCCTTTCTGCACGGCGGGCCCTCTTCAGTGGTGCTTGTCCAGTCATTCAAGGGAGTCAGACCTGGTCAGGACTCCCTGCTCAGTCGCCCTCCGACCGTGCAGTTGCTGGACCCTTCTGTGACGGAGTCCTGGGCCCGTGGGTCTCCTCCCTCACACCCGGGATGGGGCTTGTGGGGCCCTCCTGGTCCGCGCCCCTGCTGGCTGACTTCTCCGCCCTGCTGCCCTTGCCCTCCTTCGATGAGGCTCTCTGGCCCTTGCCTCCCCTGGATGTTGTGGCAGGTGACGGCCCAGGACTTTGCTCCTTGGGGGCAGCCGTGTCAGTCTTCTCGTGGCGGCCCTTGATTTTACGGGTCCTCTTTCCAGGGGGGGGGGGGGCTGGCTGTCCCCTTGCTGCTGGCCGATGTATCAGTGCTGGGAAAGGGTGGACTCCAAAACCTGTGCACAATGGTGACACTTGAAGCAGGGCTGGTGGTGGCTGAGGTGCTCTTGGGACTCTTAGCAGATGGAGGGGGTGGGTCAGGTGGGGCAAAGAGGTTAAGTTTGGAGAGGTAAAGTTTTTTAGGACCAATGTAAAGGGTAGGTGTAGTGGGTATGGGAGTGGAGGAAGAGGATGTGGTTGTAGGAGAGTCAGGTGTGCTGTCTGTGGGTGCAGGTGCTTGTGACGTAGGCTGTCGTGAGGTGGTTGGCTGTTGGGTGGGTGGCCGCCTGCGTTTGTGTGTCTTGGAAGAGGGGGTGACAGACACAGTGGGAGAGGACACAGGGGACGTGTAAATGGCAGTGGGGGTGGTGACTGCACGTGTGCGGACTGTACTGGAGGGTGTTCTGGTGATGGAAGTACTGGCTGATGGTGGTGTGCATGCAGGTGTGAGTGGAGACGTCACAGGGAGGGAGGAGGGAGACGAGGAGGAGGGGGACACAGAGGTGGTAGTGACTGTTGGCATGTCTGCATCTGGGTGTTGCTTGGGTGAATGCTTGTGTGATCTGTGGTGCTTATGTCTGGATGAGCTGCACTTGGGTGTTGAGGTGTGTGCAGGCTGGTCTGATGGTGTGGATGGGATAGGCTGAGGAACAGGAGACAGAGACAGGGTGGAGGCAGTTAGAAGAGGGAGGCTGGAAACAGGGACAATGGCTGCCGTCAGTGCTGAGGCCAGAGCATTGAACGATCGTTGATGGGCAGCCTGACCCGAATGAATGCCCTCCAGGTATGCATTGCTCCGATGCACCTCCCTCTCTACCCCCTGGATGGCATTCAAAAGGGTAGACTGCCCAACAATGATGGTCTGTAGGAGGTCAATGACCTCCTCACTGAGGGCAGCAGGGGTAAAGGGGGCAGGGCCTGAGGTGCCTGGGGCGAAGGAGATGCCCACCTTCTTGGGCCAGCGGGCACGGAGCGAAGGCTGAGGGGCTGCTGGGAGGGAGGAGCTGGTGCGCTGGGTGGTGGCTGTACCTGTAGAGGCGGGGGGCCCGGATGTTGCCGCCACCGCTAGGGAGCTCCCTTCCGAGGACGTGTCGGTGTCGCTGGTGTCACCACGGGTCCCCGTTGTGGTGCTCCCCTCGCCCTCCGTATCACTGGTGACCTCGGTGTCAGTACCATGGCCCACCGGGGCCTTGTGAGTTGCTGCTCCCTCGTGCTCCGATGCCAATTCTCCTCCGCCTGATGATGCTAATGCACACATGCACAAGAAGATAAAGAAAAAGGGTGGGGGGAGAAATAAAAACAGGTTGAGTGCATGCATTGTCAACACCGTTGGCGGAGAGGACAGACACAGGAGCCTCATGCACTATGCCGCGCAATCGGGGTACACTACTCAGTACTTGTGACTAGGCCAACAGGTCTATGGACAACAAATGCGCACATGGGTGATGCTGGACCATCGATTGCTGTACTTGGCACTCTACAGAGGTGGGGGACGGGGGCACAGGGCCATGCCTAAAGGAGGGGACTACACTACAGAAAGCGCCCTGGCCTAATGTCACCCACAGCCCTCCTCCCCCACCCAGACGCCTCCACTGCGTGTAAAGATAGCAGAATGTGCTGGTACTCACCCCCTTGTGTCTGCTGTGATGTCCTCACGCGCCCATCCAAATCGGGGTAGGCCACCGCCAGGATCCGGGACATCAGGGGGGTCAAGGTACGACTGGCACCCCTCCTACGTTGGGAGACCATCCCCAGCAGTGACTCGGCGGTCTTCCTGGTCCCGCGGCGGATGTCCTCCCACCTCTTTCGGCAGTGGGTGCCCCGTCTGTTGTGGACCCCCAGGGCCCGGACTTCCTTGGCGATGGCACGCCAAATGTCGACTTTCTGATGGGCGCTGACCTATTTGACATGTACAGGGTGGAATAGGAAATATCATAATTTTTCTGCATGTTAGATGTGATTGCCCCCCCCTCCCCAACCTTGCCATGTGGCACATGCTCTCATCTGTCGTGCCTTTCACTACTCATTCTCTCCCCACCCCACCATCTTACATCCACCATACACAACCCAGGCATAGCCCATTCAACGTGCACCCAGTGTACTTATCTGTTGGTCTGGAGGACCGTAGAGTAGCGCATACTGGGGGAGGACCCCATCCACAAGTTTATCCAACTCTTCAGAAGTGAAGGCAGGGGCCCTTTCCCCAGTCGCAGCAGCCATTGTCTCTTCCAGACCGAGGTCACAGCAGCACTTGCAGTATAGGTCCTCTCCTGTGGATGATCAGGTCTCGAGTGATTAATCAGATAGAAAATGGCGGTCACGCCCGCGGCGGTGCGTGCCGCCGCGGTGCGTACCGCGACCGCCGGCGAACCTCGTCATTGGCTCCTGAAATCCATAGGGTTCAATGTTAACCAATGGGGCTTCGCACAGCGGTCTTCGACCGCCTACCGCCACGGTGTGCCACGCCAGCGCATTGACCTCACATCCCAATGTCACACTTCTCAGGTCAGGCAGCCGCCATTTCAAGGGCCCACATGGCTTAATTTCTACTGCGTCACACAGGCCTATGCCTTGCATTGCCACTCATACAAGCCATTCAATGCATAGCGATTCGTGTACTGTGCAAGCTGTGGTTACGTACCTGTGGGTTGCTTGACTCTGTACTCCATGTTGTCCTTCCTAGGCACCGTCCGCTGGGACTTGCGAGGAGAAGGAGGAATCCTCCCGTGTACCGACCGCTGGTGGACCTGTCGACAGTGGAAGAACGACATATTATACTTCGATACCGACTTGACCGAGCCGCTATACATGAACTGTGTGCCCAGCTGGAGCCAGACCTGATGTCCCCCATCCGCCAACCCACAGGAATTCCCCCTCTGGTGCAGGTTCTGTCAGTCCTCCATTTTTTGGCAAGTGGGTCTTTTCAGACAACAGTGGCCATGTCATCAGGGATGTCTCAGCCTATATTTTCTAAGATTTTGTCCAGAGCGTTGTCTGCCCTGATGAAATACATGCAGAGCTACATTGTTTTCCCTGAGGAGGGTGATTTGGCCACTGTGAAGGGTGATTTCTATGCCCTTGGACATATCCCCAACATCATTGGTGCCATTGATGGGACCCATGTGGCTTTAGTACCCCCAAAAGACAATGAGAAGGTGTACAGAAACAGAAAAAATTACCATTCGATGAATGTGCAGGTGGTCTGTTTGGCTGACCAGTACATCTCCCATGTAAATGCCAAGTTCCCTGGGTCAGTGCATGACGCGTATGTTATGCGAAATAGCAGCATCCCTTATGTGATGGAACAGCTACAGAGACAATGTGTGTGGCTAATAGGTGACTCTGGTTACCCCAACCTGCCTTGGCTATTGACCCCAGTGAGGAATCCCCGGACCAGGGCAGAGGAACGGTACAATGAGGCCCATGGGCGAACTAGGAGGATCATAGAAAGGACCTTCGGGGTCCTGAAGGCCAGGTTCAGGTGCCTGCATATGACAAGTGGATCCCTAATGTACTCACCAAAGAAGGTGTGCCATATCATCGTGGCCTGCTGTATGCTTCACAATCTTGCATTGCGACGCCAGGTGCCTTTCCCGCAGGAGGATGCTCCAGATGGTGGTGTTGTAGCAGCTGTGGAGCCTGTGGAGAGTGAAGAGGAGGAAGACGACGGGGACGACACGGACAACAGGGACACAGTTATACAACAGTACTTTCAGTCGCACACAGGTAAGAATCACCCACGCCATTTTACATTTACTTCAGGCCTCCTGCATCTCTACTTTCTGTGTTTCCCCCCAGTTCCTTTTAACAGATTTTTGACTTTCCCTTCCCTTTTCAGAGCTGTATGACCCACTGCGTGACTTCTGCTTTGTTTGCCCATGGACTAAAGCTCATTGACATTGGTATGTTGTCATCACAATGTAACTGAACATTATTGAACCGTTATGTGTAATACATTTGTTAAGAATACAAGCAGACTCCAGATTTTTGAAGTGCAATTAGTGATTTATTTTTAGTGCTACAATTAGGTCCATGATAGTAAAACAGTGATGGGTGGGGGTGGAGTAATGTCCATGGCAGAGTCCAGTTCTCAGTTTCACAGGTGCATTGTCCATATGCCTGTGGAAGGATGGAGCAGGGGCTGTTTAAGGTTGGACAGGGTGACAATGTGGGACAGTGGGATGACATCAGGGGGTATCTTATGCTGGCGGGGGTCTTGGCATCCTACTCTGTCTTCTTTTGTGATCTCAGGTTCCTCTTGCGGGGTGGTTGTTCTTCAGCAGGAGGTGGGGTTCTGGTGGCCTGTCATTGTGTGGGGGCCTCCTGTCCACTAGCGCCGGCGGAGGTCCAGGCTAGTGACAGGGGCCCTTTGGGGTGCCACATGGTCCCGCAATGTAAAGAAGGAAAACCACGGCACATCCCAAGAGGTTATAATGTTTCCAGTTTATTCCTCGTAATGTCTTTAGATGAAACAATGGCCTGTGGCCCAAGGTGACATCTTGGAGCCAGAATCAAAAGATGACAACAAAGATCCTTTTCAAATGGACAGCAGCCCAAATAGACAACAGCGACACGTGTTTCGTCTGGGTAGACTTTATCAAGGCTGTGGATGTACACAAAGAAATAGAGTATCCGCTACTGCAGAACAATTTAAATGAGAAAAGATGTGTTTGTTACCAAAGAAAAAATCAATTAATTACATTAAGAGAAGGGAAGCCCGATTGTTAGCCACAAAAGTGTGGCCCGAATAGAGAGATGGCGTTACTACTCTCCATATTCATTTGGGATGTAGGTCACCAAAAGAGTGTGAGAAAATAAAAGTGATCTGAAATAGATGTGTCATAAATGAAGTGAAGAAGGAAAAACCAGAGCCAGGAAATGAAAAATGTATTTTGGGGGAAACAATCAAGAAAAGTGAAGAGGGAACAACAATGACACACACACCCATAGTGTTCTGGTGATGCTAAAAAGTAGAAAAAGAACCATCTGTTAGAATAGACGTGTGTCCTAGATGTTGAACCACCAAAGGGAAGACATGCACCGTTGGAAACATCGGTGTTATGTGCAGGAAAAGAGAGATATGGTGAATTGACTGATCCAATAATCGAAAAACATACCTATAATGAAGATAAGTAGCTCAATGTTCCAAAGTACCAGAGACAAGTTGATGTCTTATGTTTAGAGAAAGAGGTCGAGTGAGAGAAGGCTTGAGGACCGTGGTAAGCCTGTGTAGTGAGAAAGAGGGCAAAGAAACCTGGTAAGGGAGGTTCGTGACATATATGTTGACTCTCTCATATTAGTTATTTCAAAATAGCATGGACTAGTAGGAACATCGTTATTTAAAGTGTGCTATTTTGAAAAGAATGACGTGGTGATCGTAACCGGTAAGGTTTATGTATGGATCGCCAGAGTAAAATTTATTTACATATATATGGTTGATGCAGAGATAATGCGAGACCGAAATGCGGTAAACAAGATAAGTGGAGTACCCATTGTAAAGGAGAGTGGCGTTTGCGTACAACCCAATGTATCGTAGACTATATGTAATGTTTAGGACAATTTTGCAGGCGATGTATATCATCCGTGAAACTCCCTTGGAGTCGCCAGGCTCGCCGGGCTAGATCGTTAATGGAAGTAAATGCTTAAGGCCATCGCCGGTGATGTGAAAAATCCACAGAAACCCCATAAAAAACCCGGAATAGCGCACTGCACTATCAGTTTATATGTGCCCATACCTCAAATAACTCAAAGCGTTTCCCTCCGCGTTGTGGTCCCGCAATGTGGTGACTATCTGGTTGAGGGCCTGGACTATGGTCCCCATTGCGGAACCGATGTTCCTGAGTTCGTCTCTGAACCCCATGTACCGTTCCTCCTGCTGTGCCTGGATCTCCTGGAACCTGTCCAGTACCGTCGCCATCGTCTCCTGGGAGTGGTGGTATGCTCCCATGATGGTGGTGAGGGCCTCTTGGAGAGTGGGTTCCCTGGGCCTGTCCTCCCCCCCCTGTCGCACTGCAGCCCTCCCAGTTCCCCTGTTTCCCCGGGCCTCTGTCCCCTGGACGGTGTGCCCACTACCACTGCCCCCAGGTCCCTGTTGTTGTTGGGGTGGTGGGTCAGCCTGGGTGCCCTGTAGTGGCGGACACACCGCTGATTGACGCGTCCTGGAGACAGAGGCATGGGCCCGCTGGGTGGGAGCTGTGCTGATATTCCCAGAGGGGGTTAGGTCTGCTGTGGCCTGTGTCTGTGTGTGGGGAACCGACTGTCCAGAGGTCCCCGATGGTCCGGGCTGGTCATCAGGTTCTAGGTCGACAGAGCTGCTGTCATCACTGGGGGCCTGTTCTGGGGGTGGGATGGACAAATCTGGACCCTTCTGGCCGGTGTGTTGGCGTTCTGGCCCTGCAGGGGTAAAAGAGTATGGTTATTGCTTCTGTGTGTGCCATGGTGTGCGATTTGTGGGTGCCCTTGTCCCCCAGTGCTGGCATTCCCTTGTGGGAGGAGATGTGAGGGTGGTTTGTGGGGGGGGATGGTTATGTGCAGTGGTCATGCATAGGTGATGGGTGTCCATGGTTTGTGTTGGCATTCAGGGTTTGGTGTTGGGTTGGGTGGGTTGTGCTGGTGAGACATTGGCAGGGGGGATGTGTGCTGGGGGGTTGGGGTTGAGGGTGTGGGTTGGCATGCAGGTGGTTGGGGGGGGGGGGTGAAGTAGTTGAGATTAGACTTACCAGAGTCCATTCCTTCGGCTACTCCAGCGAGGCCCTCAGGATGCAGGATGTTCAAGACCTCTTGCTCCCATGCTGTGAATTCGGGTGGAGTGGGTGGGGGTCCGCCGCCAGTCTTCTGCACAGCGATGTTGTGTCTTGACACCATCGAGCGCACCTTTCCCCGTAGGTCGTTCCAGCGCTTTCGGATGTCTTCCCGATTTCTGGGATGCTGTCCCACAGCGTTGACCCTGTCGACGATCCTTTGCCATAGCTCCGCCTTCCTGGCTATTGTGGTGTGCTGCACCTGTGTGCCGAAGAGCTGGGGCTCTACCCTTATTATTTCCTCCACCATGACCCTGAGTTCTTGGTCCGAGAACCTGGGGTGTCTTTGGGGTGCCATGGGGTGGTGTGGATGAGGTGTGGGGTGCTGTTTGTGGTGATGTGAGTGGTGGTGCGTGGTGATGTGTGCGTAGATGTGGTGTGGGTGATGAAGTTGGGTTCCTGTGTGTGTTGTGGTTTGCGTTCCCTGTGCTCTCTCTCTGTGTATTGCGCCTTGTCTCTGAATTTCGATTTGTGGGGGTTTGTGGGTGATGTGGGTGTGTGTTTTATATGGTGATGGGGGTGTGGGAGTGGTGTGTGTATGTGTATCAGGTGTGTGTATTTTGAATTGTCCAATGTGGCTGTGTTTTGTATGTGTGTGTGTATTTTGAGCGCGGCGGTGTGTACCGCCAATGGAATACCGCGGTTGAAAGACCGCCGCGTGGATTCGTGGGTCGTAATGGCATGGGCGTGTTTGTGTTGGCGTGACGGTGGAGGTTTGGTCATCTCCAGTTTATCGCTGCCCGCTGATGAGGCGGCCTTCCGTGGATGTCGGGTTTTTGGCGGTTTGCCAGTTGGAGGTCAGAATGACCGTGGCGGTTTACCGCGGCCGCGGCGGTATAATGGCGGACTTCTGACCGGCGGTAAGGGCCATTTACTGCCGAGGTCAGAATGACCCCCTTAGTCTGGAGACTGGCCACTCACCTGAAGTGCAGAGCAGTCCTTGCAGGCTCCGCACCAGGTAACTACAGTCTCCAGACACAATACTTAGTCTACCCTCATGCCGCTGCTGCCCAGTGGAGGCCAGCATAAGATGTAAGCACAGACAAGGGCACCGCTCTCCAGATAGTACCAGCAGACAATGTAGCTCCCTCGCAGGAGGTCTTTGATGTCCCCGAGACCTCCGCAGAGATCAGGTGGCAGCCAACCTCTCCTCAGAGAGCACACCTCTGGTTATGACACAGTAGCAGGCAGTCGTCTCAAGCCACAATACAGGAAAGATGCACAGATCCCTTCCTCAGACAGTTATCTTCCTGTGCACAACAGATTTCTCTGGCACTGCACACCACACAGTCCATCAGCATCGGTCCTGTGTCGCCGTAGGTGCATCTGTGCCTTGCAGAAGGACACCACAGATGTCTCCCCTAAATTTCCTCCCCATCTGCCCCCAGGATGTGGAATGTAGATCTTTATCTCTAGTGGGGCCAAGCTCTGGATCCGAGAGGTCAAGTGTCAGAAACCTCTCCCTCAAATCGATCTTTTCCAGGCCCCAAATGGCAGGGGTCTGTCATTCTGGAGGCCCAAGTTTTATAGCTGTTCCTTGGGGAATGCTCAGATGTGCTCTTCCCCTGCATCCAGGAGAATGGAGGTGAATTTACAGCACACACAAAGCATTTTAGAATTTAGAAATGCCCACTTCCAAGAAGTGGCATTTCTATTACATTACCAGTAAGACCACCTTTACCATTAGAGGGGTTTTGTCACTCTGAATCCAGTGATACCAAACATCATGAGGCTTCTCCTCTACAATCCACTATTGCAGCCAGACCTTTTGGGACTCTTTTTCACCCATATTACTTTATGGGCAGAGCAGCTCTCATGGGCAGTGAGAACACGCATTGGGAGATCTGCATCCCCGGTGCACATGTACAAGACTGCAGAGGCAGGCTGGACACTTAGTCTACAGCCACCACATGGGGGCAAGTGTGCCTATGCTGACCTGCCCTATCAGACTAAGCCACTATTTAGATACCTGTGTGCAAGTGTGCACACCCTAGCGGGTGATGCCAAAAGCAATATCTGCTCAGAAATCCACCTGTGTGCCAACATGAGCACACAGACTAGTGTCTCTCCCAGGTGGATGGAAGGATGGTGTCGGAACTTTCACACTATTTTTACAGGGAGAAAGTGCCTAGGGCCAGTGGGACCCTTATGAGAACCAGTAAAACCTCCTAGAGAGAAGTGAAAAACTTGGGAAACCACTACCTGCGCATGTCAGGTCTAGCAGCATCCTATTTATGTCTCATGGGTTCGGGTAGACCCATTATCATGCCTTTGAGGGTTCACTTGAATCTCTCAACCAACCCATTGGTTTGAGGGTGATAAGGTGTAGAAAACGTGTAAGTTACCCCACAGGCCTTCCACATGGCATTCATGTTCAAGGATAGAAAATTGGTACAGCGGTTAAAAAACACCTCCTTGGGGTAACCCACTTGGGTAAAGATCCCCATCAGTGCCATGGCCATAGCAGGCACATTCACTGTCCTCAGAGTAATAGCCTCCAGGTACTGGATGGCATGGTCCACCATGACCAGGATCAACTTGTTGTCCATGGCTGTCTTGGGATCCAGAGGCCCCACAGTGTAAATGCCCACCTGCTCAAAAGAGGGGTTCATGACAAGAAGGTTTCCTAGGGGGGCTTTGCATTTCCCCCCCTGTCTTGCCACTCGCCTGGCAGGTAAGAGAAGACCTGCAGAACGTATATGAGGTCTTCCTCATTTGATACAAATAAGAGTGGGTGACAAGACTGTCAAAGGTCTCCTCCTGCCCTAGATGACCTGCAGTGGCACATAATTAGCAAGACCCAGTAGGAAGGCTCTGAAGTGCTGGGGTACCACCAGCACATGGGCTGCCCCAGGCTCAGGGGCCTTAGGCTCACTATTCAGGAGACCATTCTCCCAGTAGTCCACAGTGATAGCCCACCAGTGTGGGGCTGTGTCACACTGTGTCAGCCTAGGACATGTGGGAGCTCCTCTGAAGTACCCTTCCTGATTACAGTCAAAAGACTTTAGGGGTCCCTTCCTGGCAGTCATACCTGATGGGAACTCTTTCTTCTTTTTAGTATAAAATTGGGAAACCTGACCCTGGGAAATAGATTAGGGGTCTTTTGAGAACTCCTTACTTTTGTCCCTCCCCACCACTTCTTCTGTTAGGAAACCCTGCCCACCCTTGGCTGGATCTCCCCCAGAAACATTCTTGTGGACCCTGGTGCTGACCCAGCAGTCCACCTCCTTAGCAAGCTCCCTGGGGTCAGAGAGCTTACTATCAATCAAGTGCTGGCACAGCTCTGTAAAACAAAGACTAAATGTTAGAAATGGGGTCTTTGGTTGACAGTCAGGTTACCCCCTGTTCAAGCAAGGACCCTCACTCTAGTTAGGATAAAAGAGAATCATCCTCAGCTAACCCCTGCTTACCCCCTTGGTAGCTTGGCAGAGCAGTAGGCTTAACCTCAGAGTGCTGGGCGTAAAGTATTTGTACCAACACACACAGTAACTTAATGAAAACACTACAAAATGACACAACACCAGTTTAGAAAAATAGGAAATATTTATCTAGACAAAACAAGACCAAAACGACAAAAATCCAACATACACAAGTCAAGTTATGATTTTTTTTAAGGTTTAAAATAAAAAGAGTCTTTAGGTAGTTGTAACACCACACTAGCGCTGCTAGCGTGAAAAATGTACCTGGTTTGCGTCAAAAATAACCCCGCACGGGCGGTGTGCGTCGAAAGTAACCCTGCACGGCTGTGTGCGTCGAAAACAACTCGGCACGGCGGTGCGCGTTGAAAAAGCCAGCCACACGACGATCCGAAAGTCCCGCGGCGCAGGGTGCGATCTCTCAGCCTCCGTCAGCGATGCTGCGCGTCGTTTCTCCTGCTCCGGGCGTCGGTTTTTCGGTCGCGTTTCCTGCGGCGTCGTTTCTCAGCTGCGGAACCGGCGTCGCGTCGTTTTCTCAGCCGCGATCGGATTCGCGTCGATCTTTTCTCCGCACGGCGCTCGGTGCGTGTATTTTTGTCCTTAGGCTGCCAGCCTCTCCTTTCAGGGTCCCAGGAACTGGAAGGGCACCACAGAGCAGAGTAGGGGTCTCTCCAGAGACTCCAGGTGCTGGCAGGAAGAAGTCTTTGCTATCCCTGAGACTTCAACAACAGGAGGCAAGCTCTACATCAAGCCCTTGGAGATTTCTTCTTCAAGATGGAAGGCACACAAAGTCCAGTCTTTGCCCTCTTACTCTGGCAGAAGCAGCACTGCAGGAAAGCTCCACAAAGCACAGTCACAGGCAGGGCAGCACTTGTTCCTCAGCGATCAGCTCTTCTCCAGGCAGAGGTTCCTCTTGATTCCAGAAGTGTTTCTGAAGTTTGTAAGTTTGGGTGCCCTTCTTATACCCATTTTAGTCTTTGAAGTCACCTTTCTTCAAAGGGGACTCACACCTTCTTGTGAAATCCTGCCTTGCCCAGGCAAGGCCTCAGACACACACCAGGGGGCTGGAGACAGCATTGTCAGAGGCAGGCACAGTCCTTTCAGATGAGAGTGACCACTCCACCCCTCCCTCCTAGCAGAGATGGCTAATCAGGAAATGCAGATCACACCCCAGCTCCCTTTGTGTCACTGTCTGGTGTGAGGTGAAAAACAACCCAACTGTCAAACTGACCCAGACAGGGAATCCACAAACCAGGCAGAGTCACAGAATGGTTTAAGCAAGAAAATGCTCACTTTCTAAAAGTGGCATTTCCAAACGCACAATCTTAAAATCAACTTTACTAAAAGATGTATTTTTAAATTGTGAGTTCAGGGATCCCAAACTCCACATGTCCATCTACTCTCTAGGGGAATCTACACTTTAATCATATTTAAAGGTAGCCCCCATATTATCCTATGAGAGAGAGACAGACCTTGCAACAGTGAAAACGAAATTGGCAGTATTTCACTGTCAGGACATATAAACCACATTACTATATGTCCTACCTTATCCATACACTGCACCCTGCCCTTGGGGCTACCTAGGGCCTACCTTAGGGGTGCCTTACATGTAAGGAAAGGGAAGGTTTAGGCCTGGCAAGTGGGTACACTTGCCAAGTCGAATTTACAGTGTAAAAATACACATACAGACACTGCAGGGGCAGGTCTGAGACATGATTACAGAGCTACTTATGTGGGTGGCACAACCAGTGCTGCAGGCCCACTAGTAGCATTTGATTTACAGGCCCTGGCACCTCTAGTACACATTACTAGGGACTTACTAGTAATTCAAATATGCCAATCATGGATGAACCACTTACATACAATTTAAACAGGAGCACTTGCACTTTAGCACTGGTTAGCAGTGGTAAAGTGCCCAGAGTAACAAAAACAGCAAAATCAGAGTCCAGCACACATCAACAACCTGGGGAACAGAGGCAAAAAGTTAAGGGAGACCACGCCAAGGATGAAAAGTCTAACACGTGTCCCCCCCAGCTAAAAGTGGGGAGCAACTACCCAACCTCATGGGAGTTCTCATCACTAAGGCGGAAGAACCTGGACAGACCATCAGCATTGGCGTGCTCTGTACCGGGTCGATGTTCCACCGTAAAGTCCATCCCCTGTAGGGAAATGGACCACCTCAACAGTTTTGGGTTCTCACCCCTCATCTGCATTAACCATCTGAGGGGTCTGTGGTCGGTCTGAACTCGGAAGTGAGTCCCAAACAAGTAGGGTCTTAGCTTCTTCAGTGCCCAGACCACAGCAAACGCTTCACGTTCTATGGCACTCCACCTACGTTCCCTGGGTAGTAACCTCCTGCTAATGAAGGCTACGGGTTGATCTAGGCCCTCTTCATTCAGCTGTGAGAGTACTGCTCCAATACCATGCTCTGAGGCGTCTGTCTGTACAACAAACTCCGTGGAGTAGTCAGGTGCCTTCAGCACAGGTGCTGTGCACATGGCAGCCTTCAGGGCATCAAAAGCGTTCTGGCAAGCCTCTGTCCAGATCACTTTCTTGGGTTGCTTCTTAGAAGTCAACTCAGTTAAGGGGGTAACAATGGTACCATATCCCTTAACGAACCTCCGATAGTATCCTGTGAGACCTAAAAAGGCTCTCACTTCAGTCTGGGTCTTGGGAGGCTCCCAAGCCAGAATCGTGTCAATCTTAGGCTGTAGGGGTGCCACCTGGCCACTCCCCACCTGGTGTCCTAAGTACACAACAGAACCCTGCCCTATTTGGCACTTGCTCGCCTTAATAGTGAGGCCTGCCTTCTGCAGGGCCTCTAACACTCTCCAGAGGTGTTGCAGGTGTTCCTCCCATGTGGAACTAAACACAGCAATGTCATCCAGGTAGGCGGCACTGAACTCATCCAGTCCTGCCAACACCTGGTTGACCAACCTCTGAAAGGTGGCAGGGGCATTCTTCATCCCAAAGGGCATCACATTGAAGTGGAAGTGCCCATCGGGGGTAGAGAATGCTGACCTCTCCTTTGCCCCTTCAGTTAAGGCAATCTGCCAGTACCCAGATGTTAAATCAAACGTACTGAGGTACTTGGCAGCTCCTAACCGATCAATGAGCTCATCAGCTCGGGGGATGGGGTGTGCGTCAGTCTTGCTGACCGCATTGAGACCCCGGTAGTCCACACAGAACCTAAGTTCTGGAGTGGCACCAGGAGCAGTAGCCTTTGGGACCAAGACCACTGGGCTGGCCCAAGGACTGCTGGAGTGCTCAATAACCCTTAGGGCTAACATTTTGGAGACTTCCTCCTTAATGCAAGCCCTCACCCTGTCAGTCACCCTGTAAACCTTATGTTTAACAGGTGTACTGTCCCCAGTGTCCACATCATGTGTGCACAGGTGTGTGACTCCTGGGATCAGGGAAAACAGTGAGGCGAATTGTCCCAGCACGTGGCGACAGTCCCTCTGCTGTTCCTCAGTCAGGGAGGGGGAGAGGATCACTCCCTCCACAGACCCATCTTTCTCTCCTGCAGACAGGAGGTCAGGAAGAGGCTCACTCTCTTCCTCCACCCCGTCATCTGTCGCTAGGAGCATGGATAGCTCAGTTCGCTCAAAGTGTGGTTTGAGGCGGTTGACATGTAGGACCCTCAAGGGGTTCCTGGGGGATTGCAAGTCTACCAGATAGGTGACCTCGCTCTTTCTTTCCACCACCTCAAAAGGCCCAGTCCACTTATCTTGGAGAGCCCTAGGCTCCACTGGTGCCATGACCCACACTTTTTGTCCAGGCTGAAACTCAACCAGAGTGGCATTCTGGTCGTACCACCGTTTCATGTCCTCCTGGCTTGCTTCCAGGTTCTCCTGAGCGAGACTCCTGAAGCGGGCAGTCTGGTTTCTTAGTGCCAGCATGTAGCTAAATACATCCTGGGGTGGTTTACTAGGAGCTTTCTCCAAAGCCTCCTTCACCAGACTGAGCGGTCCCCTCACAGGGTGGCCATAGATGAGCTCAAAGGGGCTAAAGCCAAGTCCCTTTTGAGGCACCTCCCTGTAAGCGAACAGAAGGCATGGCAAGAGGACGTCCCACTTACGCCTCAAGGGCTCTGACAGGCCCTGAATCATGCCTTTCAAGGTGCGGTTGAATCTCTCAACCAGACCATTACTTTGGGGGTGGTAAGGGGTGGTGAACTTGTAGGTTACCCCACACACCTTCCACAGAGACTTCATATAAGTGGATATGAAGTTTGTACCCCTATCAGATACTACCTCCTTGGGGAACCCCATGCGGGTAAAAACCCCCATCAAGGCACGTCCCACCACGGGGGCGGTGACCGTCCTTAGAGGAATAGCTTCTGGGTACCGTGTGGCATGGTCCACCAAGACCAGGATGAACCTGTTGCCCATGGCCGTCTTGGGATCCAGAGGCCCCACAATGTCAATTCCTACCCTTTCAAAGGGAGTACTGACTACCGGTAAAGGTTGGAGGGGAGCTTTGCATTTCCCCCCACTCTTGCCACTTGCCTGACAAGTCTGACAAGATCTACAATAAGCAGCTGACTGCTTGTTCATCAAGGGCCAGTAAAAGTGGGAGACAAGCCTCTTATAGGTCTTGTCCTGCCCTAGATGTCCTGCCAAAGGCACATCATGAGCCAAACCCAGTAGGAAGGCCCTGAAGCCCTGGGGTACCACCAGCATACGAGCTGACCCCGGCTCAGGAACCTTAGGCTCACTATACAGGAGGCCATCCTCCCAATAAATCAGGTGAGTACCTGGCGCCCCGCCAGCCGCCTGGGCTGCAGCCTGCTGCCGCAGTCCCTCAAGAGTAGGGCACTCCTTCTGCGCTGTGCAGAATACTTCCCTGGTGGGTCCCCCTTCCTGCTGCCACTGCGACAGCTCGGGGACCTCCCCCAGTTCAGCCACCTGTTCCCCTGTAGGTTCCGGGGCATCACCCTCAGGCTCTGCCTCCTCCCGGACCGTGGGAACTTCTGGGGCGGGTTTCCCGCGCCTCCTGCCTTTCCTCTTCTTGGCGGTCCCCTGGGCCACTGTTTCAGGCTCTAGGGGCTCTTGACTACCCTGATTGGCTGCCATAGACCGGGTGGATACGCATACCCACCCAGGCAGACCCAACATCTCCAAGTGAGACCTGTGTTCCACCTCCTTCCAAGGGGAATCTTCCAGGTCGTTGCCTAGCAAACAATCAACAGGCATGGTTGGACTCACAGCTACTTTCCAGGAACCTGAGACCCCCCCCCATTCAAAGGGAACCTGCGCCACTCTGCAGAGGCGCTCAGAATTGTCTACTGCAACTACTTGGTGAAGTACCCGGGGATCAATCTGCTCTTCAGACACCAGGTGACTCCTCACTGTAGTCACACTGGCTCCAGTGTCTCTTAGAGCCTCCACCCTCTGTCCATTGATGGTCACCCATTGCCTGTACTTCTTAGTGTTATCAGGCACTAGGTTTCTCTGGACCATCTCACTGTCCCCTAGTGAGACAAGGGTCATTTCTGCTGGTTCCCACCCACCTGAAACCAACTCCTCCCCAAGCGCTACACTGGCCAAACCCTGGGACGGTGCACCAGTGGGTGCCGGTGTACTTTTGGGGCATTTGGGGTCCCCCCTCACATGACCCACCTGGTCACATGAATAGCACTTACGTAGGGGACCACCTGCCATTGGCTTCCCTTTGGAGAACCATGGCTTCTTTTCACTGGGGGGTTGGGAATCCTTACCCTGGGAATCAGTTTGGGGCCCTTTAGAGAACTCATCCTGTTTGCCCTTACCCCCCCCTTTCGTCTGAGAGGGACCCTGCCCACCCTTGGCGTGGTCTCCCCCATACCTCTTTTGGACCCTGGTGCTCTCCCAGCGGTCCGCTTCCTGTGCAAGCTTCCTGGGGTCAGTCAGCTTGCTGTCAATGAGGTGCTGGCGCAGCTCTGGAAAACATAAACTGTACAAGTGCTCCCAAGCAATTAAATTGTAAAGCCCCTCATACGTGTTTACCTTACTGCCCTTCACCCAACCATCCAGTGACCTGCAACAAGAATCAACACATTCCAACCATGTTTGGGATTCCTTTCTCTTGTAGGATCTAAACTTCTCCTTGTACTGCTCAGGGGTGAGACCATACCTGGTAAGTAAGGCCTCCTTCATGGCAGGGTAGGTGAGACTCTGAGCATCCCCTAAGGCCGTCAGTGTGTCCCTCCCCTCTGCCTCAAAATGCTTCCACAGGGCTGCCCCCCAATGAGCTTCAGGGACCAGGTTCATGTGGAGAGCTGACTCATAACCCTTGAACCACAAGTAGATATCATCCTCCCTCTTATAATCCCTCACAAGGTCTTTTGGGATGTGTACCCTTCTCTCAGGCTGCACTGTAGAATTGCTGCCACCATCCCTACTGGACTGACTCCTCTGATCCATCTCTTTTAAACTGAGCTCATGAGCCATGTTTATCTTCCTTTCCTCAAGGGCCAGCTTTCTCTGTTCCACCTCAAGGGCCAGCTTTCTCTGTTCCACCTCTAGACTGAGCCTTTTCAGCTCCAACTGGTACTCCCTCTCTGCCTGTCTGTCCTGTAACTCTCCAGGTGTCAGACTCTTGGAGGACACACTGCTACCTGCCCTGGAGATTCTCCCCTGAGACATAGCAGGCCCACCCACTACATCAGTGTGAGTGACTTGCAACTCCTCTTCCCCCTCTGGCTCCTCATCTGTGTGCCCCTCAGCTGCTTTGGCTGTCACCCAGGCCCTCAGCGCCTTTTGCAGCTCATCCTTCATGGATGAGCTCTTAATGGGACAGCCAACATTACTACAAAACTGCTTCAACTGAGCCACTTTGTAGCTCTCCAATTTCTCCAAGTCAAAAGCAGCTTCAGCTAGGGCATCTCCAGACTGAGACATGATGAGAGGTTAAAAAAAAATATGCACAGTTCCAAAAACAGAAAAGCAAGTTCTCAAATGAAGTTTCAGAAAAGTCAATCACGGGATCAGCGAAAAAAAAGAAACTGAATGCAGAGAAAAACAGTCCAAGTAAAAAACAAAAATCACAAGACTAGTAGTATGTGGTCACGTAGTGGTCTGAGATCAAAACAGTAGTGTACACTTAATTACTGTATGTCAAGTACAAATACAAGTCCATATCCCGTCGCTGCTTCCAATGTTAGAAATGGGGTCTTTGGTTGACAGTCAGGTTACCCCCTGTTCAAGCAAGGACCCTCACTCTAGTTAGGATAAAAGAGAATCACCCTCAGCTAACCCCTGCTTACCCCCTTGGTAGCTTGGCAGAGCAGTAGGCTTAACCTCAGAGTGCTGGGCGTAAAGTATTTGTACCAACACACACAGTAACTTAATGAAAACACTACAAAATGACACAACACCAGTTTAGAAAAATAGGAAATATTTATCTAGACAAAACAAGACCAAAACGACAAAAATCCAACATACACAAGTCAAGTTATGATTTTTTTTAAGGTTTAAAATAAAAAGAGTATTTAGGTAGTTGTAACACCACACTAGCGCTGCTAGCGTGAAAAATGTACCTGGTTTGCGTCAAAAATAACCCCGCACGGGCGGTGTGCGTCGAAAGTAACCCTGCACGGCTGTGTGCGTCGAAAACAACTCGGCACGGCGGTGCGCGTTGAAAAAGCCAGCCACACGACGATCCGAAAGTCCCGCGGCGCAGGGTGCGATCTCTCAGCCTCCGTCAGCGATGCTGCGCGTCGTTTCTCCTGCTCCGGGCGTCGGTTTTTCGGTCGCGTTTCCTGCGGCGTCGTTTCTCAGCTGCGGAACCGGCGTCGCGTCGTTTTCTCAGCCGCGATCGGATTCGCGTCGATCTTTTCTCCGCACGGCGCTCGGTGCGTGTATTTTTGTCCTTAGGCTGCCAGCCTCTCCTTTCAGGGTCCCAGGAACTGGAAGGGCACCACAGAGCAGAGTAGGGGTCTCTCCAGAGACTCCAGGTGCTGGCAGGAAGAAGTCTTTGCTATCCCTGAGACTTCAACAACAGGAGGCAAGCTCTACATCAAGCCCTTGGAGATTTCTTCTTCAAGATGGAAGGCACACAAAGTCCAGTCTTTGCCCTCTTACTCTGGCAGAAGCAGCACTGCAGGAAAGCTCCACAAAGCACAGTCACAGGCAGGGCAGCACTTGTTCCTCAGCGATCAGCTCTTCTCCAGGCAGAGGTTCCTCTTGATTCCAGAAGTGTTTCTGAAGTTTGTAAGTTTGGGTGCCCTTCTTATACCCATTTTAGTCTTTGAAGTCACCTTTCTTCAAAGGGGACTCACACCTTCTTGTGAAATCCTGCCTTGCCCAGGCAAGGCCTCAGACACACACCAGGGGGCTGGAGACAGCATTGTCAGAGGCAGGCACAGTCCTTTCAGATGAGAGTGACCACTCCACCCCTCCCTCCTAGCAGAGATGGCTAATCAGGAAATGCAGATCACACCCCAGCTCCCTTTGTGTCACTGTCTGGTGTGAGGTGAAAAACAACCCAACTGTCAAACTGACCCAGACAGGGAATCCACAAACCAGGCAGAGTCACAGAATGGTTTAAGCAAGAAAATGCTCACTTTCTAAAAGTGGCATTTCCAAACGCACAATCTTAAAATCAACTTTACTAAAAGATGTATTTTTAAATTGTGAGTTCAGGGATCCCAAACTCCACATGTCCATCTACTCTCTAGGGGAATCTACACTTTAATCATATTTAAAGGTAGCCCCCATATTATCCTATGAGAGAGAGACAGACCTTGCAACAGTGAAAACGAAATTGGCAGTATTTCACTGTCAGGACATATAAACCACATTACTATATGTCCTACCTTATCCATACACTGCACCCTGCCCTTGGGGCTACCTAGGGCCTACCTTAGGGGTGCCTTACATGTAAGGAAAGGGAAGGTTTAGGCCTGGCAAGTGGGTACACTTGCCAAGTCGAATTTACAGTGTAAAAATACACATACAGACACTGCAGGGGCAGGTCTGAGACATGATTACAGAGCTACTTATGTGGGTGGCACAACCAGTGCTGCAGGCCCACTAGTAGCATTTGATTTACAGGCCCTGGCACCTCTAGTGCACATTACTAGGGACTTACTAGTAATTCAAATATGCCAATCATGGATGAACCACTTACATACAATTTAAACAGGAGCACTTGCACTTTAGCACTGGTTAGCAGTGGTAAAGTGCCCAGAGTAACAAAAACAGCAAAATCAGAGTCCAGCACACATCAACAACCTGGGGAACAGAGGCAAAAAGTTAAGGGAGACCACGCCAAGGATGAAAAGTCTAACACTAAACATGTGCTTTTATGCAGTCAAATCGTACAGCCACTGATAGTCTTTCACATTACTGCCCTTCACCCAGCTATGCAGTGCCTTGCAGAAAGAATCAACACAATCTACCCAGGTCTGTGCAGAAGGTTTTACAGTCTTGTTAAACTTCTGCCTTTACATCTCTGGGATCGACCCATATATCCTGGTAAGGGCCTCCTTCATGGCGGAATACCTTGTCTCATCACTCCCTTGCAGCATGAGTAAGGTGTTTCTCCCCTCAGTTGGAAACAGCTTCAACAAACTGGCCCCTCAATCCTTTTCAGCGACCCAGTGCATTTGCAAAGCAATCTCATTGTCCTCAAACAAGTGATCTGTATCTTTCTGGATATTGCAATCAAGTACCAGACTCTTCGGTGTGTGTATTATTTGCTCAGAGTACACTGCAGATAAGCTACCACCATCTGCACTGGACTCAGCACTCCTGGTTTTCAGGCGCAGCTCTGTTATGCTCAGCTCATGGGCCAACAGAACATTCTTTTCCTCAATGGCCAATCTCATTTCCTCCAGAGCTTTTGCTCTCATTCTGCATTTTGAGCATTTCTAGCTCCACTTTGAGCTTCCTGGCTTTCCGCCTGCCTTCCAGCTCCTCTGGTGACAAACTTATGGAGGAAACACTGCAGCCTGCTTTAGAGGGGACCCCCCTCTCCATTTGAACTGGCCCCACGTGGTACAGACAGTTCTGTGCTGTCCAACAACTCCAAATGCAGATTTTCCTCCTTGCCATCCATAACACTTCCCTCCTCCTCCTCTGGATGTGCAACTGCTTCCATGGCTGCCAGTCAGGCCCTCAGTGCCTTTTGCAGCTCCTACTTTTCAGTAAGGCATTTAAAAGAATACTTGAATTCTCTGCAGAATCCTCTGTGCTGGGACACTGTGTAGGTTTCCATTTTCCCCTCCTCAAACTCCAATACTGTAGTTGCAGCTGCTGGCTCTCTAGATTGAGACATGGCTGTTGCAAAAACTCAAAGTTCTAAAGAGTAAAAATAAGGTATATTGGTATATAATGGTCTGAGATATGGAAGTAGTGTATACCAATCACTGTATACAATGCACAAATACAAGTCCTATCGTCATTGCTGATCACCAATGTTCGAAACTGGGTCTCTATTTGGCAGAGGTTTTCACCCTGTCCAAGTGGGGATCACAATCCTAGGCAGGGCAATATGATACAAACTAAAAATGTACCTGTGCTCTCTCTCTGGTAGCTTGGCACAGAGCAGTCAGGCTAAACTAAAGAGGCAATGTGTGAAGTATTTGTGCACACACACACACACAGTAACACCGTGAAAACATCACAAGAAGACTCCACACCAGTTTAGACAAAAAGGCAATATTTATCTGAGTCTAACAAGAACAAAATGATAAAAATCCACAAGTCAAGTTATGAATTGTTAAAGATTAAGTCAAAATGCAGTGCTTAGAAGTCAATAATTCCATCCAGGGACTATCGGGTCATGCTGGACCAGGGCAAATCCAAAAGTCCAGTCTG
The DNA here is from genome assembly GCF_031143425.1 of Pleurodeles waltl. Lineage (NCBI taxonomy): Eukaryota > Metazoa > Chordata > Amphibia > Caudata > Salamandridae > Pleurodeles > Pleurodeles waltl. The sequence goes on along the minus strand of NC_090448.1, from coordinate 294,497,652 downwards.
ACCGCAATGGAGAGCGCTCTGTTTACAAGAGTCACACAGACTCACTGACAGTACCATGGTTGCGTCAATGCTCGGGGAAAAGCATTGATCCAAAGGAGGGTGTGTGTTGCTGTTTCAGACAATGTATAATTTCCTGATCCGGCAAAGTTACTGATGCGTCGACATCCAGAAGCGATGCGCACTGGTTACAATGTGTTGGTGCTGTGTTGGCCAAGTCAGTGCTGCATTGAAAGTCAGGGTCATTGAATCGAGCATTTGGTGAGTGGCGTCCACTGCTTTCGGGCAGGAGGCAGTGAGGCATCATTCCGGCAGAAGGATGCATCAGTTCCGACTGACGCACCGGATTTGAACCATCAGTTCCAATTGACACCCCGGTGCTGATGGGTTTGTTTCTTAAGTTGCTGCACCACACGCAGCTTCAAGAGCCCGGGACTTGATTTGGCACCACTTGGCGGAGCAGGGCCCACAGCAAAGGAGTTCAGGTGCTGGTAGAAAGACGCGGGTGACGTCTTTGATGTCCCAGAGACTTCAGAAACAGGAGGCAAGCTCAGTCACGCCCTTGGAGAAACTTTAGGTTGCAGAGAGTTAAGTCCAGTCCTCTCACTCCTAGGCATGAAGCAGCAGGCAGCAGAACAACACAGCAAAGCAAAAAGCAAAATGTCATTCCTCCTGACAGCACAGCAGTCCTTCTTCCTGGCAGATTTTACTCGGTCCAGAAGAGGTCTGAATATATGGTGTCAGAGCCCCAGTACTTATACCCAAAAAGGTATTTGATGTAAGGGTGACTCCAAAGAAACTCTCTGAAGTGCACAATGATCCCTTTCAACTCAGCCCTGGCTCCAGACTACCAGAAGGGGGTAAATCAACCCTTTGTGTGAGGGCAGGACACAACCTATTCAGATGCAAATGTCAACTACCGCTCCCTACCCCTGCACAGGAAGACTATCAATGTGCAGATGAATACAGATTTATCTCTTCTCACACCCAGCCCATCCTATGTTGGGGCTGTCTAGAGGGAATGCATAAGTGTAGCTGTCAACTAAACCCAGATGTGTATTCAGAGACAGGCTAAGTCACAGAATGGTTAAAGTAAGAAAATGCCAGCTTTCTAAAAGTGGCATTTCAGACATTTAATTTAAAAAACAACTTTACAAAAAGATGTGTTTCTAAATTCTAAGTCCAGAGACACCAAACTCATTTTTTCTATATTTTCCCAATTGGAAATGACACTTAAAAGATGTTTTAAGATAACCCCAATGTTGGCCTAAGGGAGAGATAGTCCTTGCAATACTGAAAAACAAATGTAAGAGTTTTTCACTATCTGGACATGTTAAACTTAAAAGTGCATGTCCAACGTTATAAATACAATGTACCCTGCCATTGGGGCCAATAAGGGCCTACGTTAGGGGTGACTTATAGGTAGTAAACATAGCAATTCTGCTATTGAGACCTAATGCATTTTCTGGTTATAACACCCTTCCTAAGGGGTAACTGGAACAAATAGATAAAGTGATGCTTAAACAAACGTCATGATATTGAATTAAGCATTCCGTAAGCAAAAGGGCTGTGTTCCATACATGGCACAGATGCAGACGGTATTACACCTGCCTTAGACATCCAAAATTATCATTCTCGAGTGACAAACCATGAATATAAATGTGAACAATACAAAATGGTGTAAAAACATCTCATGCTGTAAGTATAATCTGCCAATGCCCAAAGGTTTTCAACAACTCATGATGGTGCATCGCATATAAAGTACGACATGGCAGTTGGTACTTTGAACGAGACCATGGCTTCTATTACAAAAGAAAACTAGGTCGACCTAAACAACCATCACCACCAACAAAACCACCACCATTGTGACCATGCATCATGCGTCATTACCAAAAGTAGTGAACAACTAATGAAGATGCCAGAAATATATGTAGTCTGTTATGGGTGACTACATTTCCCACCATGCATTTGGTGTGCGGTGAGACAAACTGCCTTACCGATAGCGGATGTGCTGGTCCTAGATGGGATTTACAAGAAGAGTTCCATCCAAAGATAGAAAGTAATTGACCAAAATGAAAAATATATGATTGCTGTGACTTCACAGATACCAGTGTGCTAATAGACAGTGGTCATTTTGGCGTGCAGGCTTACTCACATTATATATGGAGCCGTGCCTTCCCCGAGATTACAATGATGACTCACATTAGAGCACAAAGTGGACCAGTGTCGGTCGCCGGGTCAATCCCGTGTCAAACATGTGAGATTCCTAATATGTAAACATAACGCTCGTAAGCATGTTTACTGAAGTGACGATGGAATGCTACCTGTACAAGAAAAGTGTTCCATACCTGCCCTGTCAATTCACCATGCCAAACCGCATGAATTGCTGTTTCGAACTAGATGTGGAAAACTGAGGTGCTCGGAATATGTCTGCGGTGCCCGGAATACGTGCTTAGAGCAAGTTGTGTAAAGAAAAACGTAATAAACATAAATAAAGACCAGTAACCCCTCAAAAACCACAGTGAATGTGAACCATGCAAACTCTGTGTACATAATATGCTCGATTTCTCCAAGCTGGACTAATTATTACAGCATACGTTCAAGTGCACATGGTGAGGTCACAGCGGGTTCTGGAGAATCCTAAAGCAGGATATAAATTTTGACTGTACATAGGTGCCTATTAAACAAATTAACCCTGAGACACAATGAAAAAAACATTGACGATATGTCTGAGGTCTAAAATCCTTGCAATATAAGACAGGAATATAATCAGAATGCTGATCAAGAACATAAAAAACATTTTAAAAAACATGGTCAGACTTTTGGCTGCTTCTGTGATTAGGAACAGTATATCTGGTGGCTAATGAGTAAGATACCCTATGTATGAAAGTGTTGTGAGCTTATGTTTGAGCTGGGTACTCCTGGACACTATCCATCCTGGACGTAAGCTATATGTTATGTGTTGACCCGTGAGACAGTATACTTGTATTCAAAGTGCATTGTTTATATGAAGCTAAACATTTCCAACTTGTTGTTAAGTGGGTACACTTGCCAGGTTGAAATGGCAGTTTATAACTGTGCACACAAGCCCTGCAGTGGCAGGCCTGAGACATGTTTGAAAGGCTACTGTAGTGGGTGGCACAATCAGTGCTTCACATCCACTAGTAGCATTTGATTTACAGGCTGTGGGCACCTATAGTGCACTTCACTAGGGACCTTCCAGTAAATCAAATAAGCCAATCATGCAGAGACCTAATGTATCACATTTTAGACACAGAGAACATGCTCTACAGCACTGGTCAGCAGTGAAAAGTACACAGAGCCCTAAAGTCAGCAAAAATGAAGTTCAGCAGACAGTCAAAACAGGAGGTCAGGTCAGAAAGCAAAAAGTCAGGTGAACCACACAGGAAGATTCCAGGACTAACAACAAGGTAAGCTACTTTGAAGAGTATGTCACATGTTTGGGTAGGAAAACTTTCACCAACGTTTACCTTGAAGTCAAAGGTAGGCACATTGTAGGGTGGCAAGACCAAGCCAGACTAGGCCTTATACTGGTTCCAGATGCGGACCCACCAGTAAGAATTTCTAAAGTGCCTATTTCTTTGGTTCAACTAAATAATCGACATACTACTGGTGAGATTGTCAAAGCCATTCAGAAATTTTTAATAACAAAGTTGGTTGCATTAAAAACTATCTACATACTATGGATTTAAAAAAGAATGTTGTGCTGTCACTAACAAAGTCCGACTGGTGCCTTTGAGTGTTAGTCCTGAGTTGTAGAATCTTTTTGTGCAAATGGTTCGAGGTGGTATTATCAAGAATGCTGATTTATCTGAGTGGGTTAGTCCAACAGTAATTGTCTGCAAGAAGGATGTATATAATAAACCACAAAAAGTGTGGGGCGATAGGTTAGGGGGAACTGGGTTAAAGAACCCTGTTCACGAGGCGCTGGGTCAGCGTGTAATGTCTGGGTGAAGGGCTGAGTGTAGGGTGAATGTGATTTTGGCTATATTCACAGGAGGGAGTTCCCTTTACGGACTTAGTGGTCTCACACACATTATAGTGTCTTGCTTCATCATTTGACCACCTAGCCCCACCCAGGTAAGATGGAACTACCTGGGCGGACTCAACCTCGTTGTTAAAAGAACTGCAGAGGGAATGCTGAAATGTAAGTCTGACTGGATATTTTACAGGGATCCAGATAGGATTTGAATAAAATTACCTTACAAGTCACCTATCACCGTTAGAAGAATACTTTAATCAAGGTGCATGTAGATAAGGTTAAAACTTAAATTCGGGACTAAATTGAGATTGATGACTCACGAAGTCTAAAAAAAACAACAAGGACCAACATGTTTCTGCCCGCTCTACGTGCTGGAAGGACAGGGGCATTCATCAGGGTCATGGATCCCTTAAGGGTGAAAGCATGACAACATGCTTGATCAGTAGTGAAAATAGAATAATGGACCTACCTGAACTGTTTGTTATTATTAGGGTCGGCCTAGTAAAAGAATGAAAACAGAGGTGAATTAGGTGCCAATACACACAGCACACGGGTGATCAAATAAGGTGCAAACGCGCATGCACTGTGGGGTAGAAAAACTTACCCTGGGCATGAGGCGAATAGCCTCTGGTCTGGGAGTTGCAGGAGGGAGGGTATCCCTTGTAGTCACACTCTGTTAGGAGAGTGAACAAATGAACTGAGGAAGCAAGAGCTAAAAGGATAGAAAGATAAAGGCAGGTAGGAAATAGCATATCTGGGCATAAAATTAAGGGCGCATCAAATACTTAGGAGATTACTAGCAGATAGGATATTGCATGTCTGGGCAGAACAAAGTAAGAAAATAGGAGGTCACTAGCTGAACTAGTGATCCAGTGATAGATTCCACAAGTGAAAAGAATATCTGCGAGGAATCCGATGGAGGAGGGGCAAAAATTGCCTCCACACAAGTAAAACATAATACTAATAATAGATTCATGAATACATGTTATGCCCAGACATGCAATATCCTATCTGCCAGTGATCTCCTAAGTATTTGATGCGCACTTAATTGTATGCCCAGATATGCTATTTCCTACCTGCCTGCATCTTTCTTTCCTTTTAGCTCATGCTTCCTCAGTTCATTTGTTCACTCTCCTAACAGAGTGTGACTACAAGGGATACCCTCCCTCCGGCAACTCCCAGACCAGAGGCTATTCGACTCATGCCCCGGGGTACGTTTTTCTACCCCACAGTGCATGCGTGTTTGCACCTTATTTGATCACTCCGTGTGCTGTGTTGTGTGCTGGGTGTATTGACACCTAATTCACCTCTGTTTTCATTCTTTTACTAGGCCGACCCTAATAATAACTAACAGTTCAGGTAGGCCCATTATTCTATTTTCACTGCTGATCAAGCATGTTGTCATGCTTTAACCCTCAAGGGATCCATGACCCTGATGAATGTCCCTGATCTTCCAGCGCGTAGAGAGGGCAGAAACATGATGTCCTTGTTGTTTTTTTTTGTTTTTTGTTTTTAGACTTCGTGAGTCATCAATCTCAACTTAGTCCCGAATTTAAGTTTTAACCTTACCTACATGCACCTTGATTAAAGTATTCTTCTAACGGTGATAGGTAACTTGTAAGGTAATTTTATTCAAATCCTATCTGGATCCCTGTAAAATATCCAGTCAGACTTACATTTCAGCACTCCCTCTACAGTTCTTTTAACAATGAGGTTGAGTCCGCCCAGGTAGTACAATCTTACCTGGGTGGGGCTAGGTGGTCAAATGATGAAGCAAGATACTATAATGTGTGTGAGACCACTTAGGGGGAAACCGCCATGGTCATTCTGACCCGCAACAGGCAAACCGCCAAAAACCCGACATCCACAAAAGTCCGCCACACCAACGGCCAGCGAAAAACTGGCGATGACCAAACCTCCACCGTCACGCCAACAGAAATACGCCCATTCCATTCCGACCCACGAATCCACGCGGCGGTCTTTCAACCGCGGTATTCCATTGGCGGTACACACCACCGCGGTCAAAATACACACACAGCTCCAAAACACTGCCACATTGGACATTTTGAAATACACACACCTGATACACATACAAACACCACTCCCACACACCCAACACAATATAAAACACACACCCACATCACCCACAAACCCCTACGACCACCATTTATTGACGAAGGCCAGAGAGAGGCACCACCAGCTAGTACAGAGCATTCACAGGCACATTAAACCATCACTCACACAACATCCACGCACAAAACACCACACACCACCACACTCACCACACTCATCACCACAAACACCACCCCACACCTCATCCACACCACCCCATGGCACCCCAAAGACACCCCAGGTTTTCAGACGCTGAACTCAGGGTCATGGTGGAGGAAATAGTTTGGGTAGAGCCCCAGCTCTTCGGGACACAGGTGCAGCACACCACCATTGCCAGGAAGATGGAGCTATGGCAAAGAATAGTGGACAGGGTCAACGCTGTGGGTCAGCATCCACGAAATCGGGACGACATCAGGAAGCGGTGGAACGACCTACGGGGGAAGGTGCGTTCCATGGTATCCAGACACAACATCGCGTTGCAGAAGACTGGCGGCGGACCCCCACCTCAACCCCCAGAATTTACAACATGGGAGGAACAGGTCTTGGCGATCCTGCATCCTGAGGGCCTCGCAGGAGTAGGCGGAGGAATGGACTCTGGTAAGTCTAATCTCAACTACTTCATCCCCCCCACCAAACCGGCATGCCAAATCATACCCCCACCCTCCCCCCCACCCCCATCACACATCCTCCTTGCTAATGTCTCACCATCACAACCCACCCATCCCAACACCAAGCCCTGCATGCGACCACAAACCATGGACACCCATCACCTAAGCATGCCCACTGCACATACCCATCCCCCCCCAAACCACCTTCACAACAGCCCCCACAAGGGAATGCCAGCACTGGGGTACACGGGCAGCCACCCATTGCACCCTATGGCACACACAGAAGCAATAACCATACTCTTATACCCCTGCAGGACCTGAACGCCATGACACCGCCCAGGAGGGTCCAGAAATGTCCATTCCACCCCCAGAAGAGGCCACAGTGATGACAGCAGCTCTGTCTCCCTGGACCCAGATGACCAGCAAGGCCCATTGGGGACCTCGGGACAGTCGGTTCCCCTCAGACAGCCACAGGCCACAGCAGACCTACCCCCCTCTGGGAACACCAGCACAGCACCCACCCAGCGGGCCCATGCCTCTGTCTCCAGGACACGTCAATCAGCGGTGTGTCCACCACTACAGGGCACCCAGGTTAACCCACCACCCCAACAACAACAGGGACCTGGGGGCAGTGGTAGTGGGCACACGGTCCAGGGGACAGAGGCCCAGGGAAACAGGGGAACTGGGAGGGCTACTGTGCGACAGGGGGGGGACAGGCCCAGGGAACCCACTCTCCACAAGGCCCTATCCTCCATCATGGGAGCATACCACCACTCCCAGGAGACGATGGCGACGGTCCTGGCCAGGTTCCAGGAGATCCAGGTACTGCAGGAGGAACAGTTTATGGGGTTCAGGGAAGAACTCAGAAACATCAGTTCTGCAATGGGCACCATTGTTGTGGCTCTCAATCAGATTGTCAGCACATTGCGGGACCATGTGGCACCACAAAGGGCCCCTGTCACTAGCATGGACCAAGAACAGGCTACCACCTCCGCCGGCGCTAGTGGACAGGAGGCCCCGACACAAGAACATCAGGCCACCAGAACCCCACCCCCTGCAGAAGGAGAACCACCCCGCAAGCGGGGCCTGAGATCTAGGAAGAAGACAGAGTAGGATGCCAAGACCCCCGCCAGGAAAGGATACCCCCTGATTGTCATCCCACTGTCCCACATTGTCACCCTGTCCAACCTTAAACTGCCCCAGCTCCACCTTCCACAGGCATATGGACAATGCACCTGTGAGAATGAAAATCTGGACTCTGCCATGGACATTCCTCCACCATCACCCATCACCGAATTGCTACCATTACCCAAAATTGAGCACTTTAATAAACACACTTATTGCACAAAAATAATCTGGAGTCTGCCTGTATTTTTTAACAAATGTATTACACAGAACCGTGCCAAAATGTCCAGTTACATTGTGATGACAACATACCACTGTCACACAGCTGTAGTCCATGGGGAAACAAAGCAGAGGTCACGGAGTGGGGCCCACATGTCTGAAATTGGAAGGGAAAGTCATAACTCAGTTAACATACACTGGGGGGAAACTCAGACAGTAGAGAGGCAGGAGACTTTAAGAAAATGTAAAATGCCGGTGTTGATTCTTACCTGTCTGTCATTGAAAATACTGCTGTATTACTGTGTCCCTGTTGTCTGTGTCGTCGTCTTCGTCTTCTTCCTCTTCACTCTCCGCAGGCTCAACAGCTGCCACAACACCACCATCTGGACCATCCTCCTGCAGGAAAGGCACCTGGCGTCGCAAAGCCAGGTTGTGAAGCATACAGCAGGCCACGATGATATGGCACACCTTCTTTGGTGAGTAAATTAGGGATCCACCTGTCATATGGAGGCACCTAAACCTGGCCTTCAGGAGGCCGAAGGTCCGCTCGATCACCCTCCTAGTACGCCCATGGGCCTCATTGTACCGTTCCTCTGCCCTTGTCCTGGGATTCCTCACTGGGGTCAGTAGCCAGGACAGGTTGGGGTAACCAGAGTCACCAATTAGCCACACACGTTGTCTCTGAAGTAGTTCCATCACGTAAGGGATGCTGCTATTTGGCATGATGTACGCGTCATGCACTGACCCAGGGAACTTGGCATTTACATGGGAGATGTACTGGTCAGCCAAACAGACCACCTGGACATTCATGGAATGAAAACTTTTTCTGTTCTTGTACACCTGTTCACTCGTGCTGGGGGGGACCAAAGCAACATGTGTCCCATCAGTTGCACCAATGATGTTGGGAATATGTCCAAGCGCATAGAAATCAGCCTTCACTGTAGCCAAATCACCCACCTCAGGAAAAACAATGTAGCTCCGTATGTATTTCAGCAGGGCAGACAACACTCTGGACAACACCTTGGAAAACATAGGCTGAGACATCCCTGATGAAATGGCCACTGTTGTTTGAAATGACCCACTTGCCAAAAAATGGAGTACTGACAGAACCTGCACTAGAGGGGGGATCCCTGTGGGTTGGCGGATGGGTGACATCAGGTCTGGCTCCAGCTGGGCACACAGTTCCTGTATAGTGGCTCTGTCAAGCCTGTATGTCAGTATGACATGTCTTTCTTCCATTGTCGACAGGTCCACCAGCGGTCTGTACACGGGAAGATTCCTCCATCTCCTCGCAAGTCCCAGCGGACGGTGCCTAGGAAGGACAACATGGAGCACAGAGTCAATCAACCCACAGGTACGTTCCCACAGCTTGCACAGTACACGATTCTCAATGCATTGAATGGCTTGCATGAGTGTTGATGCAAGGCCTAGGCATGTGTGACGCAGTAGAAATTAAGATATGGGGGCCCTTGAAATGGCGGCTGTCTGACCTGTGAAGTGCGACAGTGGGATGTGAGATCAATGCGCTGGCGTGGCACACCGTGGTGGTAGACGGTCGAAGACCGCGGCGCAAAGCCGCATTGGTTAACATTGAACCCTATGGGTTTCAGGAGCCAATGACGATGTGCGCCGGCGGTCGCGGTACGCCCCGCTGCGGTACGCACCGCCGCGGGCGTGACCGCCATTTTCTATCTGCTTAATCACTCGATACCTGATCATCCACAGGAGAGGACCTATACTGCAAGTGCTGCTGTGACCTCGGTCTGGAAGAGCCAATGGCTGCTGCGACTGGGGAAAGGGCCCCTGCCTTCACTTCTGAAGAATTGGAGAAACTCGTGGATGGGGTCCTCCCCCAGTATGCGCTACTCTACGGTCCTCCAGACCAAAAGGTAAGTACACTGGGACCATGCTTTGTGGCCAATGCCTGGGTTGAGTGGGGTGAATGAAAGATGGTGGGGAGGGGAGCGAATGAGGCATGCATCAAACAACAGATGAGAGCATGTGCCACATGGCAAGGGTGGGGATGGGGGGCCACTCACATCGAGCATGCAGAAGGTGATGTTTTGATGATTTTTAATTTTCTCCCCCTGTACATGTCACATAGGTCAGCGCCCATCAGAAAATCGACATTTGGCGTGCCATCGCCAAGGACGTCCGGACCCTGGGGGTCCACAACAGACGGGTACCCACTGTCGGAAGAGGTGGGAGGACATCCGCCGCGGGAGCAGGAAGACCGCGGAGGCTCTGCTGGGGATGGCCTCTCAACGTAGGAGGGGTGCCAGTCGTACCTTGACCCCCCTGATGTCCCAGATCCTGGCGGTGGCCTACCCCGATTTGGATGGGCACGTGAGGACATCACAGCAGACACAAGGGGGTGAGTACAAGCACATTCTGCTGATTTTGCGCACATTGGAGGTGTCTGGGTGGGGGAGGAGGGCTGTGGGTATCCCTAGGCCAGGGTGATTTCTGTAGGCTAGGCCCCTCCGTTAGGCATGGCCCTGTGCCCCCGCCCCCCACCTCTGTAGGTTGCCTAGTACAGCTATTCATGGCCCAGTGTCACCTATGTGTGGAGTTGTCGTCCATAGGCTTGTAGGCCATGTCCCACGGATTGAGTAGTGTACCCCAAGTGCGCGGCGTAGTGCAGGGGGCTTCTGTGTCTGTCCTCTCCGCCAACGGTGTCGCCAATGCATGCACTCAACATATCTTTGTTTCTCTACCCCCCCCTTTTTTGGTGGTCTTCCTGTTCATGTGTGCATTAGCATCATCAGGCGGAGGAGAAGTGGCATCGGAGCACGAGGGTGCTGCATCTCACATGGCCATGGAGGGCCATGCAACTGACTCTGATTTCACCAGTGAGACGGAGGGCGAGGGGAGCTCCACAGCGGGGATACGTGGTGACACCAGCGACACAGACACGTCCTCGGAAGGGAGCTCCCTTGTGGTGGCGGCAACATCCGTGCCCACCGCAACAACAGGTACAGCCGCCACCCAGCGCACCAGCTCCGCCCTCCCAGCAGCCCCTCAGCCTTCGCCCCGTGCCCGCTCACCCAGGAAGGTGGGCATCTCCTTCGCCCCAGGCACCTCAGGCCCTGCCCCAGTTACCCCTGCTGCCCTCAGTGAGGAGGTCATTGACCTCCTGAGGACGCTCATTGTTGGGCAGTCTACCCTTTTGAATGCCATCCAGGGTGTAGAAAGGGAGGTGCACCGGAGTAATGCATACCTGGAGGGCATTCATTCGGGTCAGGCTGCCCATCAGCGATCGTTCAACGCTCTGGCCTCAGCACTGACGGCAGCCATTGTCCCTGTCTCCTGCCTCCCTCCTCCAACTTCCTCAACCCAGTCCCACTCCCCTGTACCTCTGCCTATCCCAGACACACCTACAGACCAGCCTGCACACACCTCAACACCCAAGGGAAGCTCATCCAGACATAAGCACCACACATCACACAAGCATTCACCCAAGCAACATCCACATGCAGACATGCCAACAGCCACTGCCTCCTCTGTGTCCCCCTCCTCCTCGTTCTCCCTCCTCCCTCCCTGTGACGTCTCCACTCACACTTGCATGCACCACATCTTCAGCCACTACGTCCATCACCAGCACACCCACCAGAACACTCCACACACGTGCAGTCACCACCCCCACTACCATTTACACATCACCTGTGTCCTCTCCCACTGTGTCTGTCACCCCCTCTTCCAAACCACACAAACGCAGGCAGCCACCCACACAACAGCCATCCACCTCACGACAGCCTCCAGCACAAGCACCTGCACCCAAAGACACCAGACTTCACTCTCCTACAACCACATCCTCTTCCTCCACTCCCATACCCACTCCAACTACCCGTCCCTGTCTTTCTAAATAAATTTTCCTTTCCAACCTTGACCTCTTTCCAACAACTGACCCACCCCCTCCATCTCATAAGACTCCAATCAGCACCTCAGCCACCACAAAACCTGGACCTACAAAGACAATAGTCCAAGGATTTTGGAGTCCACCACCTTCAAGGCCAGCTACTTCGGCTAGGAGTAAAGAGACGGCCAGCCCACCCCCTGAAAAAAAAGCCAAGAAAGCCAGTGCCCGGCGCGACAGGCCAAAGACAGCAGGCTCCAAAAGCACTACCCTTGCACCGTCAGGGAGTGGGGTGCCACCTGGCACACCGCCAAAGGGAGGAAAGGGCCACAGATGAGCAGGGAAGGGTGGCAAGGGCAGCACGCCCGACAAGTCGGGCAGCAGGCGAGCTGCCCAGGAGGGCCCCACCAGCCCCATTCCAGGTGTGCAGGAGGACACCCACGGGCCCGGGACGGCAGCACAGGAGGGCCCCGCAAGCGAGAAGACAGATGTGCACGAAGGGCCCGGCAGCCACATGTCAGGTGGCGAGTGAAATCCATGTAATGGCCGGATCTGGTGACCTGGACACACATGTCAAGCACCGCTGAACAGGGCCCTTCAAGTCAAGAACCGCTGAACAGGGCCCTTCAAGTCAAGCACCGCTGAACAGGGCCCTTCAACTCAAGCACCGCTCCGCTGGGCCCTTCAACTCAAGCTCCGCTCCGCTGGGCCCTTCATCTCAAGCACCGCTCCGCTGGGCCCTTCATGTCAAGCACCGCTCCGCTGGGCCCTTCATCTCAAGCACCGCTCCGCTGGGCACCGCCGTCTCTGCACCGCTCCGCTGGGCCCTTCAACTCAAGCACCGCTCCTCTGGGCACCGCCGTCTCTGCACCGCTCTGCTGGGCCCTTCATGTCAAGCACCGCTCCGCTGGGCCCTTCATCTCAAGCACCGCTCCGCTGGGCACCGCCGTCTCTGCACCGCTCCGCTGGGCCCTTCATGTCAAGCACCGCTCCGCTGGGCCCTTCAACTCAAGCACCGCTCCGCTGGGCCCTTCAACTCAAGCACCGCTCCGCTGGGCACCGCCATCTCAAGCACCGCTGGCCCATTGGCAGAAGGAGCAGGCCCGCATCTGTGTCGGGCAGGGCTGCACGAAGCACTCTAGGCACCATACCTCCTCCAGAACCAGTGGAGTCTGTAATCCACTTGTGAGACTGTGGCTTTGCACTCCCCAGGATGGCACAGTGGCCAATCCACCCACTGTAGAGACTCGTGAGACTGTGGCTTTGCACTCCCCAGGATGGTACAGTGGCCAATCCACCCACTGTAGAGACTCGTGAGACTGTGGCTTTGCACTCCCCAGGATGGCACAGTGGGCAATCCACCCACTGTAGAGACTTCTGAGACTGTGGCTTTGCACTCCCCAGGATGGCACAGTGGGCAATCCACCCACTGTAGAGACTCGTGAGACTGTGGCTTTGCACTCCCCAGGATGGCACAGTGGCCAATCCACCCACTGTAGAGACTCGTGAGACTGTGGCTTTGCACTCCCCAGGATGGCACAGTGGGCAATCCACCCACAGTAGAGACTTGTGAGACTGTGGCTTTGCACTCCCCAGGATGGCACAGTGGCCATGGAGGCCCCTCGTGGATCTGGCGTTGTGGACTCATCTGGCTGAGGTGCTCCCCCTTCCGTTCCCCCTGAGGTGCCTGTAATTTTGCAATCTGATGCCCTGCCAGTGTTCTCTCCATTGGAGTTGGGTATCCTGTGTGGGCTTTGCCCATGTGTTTAGGCCCATTGGCCCACGAACAATGGCTGATACCCAATTTGGACAGGACAATTTACATATGTATATATAGTTATAGATGTTTGATATATTTTTTTACTTAGCCGTACAATATACTTCAAATTTCATGATCATTTTTTTATGTCTTTGCATTCTTCCGGGGGGTTTGGGGGTGTCACTCTGAGTTGTTGCTCTGCATTGATGTGTATGTAGTTGTGGGTGAGGGTGAGGGTGGGTGTGTCGCGTATGTGTGTCCCCGTAATGTTTTGCCTCCCCCCTCCCCTGTGTCGTAGGTGCAGTACTCACCATTGTCTTCTGCGCCGGCGTTCGTGCTCCTGGTAGAGGAGCAGGAAGACAATAGCTGGTAGGATGTGTAGTTCGGGTTCCATGCTGTCCAGATTCCTCGTGGAGTGTGTAGAGGTGAGCGTTTTCCGTTCATAATGGCTGTTTCCGCCGTGTTTTTATCGGCGGGGCTACCGCCCCAGAAAAGGTGGCGGATTGGTGGGTTGTGATAGGGTGGGCGGTACATTGTCTCCCGCCTGTCTGTTGGCGGTGACCGCCGCGCTGTTTGTTTGTCCCGCCGTGGCAGTCGGAGTGTTAAAGTGGCGGTCTCTGTTGGCGGTTTCCGCCAGGGTCAGAATTCCATTTTTTTTACCGCCTGCCTGTTGGCAGGTTGGCCGCCGCTTTAACACCGACCGCCAGGGTTGGAATGACCCCCTTAGTCCATTAAAGGAACTTCCTCCTGTGGATATAGCCATAATCACATGCACCCTACACTCATCCCTTCACCCAGACATTACGCGCTGACCCAGCGCCTCGTGAACAGGGTTCTTTAACCCAGTTCCCCCTAACCTATCGCCCCACACTTTTTGTGGTTTATTGTCTTCTTTAGTCTTTCCGGGAGCAGGTGTGGGGTTGAATCACTCCCGTTACTCTCCTTTGTGTTGTAAGAAGGATGTGACATCAGACAATGTTCTGACCTGCACAGTTTGAATAAAAAACATTGTGGCGGATTGCCACCCACTCCCCAAAGTGCAAGACTTACTGGCCAGCATTGGTGAGTCAAAGTTGTTTTCTTTCTTGGACCACAAGTTCACTTATCATCAGATTCCTTAGGATGATACCTCCCATGAACTCACCACCTTTGTTATCGTGTTTGGGACATATACATTTTTCAGGTTCCCCTTTGGGTTGTTATCTGTTGCCAGTGTCTTTCAACTATTGATAGACACCATCTTGGAGAGCGTTGTTTATGCGCAGGTCTTCCAAGACAATGTTCTAATTTTTGCGAAAGTGCTGGTTGAGCACAACCATATATTGTAATCAATTTTTGCGAGGTTTAAGGACTATGGCATCACACTTTTGCACCAAGTATGGGTTTCTAGCACAACAGTTTGATTACTTGGGGCATTTCATTAGTCCTACTGGGATTTCTCAAACGTTTTTGCTCATAAAAGCTATTGTGGAAGCCCAAACACCCAGGGCAAACATATCCTCAGTGTTCTGCTTGGGGAATGTTTCTAATTGTACTCTATCATTCTACATGGCACCCCTCATGCCTAGTATGTATTTGTTATCCTTTGTATGTGGGCTGTCCATGCCTGCACTGCTTTGGCTGTGAGTGGGCTCATTTCTCGCTGGGAGTCCAGTGCTTGAGGTGCGCTGGTTGTGGGCTCCATGTACTTCTATACTAGAATAATAAACTTCACTGCCAACAACTTACCTGAGTGATCCTGAAGTCATCTTGTATTTGAATGCAACAGGGAGCTTTACCTGTGTCCTTCAGAGGGGAAAGCTACATGTTGCTGAACAAGAAGGACAAACTGAAGAGATTTCATTTAATGGGCCCTGATGCCGAGAGATGACATACCCAAAGTGCGGTGATCAAGAAGTTCCCCACTGGAATGTTGGAGGCTGCCAGTCGTTATTCGACTGCATGGGTTGCCCTGGGCAGAGTCCATGTGCAGACAGGTGCTGATGGGCTTGCCTTTGGCATGCCTTTTGCTATGAGGACTTGGGCTTTGGCCCTTTTAAGACCTTCATTCTGGTGGAGAGTGTGGCCAAGTGGACTGGAACTAAAGCGCTGACAGAGAAAACACAAAAGTGCAAGAAAAGAGCTGGGCCAAAGTAAAAACAACCTGGATCCCCTCCGATTCTGTAGGTATGGTCAAGCTCCCTTGCATCACCCACTACCAAGAAAAAAATGAAATTAAAATAATAATGTAAAGACAAAGCCACAAACATTGGCATAGCTAACTGCTCGACACTCGCATTACAAAAACAAGAACAACTGGCTTTGCCAATGCTTGTTTAAAAATGCATTTATAGTTTACATAAATTATAACAACTTTGGACGTATTTTTTTGAGTAACATAATTTCAAATGCTCCATTATGAATAATCTCCGATCCCGAACCTAGCCCTATTTGTGACTCCGAAATACAAGAATAAGAAGTTAGGCGAGAGAGCTTTTAATGAACAGTCAACTGAATTACAGAATAGTATCCGGTTAAGTTAAAACCGAAAACTTGGTTCTTTTAGATCGTCCTTCCTATTGTTGCTTGGTGTCCTAGAGTTTATGTTTTTGGAATGAGTTATCTTATGTAACGTAATGCTAAGAAACTCCAAGTAAGTGCACTATAATAAAAGCACAAAAATATATACATTGATCTCTAACCTTGTTCATGGGGAGTAACTTTACGGTGATGTATTTGATAAAACCAGATGATAACTATCGACCGCAAGTAAAGCAGCGCAGTCCCTTCGCAAGAGTCCACAACAATGGCGTAACATATAGGGATGGGAGTCCCCCTTCAGCATTTGAAATGGGGCCCATTCTCCCATATCTCTCAAATATTCATTGGCCTTGGGCTTAACGGAGCACCTCTGAAGGTTTGGTAACGTCTGAAGGACTGAGGCCCCGACACGGCTCGCTGAATCCAGGGGCCATCGTTAGGCCCCTAGCCCACAACTGTCACAGGGATCAGGTGTACTTTAAGAGCCATTCATTCCTCTAGGGAGAATGCCCTCTCTCGGCATTGCCCAATATTGAGAAGAGCGAATGGACTCCTGGAAGCGCGCATCCGCTCCCCTACCAGCCTAGGCGCGGAGTCTCCGCGTGCATGAGGGTCGCTCTGCGCGGCTTCAGACGGCTCCTGGGTCGGCGCGGGCACTCCAGCCGGCTCGCACACTGGAGCCAGGTCGGACATTGGAGGCTCGCGGCAGGGGGAGGGGCGCCAGAGGGGGCGGGGCCTAGCGGCAGAGAGAGCAGAATTATGGGCTGAGCTAGCTCAGTGCGGCTGGAGCAGCGGAGCCAGGAGCATCCCCGGCGCTCACCGCATCCCAGGCAGGCTTCCTGGTACCAGCTCCCGGCCCAGACCTCCCTCCCCTGGTGACAGCTCTCTCCCCGCTACCCCAGCGGCGCACTCATCCTGCTCATCCATTTTTGGAAAGATGGCGTTGCCGGGGTCTCTGAGCCGCGTCTCTTCCTCCACTTATTCGCTGCCGGCCATGGTCCTGCTGCTGTCCCTGTCCGCGCTGGGGGGCGCGGGCTTCATTTTCCCACAGCAGCCCACGTGAGTACCTCACCCCCACCTTTTGCCAGTTTCACTGGATGTCAGTGTCATTACTGGAGCCTTCTCCATCACTGCCAGCAGCATCGC
The DNA here is from genome assembly GCF_031143425.1 of Pleurodeles waltl. Classification (NCBI taxonomy): domain Eukaryota; kingdom Metazoa; phylum Chordata; class Amphibia; order Caudata; family Salamandridae; genus Pleurodeles; species Pleurodeles waltl. Next base: position 294,480,307 of record NC_090448.1, on the reverse strand, counting down.
CGCCAGCGCTGCAAGCACCTCTCCTGAGCTACCACTACCGCTGCCAAAGGCGTCACTGCCAGCACCACTGCCCTTACAGTCTCTGTCCTCAGGACTACTACCACCAGCAAGCAAGCGCCCCTGCTTCTACTTTCGGTGCCAAGGCGCCACTTCCACTACCTCTGCCCTTACGATCGCTCTCATCAGTACTACTGCCGCCAAGCGCGGGAAGCACATCTGCTAAAACTATCGGTGCCAAAAGCGTAACTGCCAGTACCACTGCCCGTATGTTCTCTCTCCGCAGTACTGCTGCCACGGGCATGCAAGCACCCCTGATACTAGTATCGATGCCAAAGGCGTCACTGCCAGTACCACAGCCGTTGCGACCTCTCTCAACAATGCTACCGCCGCCAGCGCTGCAAGCACCTCTGCTAGAACTGTCGCTGCAAATAGCGTCACTGCCAGTACCAATGCCCTTACGATCGCTCTCATCAGTACTACTGCCCCAGCATGCAAGCACCTCTGCTGCTACTATCGGTGCCAAAGGCGTCACTGTCAGAGCCACTGGCCCGACGATCGCTCTCAGCAGTACCGCTACTACTCTCCCCGTCACTGCCCTTATGATCTCTCAAAGAATTATCAGTACCACTGCTGCTGCCGCCAGCATGGAAGTCCCACTGCCAATACCACCGCCCTTGCCATCTCCCAGCAGTGCCACTGACACCAGCCCCGGCCTGCAGGCATCTCTGCTCCTACTATCGCTGCCAAACGCGTTACTGCCTTGCCACTGCCCTTATGCTCTCTCTCAGAAGTACCAATGCAGCCGCATGCACGCTTCACTCTACTACTTTCGCTGCCAACGCCGCCACTGGCAGTGACACTACTCTTGTCATCTTTCGCAGCAGCCTTACCAGTATCGCTGTCATCAGCACCAGTATGCTAGCACACAGGCCAGTACCACTGCCTTTGTCGTCTCTCTTAAGAGTACTATTTGTACCCCTGCCACCAGCATGCAAGCCTCACTGGTACTACAGCCGCCCCCGAAAGCATCACTGCCAGTAACACTGCACTTACGATCTCTCTCAGCAGTGTTATCAGTATTACTGCCACAGCATCACTACGAGTACCACTGCACTTACGATCTCTCTCAGCAGTGTTATCAGTATTAATGCCACAGCATCACTGCCAGTACCACTGCACTTGCCACAGCATCACTTCCAGTACCACAGCCCATATCACATTTACCGTTAGTGTCATCACTGTCAATACCACCAGCATCCAAATCGCCAGCCTTACCACCAATATCACCAGCAGTGCTGCCACTATCCGTACTTCCAGTACCACTGCCCCTAGCATCTCTGCCAGTTGTACCAGCAGTATCACTAACTCCACCATAACTACCACTGACAGTGCTACCAACATCAACACTGTTGCAGTAACCCTCACTGGTAGCAGCACCAGCGGTAGTGCCAGTGCCATCAGTATCACTGCCCTCGGCATTACTGCCAGTGCTTTCAACACTCACCAGCAAATCCTTCAGTGTTACCACCTCTGCCCCAGCACCACCCAATGTGGGTTTACCATCAATATTAACACATGCAGTGCCACCAGGGATACCAAAAGTAATGCCACTTTCAATACGTTAACACACCACTGAAAAGGGTGTCGCTGCCAGTGACAGGCATACTGCCATTACTGTTGCATAACATGTCACAGCATCACCACCACGGCTGCTGTTACTTCCACCGGAGTCTCACTGCCACCATCATGCTTCTTTTGCCAGTGCCTCGCCTATCGCGGCGACCTTGATCATTGGCTAGAGCTACCAACGTCACAACCACCGTCAACCCTGCCAACGCTAGCCTCCCGATGGAACTGAGGCCTTCTCCGTCATTCATGCCAGGTCACCATCAACTACTCTGCTAATGGCACTGACCACGCCTCTGTTAGGCTCACCCTTACACGGGCCCTCTTCCACCAGCACCGATATTCACAATCCCTCTGACCTAAACACAAATGCCAGTGTCACCATTAGCAATTGTAATGGCATAATTATTCATGCCACAAGCACAGTGTTTTCCAGTGATCTCGTCTTCACTGACAACCAACTGTTTCAGTGCCATCCCCTCCATCCAGGCCTGACTGATGCCCAAATCATCTTCATACACTGCGATTAGTATGATTGCCATTCCAAAACATACCAGTGGCTACATATTCCATCCCATTCAGAAACTGGACACCAAACCAAGGTCGCCGTTGTCACTCAAAATAGGCAAGAACACTTGTGATTGGCACTCATGATATGTAAGTCCCTATAATTGACATCATAATAGGCAACAACACCTGACATTGACGCATGATAGGCAACAGCACCTGACATTGGCACTCGTGGTAGGCAACGGCACCTGACATTGACACTCGTGGTAGGCAACAGCACCTGACATTGGCACTCGTGGTAGGCAACACCACCTGACATTGGCACTCGTGGTAGGCAACAGCACCTGACATTGGCACTCGTGGTAGGCAACGGCACCTGACATTGGCACTTGTGGTAGGCAACAGCACCTGACATTGGCACTTGTGGTAGGCAACAGCACCTGACATTGACATTGACACTCATGTTAGGCAACGGCACCTGACATTGACACTCAAGATAGGTGAGTCCCTATACTTGACTCTCATGGTAGGCAACAACACCTACCGAAGACACTCATGGTAGGAAACAGTACCTATGATATGCTTCCCTGCCAGGGCTACAATGGTGTATCATCCACACAGTCACTCGATATGAGCAGTGTGTCTGCCTTTCTGAAAGCATCCAATAAACCGTACAACACACACAATTACCTTGCGCACTCCGAGTACAACCTTTCGATCACCAGCTGTCCTTATCGAAGTGATGTTCCCCACAAACCTAGTACCGTATCGGTGTTAGAACACGTGCACAAAGAGCACCGGGAGTGTCAGCCGAACCTTCAACAACATATAAGATTTACGTGGAGAACCAAGTGCATCTTTAATACTTCACATACCCTAAGGTGTGTATGGAAATCAATAAAAAAGAATATTCTGCAACCATGCCCCACAGAAGCCTCTTTCTCACAGTGTTTGCTGCCGCACCCACAAAACCTACCTCTGGGTCCCCCAATAGTGGGTTGCACTTTCTGCTCAACAGGATGTCAGTTATCACTGCCAGCATGCTCAGCTAGTGCACCATGGCCAACGCCCCCATCATGCTACCACTGCTGTCATTACTTATATTTCCATTACATAACCCCAAAAATGATGCTTCTTTTGACAACATTTTTCCAAGCATGGCCCGTTCATACACCCGATACCTGCATTGAATCTCAACCTGATCAAATCATTATCTGCAATACCACCTGTTGTGTGTCCTTCTCACTGATGCTCTCAGAGGTCACTCACTGCTGTACTGTGCAGAAACATTGTGACTACCACCAGAACGATCAGTGCAGGCTTTTGAGTAGCAATTATATCTGCAACTAATCACTGCCTTTACTGCTATACCTATCCTAACAAGCACAACCAGTGCGGCTGACACTGAGTGTGTAACATATTCAATACAGGTGCTACCGTCGACACATCAGTCAGGACAACACCTGGACTGCTATCATCCAATATCGGACCCCCCCCCCCCGCCACTACCACTTAAATCCTATCCCTGCGAGCATATTGTCTACTACTTGTAGTGCCTATGTCATTACCGGAGATTTCTCTAACTTTTCCCGTTCGTTTCCCATCAACAGTGCCAGGTCATCACCATTCCTAATATCGACAGCTGCAGACCACCAGCCTTGTGCAACCCCAGCTACTGACAGAAATGCACCCTAATAGTCCTTTTCCAACACCCATCATAGAACTCTCATCACCAGCACAAAGCCAGGCATACATAACCGAGGTCTCTATTCCCTGTTTTCTGTTCCACCTACCTATTAGCATCTGTCACACTTTCGCCAATAATTGTGTTTATTACGGTGTATGTATCGCGTCAGTTACGGGGATTTGTCGTGTTTCAGTCCTGGGTGTATTTGTAATTTCACCCAGCGTTCCTCACGTTTATTATTCCCGAGCATCTTTATATGTCCTTGCTGTCTATCGTTCATATCTATGTTGATTTCATGTGACATTGCTGGGTATATTTTATTCTTCACTCCTTGGTAGAACTTGTGTCATTACTGAGTACGTTTCGTGATTTAGTGGTGAAATTTTTTTTTTTTGTTGCTTAGCAAATACGTATCCCATTTCAGAAGGTGGACAAACATGACTTACAGTTAGAATTTATGGTGTATGACACTGGTTCGGTGTGAAATATATGCTTGTGTTTCCATAGTGCTTAGCCATTTATATTCTGGGTTGAATTGTATTTAGTGGTTATTCCAATCTAGTGGGCATTGTATGTAGGTTCTTATGTTGTGAGTGGACTGGAGTAGCTATATGTTGTATTGTGGGTGGCTATACATTTTAATTTTCCCAGTGGGTATTATGTGAAGAATGATTAATTGAACGAGAGTGCCCAAAAGCTGAGAGTGGATTCTTTGGCAGTCTGCCTGCCCCTCTGTAGAAAGTATTGTACCCCCTGTTATGAATTCCATTGCGATTCGAGCCAGTCTGTATGGCATCAATGCTAATCAAGGGCATTACGCAAAGTGCCAGAATACTTAAACATATTACTTAAGGGGTCGGTGTGGACAACTGTGTCCTGGGGCCTGGGTATTCCGGCTTTGATAATCAGGGACCTCAATGTGCTGCTGTGCTTAGCAGGTTGGATAAACCCGATATTGCCTGCCCCTATTGTCGTTCATACGGGTGGGCACATATCAGCATTTTTGTGCCTTCAGAAACAGTTTTTTGCTGGTAGACAATGTCTTGTTTCATTCTTGGCTATTTCAGGAAGCATGGGTGCAGGTGTAAGCAAACTTTGGTTTAGTATAGGCTGAGTCTCTGGAATTAGGTGGTAGGAGAGGGCGAAATTATGCAGCAGAGTCAAGTACAGTATGTGGAAAGAAAAGGCAAATTATGTAGCATAATGTGACACATTTTGTAATAATATTTCGTTTTGGCATTTTTAAGCTTGAAAACACTGTCTGGGCATTGGGTGCACCTCATTAGCACCAGCGTAATTCCCAAATATTGCATTAAGCAAGAAAAAGGTGACCAGTCTAGCTTTGCAAAGCGGCAACACGTGTTGCTATATTTTTAATAACTTTTGAACTGTTTGAACTAGAAACTATGTTTTTGTTAAAATCATCTGCAGATAATGCGGCATATGATAGATTATGTGGCAAATCTATAATTAGACGAAAATCTCTATGGCTGCACAATCGCATAATTCCAGTAGCCTGAGTATAGGCAAATAGTAGGATACTGTGACATAGATTAACACATTTTGTGGAGAAAAAAATATGAAAATTTGCCTGTACAAAGGGCCTGCAGTATGGCCCATGGTAGAGCGGTCCTGTGCTGCTTAGCTAGGATGACCAGGCATCCCGGATGTGCTGGGACAGTCACGGTTTTCCACCAGCTGTCCCGGTAGATTTCAGCAACTTTGGCTTCTGTCCCAGATTTTGGAGGGGCGACTGAAAAAAGTGAAAAAAGTGAAAGACACTTTTTCAGGTGTTCTAAAGCTGTGCTAGTTAGCAGCTGTTAAAAATCAGAAATTTAAATATCAGGTAAGATGCTGGTTTGAAATAATGCATTTTATTTCTTTTCATAGTGCCTTTTCTGTGTTTATGAGAGCTGTCATTCCCTGCTGCTCTGTTGATGTAAAGTTGTAGTTCTTCTTCTATTTTTGCAAAATGTCCCAGTTTTTGCTTCTCAAGATCTGGTCACCCTATGCTTAGCTTGGAGAAGGGGTGACTGGGGGTTTGCCTCAAATCTGAGCACGCTCAGATTTCTATGGTTGTGACTGTGGTAGGGGGAGGCAGGATTTGGTAAAGGGGTGTCTGCAAGCCTGAGTTATACAATCTGTAGGCTTCTGGGCCTGCTGTATGGCCCATCAGGTGGTGGGCCTAACATTTAAAAAATATTTTTCCGCCTTCATACCGTCTGACTTGCCACCTGCCCCATTGGTGGCAGAACTGATTTTTATATTTATGGGATCCCAGACTGTCACATGCCCCTCACGTGGTGGACTCAATTTTTTACATTTTATTTTTACCCCTCCGGAGCCTGCCGCTTGTACCTCAGGCCTGATTTTTAAAAAAGTGTTTCTGGTCCTTCATGCCCAATAGGTGGCAGACCTGATTTTTAAACATGTTTTACATCAACCCCTAATACCAAAGTCGTTCCCCCCACCCACCGGGGCTCTTACATGCTGCGGTGGGCCCAATTAAAAATAAAATCTTGAACCCCTTCCCCACCACCGTCCCCTGGGGCTGCCACATGCCCACTGTCAACAGGTGCCATTTCTGATTTTCTTTTTTTTAACCCCATCTTCCCAAGGGGCCTGATCGCATACATTTTGGAGGGGGTGCTGTTGAAGATGTCCGGAAGTCAGATGTTGGTGCTTTAGGCAGGGAGGCTGTGCTGAGAGAAAGCCTACCTGATCTTAAACAAACACATCTCCAGCTTTCTGACTCTCCTTTTGTTCGGTCCAGTGATTAATGCTGGGCCAATAAAATGAGGGGGTCGCATTTTGCAGGCAGTTTTGTAAACAATGCGGGCTTTTTTACAAAACTGCCAGCTGTAGTTTTTACAGAACTGCCAGCTAAGTTTTTTTTACATTTTTAATTATTATTTTGTTGTAAATCATTATATCGCAAAATCCTTGGGGAATTACACAGGGACCAGGGACTTGTGGAACATATCACGGTTTAGCTGGATAACTGAGAGAAGTACAAATCAGAATTTATATGGTGGGCAAGTATCTGATGTAGTTTGGCAAGTGGGCCATAGCCAGGGGCAAATTAAATGTATTTTTATTTTTTCGCTTGTCTGTAATTAAAAAAGAAGTAACTAGCAAACTAGCTTTGCAATACGTCTGGCCTTGCCAAGCTAGTTTGATAGTTTAATGATTTTAATGTGAAGTTTCGTTGATGGGTTTATACTGTTCCCTAGGGAATGTGTCTGTATTATGGTTCTGAGCAGAGCAATGCGCAGTATTTCAGTGGGTTCTTGGCCTCATAGCTTCATGAGAGGAAAATCTGCCATATTCTAGTGGCTGTGCAACAACTACTGAGAAGTTTGTGGTTGTATTTAGCATTAGCGTTTTCTGTAGTGCATACCTTAGAATATCTATCTATCTATCTATCTATCTATCTATCTATCTATCTATCTATCTATCTATCTATCTATCTTTCTTCACTAGATCTAACATAACTTCGTTGTTGAGCCCCAAAGCCCAGCTATACTATAGGTCTCCCGTCGATTAGAGAACGAGGCAGTTGAAGGCTATTTAGAGTTGAATAGTAAGGGTATGTATGCAACACATATTTAATTGTCTTTTTAATTATTTAGCAATTTGTTTTATTCGAGAATAGTATATGGTGGTAGGTATAATCCTAGATTCAGTCCAATCCAAACACTTTAGGTGGTTGGGATGGTTCAAGAGAACATCGGTCATCAAAGTGAAGTTCTTCGTAACACACTTTCTTTGGCGATATCAAAGGTGTTTTGGACTTGGGAAGATCTTAAAGGAACATGCATCCAGTACCTGAGACGGAGTAGTTCAATTCAGGTACTGATGTGCAGAAAGCATAATTAAAAAGAGTAATCTTCTGGTCTTTCTTATACTTGAGACAGTTCGGTTGACTTCTTAAGGCCGGGTGTTTATCGTTCTATACGCGTCACCCCAAACGAGGATGGTTCTCCTTACACGTAAAATTTATGAGGCTATGCACATAGCACGTGGCCCAAATAAAAAGTGCAGGTGGATGTAGGTTTGTGTAAGGGACTGTCAGGTGTGCATTTGGCACACACGTGCTAGTTGGGGAGTATGGCCCACACCTAAAATATCAACATCTTTAAATTGTGTGTGGTGGAAAGTTTGTAGAACTGCTAGTGGTGATCAAATGTCTTTCAGTTTGCTATTTTGATTAGTTATTCGATAATACGTATGAATTTCACAGATGTTTAAACAGATATTTAATTCTATGGTAGTGTTTGAGTACGTGTTGAATAAAGATTTTTTCAAGTACTTTAGCACTGCACTAATCAGCAGTATTTGGTAGTCTTATAGGTAATGGTCTAGTTTGTGAATATGTATTCTATTTATATCGAACATATGGGTTTTGTGTATATATATATATATATATATATATATATATATATATATATATATATATACATATGTATATATGTATATATATATATATATATATATATATATATATATATATATATATATATATATATATATACATATGTATACAGACACAGGCATTTGTCTGTTTATATGCTTTTGCTGTGCAAGTGTCTGCTTGAATATACCTGTATACTGTGCAAGTGTACACAACTCACAAAAGTCCTGTCTACACTGGTGAGTTAAACAAATGCCACAATGCATGATTTTTTACTATCACCTGCCAGTACTTAATTTGAGCCGGTGGTTTCCGATGCTTGGAACGGCACTTGATCGTCAACACCAGGATGTATGACAGTCCGCCACATGGTGGTGCTGTTCGTCCTGTCTTGTGATGAGCACAACAACAGCTGTTTAATAATTCTTCATGCGTTAAAAATTACTAATACCTGCCACCCAAAGCTAATAAATAGCTTAGGTGGCAGGTATTAGTAACATTTAAAGTATAAAAAGATTGAATTTTCATTAGTAGCGCAATGGGAGAAGGAAGCTGCCATGCTCTGCAGTCAAGGGCCCTGGGAACTTATTTCTTTGCAAATTATGTACTGTCTCCTGCATTTGGTAGACCTCTGGCTCTATGGGATTACATTGTTAATCTGTGCCAGGGTTATTTTTATGTGTCCTATTGTAGCATTGGTTGAAAAAATAAGTTATGTCTGCGTTTGTTAGGTAATCTTTTGTGTAGCTTTTTCCGAGAAGCCACAAGGGGAGTGAAGACCATTGGAAGTTAGAGCAGCTTTTAAAAACACATTTGCAATAGGTCTCACCTATATAACCTATTGACTTTGCTAATCTTTTTTTAGTGACACTGTAGAGCATCACAGCTGCTGTGTAGCATGGCTAAAAAAGTGACAAAGTGGCCCCCGATATTTGGTAGTCACAGCTGTGGATTTAAAAAGCATGCACTGCCTACAAAATTATTTTTTTACCTGTTTGAGAGAGATCAATAAATGAGAAAAAAAAGTATTGCGAAAGCACTGTTTTACATAATGTGGCACAAAAGTACTTTAAAAAAAATGTAATTGATAGTTTCGAGGTGAAGCTGAGAAGCCAGGGGGTGAAGCAACACTGGGTGTGAGAAGCAACATGGCTGGTGGGTGGAGAGGCAACAAGAAAGACAGAACTTGGACGAAAGAGAGCAACGTTCAGCACAGGCTGGAGAAGCACATAAGTGAAAGAGAGCAACACAAGTGTAGATAGAGGGAGAGAGGCTCATGAGCAGATTGAGCGAGGGAAGAAAAGCAAACTAGGGAGAAAAGCTGGAAAACACATGTATTCTATTGCAGTGCTTAAACGAAAAAAGAAAAAAAGTAATTTCCTAAAATTGAGGAGAATAGGCATACAAGCCAGCCAACCAAAGAAATTGTAAAGAGGCTATGATCCTTGGTGGACACAAGCACAATATAAACAGGTTCAAACAAGCAATGGTATGCAGTGGGCGGGCTACAAACCCCTTTATGTTCTTGGGAGGCCACAATATGTCTTTCGTAATCCGACAGCTTGCACTTTCTGGTAGATTTGACTTTGAACTGCTTTATTTGCTTGTCCGATGTCCAGTTTTTCTAGTTGGTTTATTGTAGACATAGTAAATGCACTATAATAGTGCAGGGTTAGTGTGCAGCAGCTACCCAGTGGGCATGGTATTTAAAGATGATTTAAACATTTTGAAATGTTGTACCTACCTCACTTTGCCTAATTACTGTTCACATTCCCATACATAACAGTTTGATCAGTATGCCCATAGTTAACTGTCTACTCAATAGCACTATAATCATATCTTAAAAACAGCAAATTGTAGTCGGTTTATTTTGATCACAGTAAACAGACTACAGAGAGGTTACTCCAGCAGGCGAGATTGTGGAAAAGACCTGGTCAACACTGCAGACATTTTTAGGCAGAGTGTGCAAGCACTCTGATGTTTTGTAATCTATCTGTGGGCTTTTAACCACGCACACCTCACGCCTATCACTATCTCTCATTCACGGGCTTGCCTTTCAAAAATCCTTTGTTATCATTGGTAAATGCTTCACGTTTGTCCCTCCTTTGGGTAGTTTTGTTACCGCCTTAGCCATAGACCCTGTCACATGGATAATTGCATGTTTGCAGATACGGTTGACTGCGAGCGAACTTCTTTTTCCTTTTGTGTGTCTCCACGCTAATGGTGACCGTGTCGCTTTGAATTTGCTTGCTTATGTTAACTGTTTTACTTTTCATTTTCAATTTATGTGGCAAGAAAAGTCCAGTTAGGAATTTACAACTCTACTAGCTCTAACTTGAGCAAACTCAAGCCCCTTTGCTTTGCACATGCTTGTTACTTTTTGTAACACTTGAACTGCCTTGCAACAGCCTGGTCCGCCTACAGTGTTTACAAAACAAACAAGCATTGACTAAGACATTAGGTCTGGAATTAAATGTCTACCTTTGGCTTTACCATTGTTTGTGAATGTTTTTTGTAAAATTGTAAAAGGGTAATAAGCGCTATACAAATATCGCAACACAATCCTCTACAATACTATTAAATTTGTGGAAATGCACATTATGTAAGAGAAGAAATCTGACACTCTCGGAGAGAAAAAACAGTGACTAAAATGAGCTGACCCTGTGCTCTATGCTGTATGTTGTGGTGGGAAGAACAAATGTGATAAACTGATATACTGATGGATTAGGAGAGCTGGCTGAAAACACCTATAGGTATACTATTAAGTATAATTTTATTAATATCAAAAAGTCTTGGCTATTACCAGACCTAATAACGCCACACTGCAGTGCTGGGTTATGTGCTGGGTTATGTGTCCCTCACATCATTTGACAAAAGAATGACCTTGTGTAACCTTGAGGTAAAGTTTTCAAAGAGTTTGACTGTCTAACAAAACTGAATCATCCTGAAATTCGAGTGAGTAAAGTTTGGCAACGGTTAGCTCACATAAGCTTCATTGCAACAGAGAGGATCTTATGTCTTAGTCTTGCCAGAAACTGGCAAACAGTGCTATTCTACGCCAGCTGTGGACGATAGACGTGGTGGAAAATGGATAATTCAATGGAGTCTGTTTTCAGCCGGAAAGGCATGGCTAAGCGGGTGAGTTGACCTGCACGTCCTGCTGACTTTTCATTTATTCAGGTAAAACAGAAGGGTACTGGCAGTTATCGTAACACTTGATAGTAGGTATAATTTTTTTGCGCAACTTTGATCCATTAAATACCTGCTGCATTCAGACCAACTAAAGTCTTAGTTAACAAAATAAAAATGGACATCTGTAAAGGGTAGAAGTCTAAGAAGGAAAATTAGAACATTCGAATGTTGGCATGTCCATTAAAGACAATGGACTGCTGCGGGCTTTTACAGGCCGGTAAAAGCCCGCAGTGCCAACATTCCAATGTTCGCTTTGTTCACAGCAACAGCTGTGAACAAAGCCTCACGGAGCCCGAGGGGATTTAAATCCCCTCGGGCTCCATGAAATTTTTTTTTTTTTAATAGAACATTCTGCCCTGTGTGGCAGAATGTTCTAATAGCCTTAGAACCCGCCGTAACGGGCTCTACCGGCTATTAAAGTCCCTCTCCCTTGTTAAATGCCCTCGCCTTCGGCTCGGGCATTTAACGCGGGGAGCGGGCCTTTAATAGCCGGTAGAGCCCGCTACGGCGGGTTCTAAGGCTAAAGTGTGGCCTGACAGATCTTCTTATCGGTACTAGTGGAAGGAGTTTGAAGTGTTCTCTCATGACTGACTGATGCTTTTGGAAATCTCTGCTACAGACTTTTCAGTGCATCTTTGTCATTCACACATCATCCACTAAGGTCTGTGCTAATGGTCAGTCCTTGCCCTCCTATCCTCCCCCTCACCCTTCTAGAGCCTTCTGCTGAATTCTTTGAATGACTCACTTTTTAGACCCGGTATCCAGGGTCCCCCCGCACCCATACCTACTTGAAACAATTTATCCCATTTTCACCTACCAAGATGACAAATTCAGCTTTTTGATTGTTAATCATTATTCATTCAATAAACGCAATCAAACATAATATTTCAAAAATCTCAAAGCATGCTAGTTCTAGCACTATTTGACCTGCTCGGTGAGTCAAACACCAGGTCTTTCTCAGCCCATGTCCCCGCTGGAGAATTTTCCATCTTACCTTTGGTATCTGAGGCTGTGGTGTGGAGTCCTCCCCGGCACTGGTCAAGCGCTAGCACTTCCCAGCAAAAATGAATGAGTTCTGTCAAAGAAACGCTGTATTCAGGCCATTTGAAGTCTTGCCATGTTTATTAAGAAAAAAAATAGATATCTGTTTATCACAGAATCAACAAGCAAGGAGGTTTCCTCAACAGTTGTGCGAGATGAGTGCTGTGTGTAAGATTCTGCAGACCGATATTATACCCAATAAAATGAGCATGTTGAGATAAT